>NC_063334.1:79995616-80147475 GCF_021869965.1 Rhincodon typus | reverse complement strand
AAATGCTGGCCTAGTCAGTGATGCCCTCATCCCATGAATGAATAAAAGGAAAAGGGAATTGCAAACAATGGCTTCACTCCCATGCTGTTAACTGTAAACTTCCCCAGGGATCTATTTCTGGTATTTCACATTGAGACACTACCCCTCAGTGATATTGTCTGAAAATGCATCAGGTTCCACTTCTATGTCAATGATACTCAGTGCTATCACACCACTGCCTCCTTGGATCCTTCAAGTATCTTATATTTGTCACACTGTTTGTTTGACATCCTATATTGGATGGGACTGAAGCAGTTTTTCTGGTCCCCAGCCAAGCTCCCTGTTTATAATTTCCACCTCTGGTAACAATCTGAAGTTGAGCAAGCATTCAGTGGTTGTGGACTCTAGGTTGAGTTTAGACACTACTGTCCCTTCATTAACAAGAATGCGTAATTTCATCTCTGCAACATTGGTCAACTCTTACTCTCCCTTAAACTCATCTGCTGATTAAACCCTTATCCATGATTTTGTTGCTCCTAGATTTAACTATTCTACACTTCTACAAGCTGGCTTTCCAGCTTGCGCCCAGCCTAAGCTCATCCAAACTCTACTGCCTTCATCTTAACTTGTTCAAAATTTAATTCACCTATCAAGCCTATGCTGGCTGACTTGCACTGGCATCCTGTCCAAGAATGGCTTAATTATAAAATTGTTTTCTTTGCTTTCCAAATCCTCCTTGACCTTACCCTCCCCATCTCAGTACACTCCTCCAAATGGACAAATCTTCATGATCTCCAGGCTCATCCGACTCTGACTGCTTATGCATTCCTGATTTTAACTACTCCATCATTGTGGATCCTACTTTCAGCTATTTGACTCTGGAATTCATTTCCTAAACCAGCAAGCCTCACTTTCTCCTCTTCTAAGAAACTCTTCAAAATCTAACTCTTTGAATAAGGTTTTTGTCATCGTTCTTCATTCCTTCATTGGTATGGTGCTAAAGAAATCATCCTTGTTAAGTAGCTTGGGGTGTATTACCATGTTAAATGTGCCATTCAAATACAATGTTGTTATTGTTGAAATCAATTATTATATAATATTAGCATAATAGTACCTTACTAAATTAACTTTTCAATATCGTTTATAGAAATAGTGACTAAATTTAGTTCTGATTTCTGAGGAAGGGTCACCGGACCCGAAACGTTAACTCTGTTTTCTCCTTCACAGATGCTGCCAGACCTGCTGAGCTTTTCCAGCAACTTTGTTTTTGTTCCTGATTTACAGCATCTGTCGTTCTTTTGGTTTTTAAATAGTGGAGGCGTTTGTGGTGATCTTTCAGGAATCGTTAGAATCAAGGAAGGACTCAGACGACTGGAAAATTGTTAACATGACACACCTATTTAAAAAGAGAGTAAGGCAAAAGACTGAAAATTACAGGCCGATTAGTCTATCCTCGGTCGTTGGTAAGATTTTAGAGTCCATTGTGAAGGATGAGATTTATGAATATTTGTAAGTGCATGGTAAAATAGGGCAAAGTCAGCATGGCTTCATCAAGGGGAGTTTATGCCTAACAAATCTGTTAGAATTCTTTGAGGAAGTAACAAATAGGTTAGACCAAGGAGAACCAATAGATGTTATCTACCTGGAAGTCAAGAAGGCCTTTGACAAGGTGCTGCACAGGAGGCTGCTGAGTAAGATAAGGGCCCCTGGTGTTAGAGGCAAGGTGCTAGCATGGATAGAAGATTGGCTGTCTGGCAGAAAGTAGACAGTGTGAATAATAGGGTCCTTTTCAGGATGGCAGCCAGTGACAAGTGGTGTTCCACAAGGGTCAGTGTTGGGACCACAACTTTTCACTTTATACATTACTGGTCTAGATGAAGAAACTGAGGTCATTCTGGCTAAGTTTGAGGATGATACAAAAATAGGTGGAGGGACAGGTAGTATTGAGGAGGCTACAGAACGATTTGGACAGGTTAGGAGAGTGGGCAAAGAAGTGGCAGATGGAGTACAACGTGGGAAAGTGTGAGGTCATGCACTTTGGTAAGAAGAATAGAAGCATGAACTATTTTCTAAATGGGGGGAAAATTCAGAAGTCTGAAGTGCAAAGAGACTTGGGAGTTATAGTCCAGGATTCTTTCAAGGTAAACGTGTAGGTTGAGTTAGTAGTCAGGAAGGCAAATGCAATTTAAGCATTAATTTTGAGGGGTTTGACTATAAAAGCAGGGGTGTACTTCTGAGGCTCTACAGGCTCTGGTCAGGTCACATTTGGAATATTGTGTGCAGTTTTGGGCCCCATACCTCAGGAAGGATGTACTGGCCTGGAGTGGGTTCAGAGGAGGTTCATGAGAATGGTCCCAGGAACGAAAAGCTTAACATATGAGGAACGTTTGAGGACTCTGGGTCTATACACGATGGAATTTAGAAGGAGGGGGGATTCTAATTGAAACTCACAGGATACTGAAAGGCCTGGACAGAGTGGATGTTGGGAAGATGTTTCCCTTGGTAGGAGAGACTAGAACCCGAGGGCACAGCCTTAGAGTAAAGGGATGACCCTTTAGATGGGAGAGTAGGAGAAACGTCTTCAGCCAGAGAGTGACGAATCTATGGAATTCACCACCACAGAAGGCTGTGGAGGTCAGGTCATTGAATATATTTAAAATGGAGATAGATAGGTTCTTGATTGTCAAGGGGATCAAGGGTTATGGGGAGAAAGCAGGAGAATGGGGTTGAGAAACTTATCAGCCATGATTAAATGGTGGAGCAGACTCGATGGGCTGAATGGCCTAATTTCTGCTCCTATATCTTATGCTCTTATGGTTTGAAGAAGGTGCAAAAGAGATTTACCAGGATATTGCCTGGATTGGACTATATTAGCTATAAGGAGAGGTTGGGCAAATTTGGATCGTTTTTGCAAGACAATGAGGTTGAGGGGTGAGCTGATAGAAGCGTATACAATTATGAGAGGCATGGATAGAGTGGATAAATAGAGTCTTTTTCCTAGGGTGGAAATGTCAAATACTAGGGGACATAGGATTAAGGCGAGAGGGAAAAAGTTTAAAGGAGATGTATGACACAGGTCTAATGAAACAGATGGCAGTAGATTCCTGAATGTGCTGCCAAGAGAGTGGTAGACACGATAGCAACATTTAAGAGGCATTTAGGCAGACACATGAACAGGCAGGGAATAGAGAGATATGGACCATGTGCAGGTAGATAGGATTAATTTAGAGTGGCATTATGGTTGGCACAGACATGGTGGGTCGAAGACTCTATTCCTGGTTGTTCTGTTCTATGTACCTTTTCTCTCTAGTTGTCCAATAACCACTATTGCCCGCAAGGTGAGCATGGCAAATCAGGATCAATCTGAAGCAGTGTGAGAGGAGTGTGAAACAGGTCAGGATCAATCTGAAACAGTCTGGGAAGGATGTGAACCTGGTCAGCATCAGTCTGAAGGTGAGAGACAAAATAAAAGTCAAACTGTGATATCACAGGAAGGCTATGAGTTGATAGCTGGTGAATACTGTAGTCTTTTTCCAAAGTTAGGAATTTAGTCTAAGGAACTGGAAAATTGAAACTTTTTCTGATAATTATTGTCCAGTAAAGCATTACAATTGAGCTCCCTATTTTTAAGTTATAACAGAACAGAAGTGGTCGATTGAGGCTCTTCTTTTAAAAGTATAATTTTTTTTTATCTAAGAGGAATGACAGACTAGCTCTGACTCCTGGAGTGCACATCCTGCTCCATGTGAGAAATCCAGGACATTTCCTGTGAATGGATAACCAGGAGCAGGTGCAGCATCCAACCTCTGGAGTTTCGTATTTGAAGATCTTTTTCACTGTGGCATATATGTGAAGTTAAAGGTTTTTCAAACAGCACATTTTACAGATGTGGTCATGCCATAACTTAAGAGTATGCAGTGAAAGAAGAAATGGTTGACAAGAGTCAGTTAAGTAGAAACATACAGGAAATATACATGCGGTCACAGACGTGAATTCAGGATGGTATATTGCCTTCCAGCCATCACGCTCAAGGATGTCAATGAACAGCTGTACAGCACCCTGAAGGTGGTGAGCGAACAGCTGTCTGATGACATTGGTAAAAGGAGAGATGTGGTCTTGCAGTCAGAATTTAAGGACTAAGATAGGAAATTAGCAAACAGGACCTCAATAGAAATAATCTCTGGATCAGTCCTGATACAACACACAAGTGAGTTTAGGAATTAAAATATAGAGCAGATGAATGTGTTGCTGGAGAGGTGGTATAAAAGAAAGGGCTTTAGATTCTTAGGAAATTGGGATCAGGCCTGAGGGAGTTACAAACTGTACAATTCAAATGAGTTTCACCAAAACAGAGCCAGGATCAATTTCTTTGTGGGACAATTGGTGTTATTGGGAAAGATCTCAACCAACTGAGCAAGAGTAAGGAAATTAATAATACTGGAGAGAGATATTAAGGTGAGAATATTGAGTGAGAGAAAGGTCGTACTAAATTATTAAATAGTTAGGTATTAGGTGGAGTTCAGGGCAAAAAGGAAAATAATGAAGATTATATCAGGGTTACTGTGCATATTTGTGAAAATGTGGAATGTGGTAAATAAGATTGGCAAGTTGCATGTGCTGTTCTTATAACAGAAACCTTAAATCAATGAAGGGCAGGACTGATATTAAATATTCCTGGATACAAGATAGAAAGAAAGGAAAGGAGGAATTGTAATGGTATCGACTAAGAATAATAATGCAGTTCTGGAGAGAGAGGATGTTGCCTTGAGGTCAAGGACAGAATCTATTTGGTTATATGAAAGGAAAGAAATGCAATTATATTGCTCAAGGTATAAAGGTTATAAACTAGTGGGAAAGATATAGAGGAACAAATTTGTAAGGCAGTTACAAAGAGCTTGCTATAAAGTTAAAACTAGAGCAGCTGTAGGCAGGGATGCATGATGCAAACAGAGTTAGGCATATTGTTAATAAGTACTGTTTGAAGACACACCTTGGGTCCAACCTTGAGCTTATCTGAACAGATGAGCTAAAAGTAAACCATATTATAACACTATTGTAATCTAATCAAATCATGATGCCACAAACCGTGAGAGCAGTGCAAGAACAGCTATGAAATTTCTTTGTAATATCAGAGGTTAAATGGATATTTTGGCATATTTGATTTTATTTCACAAATACATTTTTTTTGGCTGGAAGTAACTTTCAGTTCTGACATCTCTGATTTATAGCAACTATCATACCAGAGGATTACCATAAGTTTGCAGTGATGGCATAACTTTTCAAGAAATAACCTGCACAAGATTGCTCAGAACTCCCTTCAGAAATAAACAATGAAGCATGTAGCAATGAATAAACACTAGAGAACTGTCTGGACTGTGTGACTCTTACACCCAAACCATTCCCAGATCCCGTGCCTTCTCATTACAATAAACAACCATCACAGATTTGCCTACAACATATCCAAATGCTCATCAATCACTGTCTCTGAAAGAGGCCTCCAGTCCCTCTTGGCTGGGACAAACTAATTTTTCAGGGGAAAACTGCAATAGAGATAAGTGCTTTCTCTCAATGAATAGAGCTCAATTTGTAGTCTGCTGTAAGGCACAAAGATGCTTTCTTTAGTTGGTGAATCATACACCTTTGTATTTGACAGAAGTTGTGTAATAACATCTGCTCCTGCTATTACCAACTGATGGCCACCTGACGGAAAGAGAAAACCTCTGCTTTTCTCCATCATTTTGCCGCAGGGCTGTCAGGTGTTGGATAAGCATGATTTGTCATGTTACTCTCAGTCTGAGAAGTCCACTTAAAAAAAACAGCAAAATTGCCGATTGATTTTGCTGAAGCCATTCAGTAATTTAGATTATAGTTATGAAAATTCCATCTTTTGTTCGATCACACAAAAGATGTAAAAAGTGAAGTAACCCAAGGTCATTTGTCTCTGCTGGCAGGAATGAACTGAATATCATAGAATGGCAGAAGTGTTACTGCCATTCAACCAGAAGGAGGCCATTCAGCCCAACATACCTGCACCTATTCATTACCTCTTGCTAACCTTCTGCTTTCTCCCCATACCCTTGCACACTATCTATCTACCTATCTGAATAATCATCCAATTCCCTCTGGAATGCCTCAATTGAACCTACCTCCATCACACTCCCAGATAGTGCATTCCATGCCCTAACTACTCACTTAGTGAAAATGTTTTTTCTTACATGATCCTGGCTTCTTTTGCAAATCATTTTAAATCTATGTCCTCTCATTCTTGTGCCTTTTATGAGTAGAAATGGCTTCCCCCGATCTACTTTACCAAATCCACTCAATTCTGAAAACCTTTAACAAATCTCCTCTCGGTCTTCTTCTTTCCAACAAAGAGAACAGTCCCAACTTTTTCAATCTATTCTCATAACTGAAGTTTCTCATTCCTGGAACCATTCCTCTAATCTGCTTCTGCAATCTCTCCAACGCATTCACATCTTTCAAATAATGTGGCATCCACAATTATACACAATACTCCAGCTGAGGTCTAACAAGTGTCTTATACAAGTTCAATGTCACCTCCTTGCTCTTGTGTTTCTACTTTATGCCCTATTAATAAAGCTAAGAATAAGTATACTTTATTAATTGAATCAGACATAGACTTTATTAATTGTTCTCTCCACCTGTCTTGTCACCTTCAATGATCTGTGCAATATACATTCAGGTCCCTCTGTTGTTTCCCTCTTTAGAATTGTACTCCTTATTTTATGTCATCTTTCAATCTTCTTCCAATAAAAATACATCACCTCACACCTTTCTGTATTGAAGCTCACTTGTCACCCATCTGCCCACGCCACCAACTTGCCAATGCCCTTTCAGAGTTCCACACTTGTCCTCCTCACAGTTTACAATTCTTCCAAGCAAAGGTCCCAATGTTCTGAGGGATGGTCACTGGACCCAAAACATTAACTCTGATTTTTTTCTTCACAGATTCTGCCAGACCTGCTGAGCTTTTCCAGCAACCTTTGTTTTTGTTCCCAATACCAAACCTTGTGGAACTCTTCTACAAACCTTTCTCTGACCCAAAAAATGTCCAAGGACCATTACTCTTTGTTTCCAGTCACTCAACCAATTTTTTATGCATGGTGCTAGTATCCCTTTCACACCTAATCTATAACTTTCCTCACAAGTCTATTGTGTGAAATGGATCAAAACTCTTCTGGAAATCCATGTGTGTCACGTCAACAGCGATAACCTCATCAACCCTTTCTGTTACCTCTTCAAAAAGTTCCAGAAAGTTAGTTAAACATGATTTCCCCTTTAGAAATCTATTCTGACCCTTTCTGATCAACACACCTCTTTCCATGTGATTACTCATTCTGTCCTGAATCATTGTTTCCTTAAGTTTCCTCACCACCAAAGTTAAGATGACTGATCTGTAACTGCTGAATTATACTTACACCCTTTCTTGAACAAGACCATAATGTTTGCAGTTCTCCATTCTTCTGGCAACTCCTTCTTGAGTCCAGGGAAGACTGCAAGTTTACAATCAGTGACTCCACAATTTCTACCCTCACTTCCTTCAAAATTCATGGATGCATCTCATTTCGTTGCGTTTCTTAGTCAACTTAAGCACCAACAGGCTATCTAATACTTCCTCCTTATTAATTTTAAACTCTTCTAGTGACAGAGTTTCCTCCTCTGTCACTCTGGCCTGGGCAGCATGTTCCTCTTTTGTTAAGACAGACGCAAAGTATTTGTTCAACACATCGGCCATACCCACTGTCTTCATGTGTAAGTCACCATTTTGGCCTTTAAGTGGCCCTATTCCTCCTTTAGTAACTCTTTTACTATTTATATTCCATTGAATACTTTGAGATTTCCCTCTATGTTAGCTCTTTCTTTACATATAGTTCCTCTTTACTTCTCTTATTTATTTTGTCAGTACCCCCATAAACTTTCAGTATTCTTCTTGGTTCTCAATTTCAAACTCCTCTGTCATCCAGTGAATTCTGGATTTGATTAAAAAACTGAAAGAACTGTGGATGCTGTGAATCAGGAGCAAAAAGAAAGTTGCTGGAAAAGCTCAGCAGGTCCGGCAGCATCTGTGAAGTGAAAAACAGAGTTAACGTTTCGGGTCCGGTGACCCTTCCTCAGAGCTGGATTTGTTTATCCTACCTTTCCCATTTGAAGGAATATACCTTGACTGTATCCAAACCGTTTCCTCTTAGAAGGTGGTTTATTGATCAGTTATTGTTTTACCCAGCAACCTCTTGTTCCCATCAATTCAGTCCAGCTCTGCTCTTGCCCTATTGAAGTCAACTCTCCACTAACTGAGTGCTCTCATTCTGGATGGATGGACATCATTCTCCACCACTATCCTGAACTAAAAAAAAAATCACTGTCTCATAATTTCTCTGCCACTGGCACTTGATCCACTCAGCCTTCATCATTTCCAAGGACCAGCTCCAACAGTGCATCGTTTCTTCTTGAATTGGACACGTACTCCTTTAGGAAACTCCTCTGAACACATTCTAGGAACACTTGTCCCTCATTGACCCTTCACTACCAATATCCCAATCTATATTTGGGTAATTGAAGTCCTCCAATATAACTATTCTGTAATGTTGGCATTTCTCTGTACTTTCCATGCCAATTCCCCTTTAGATCTTCTCCACTAGTTGATGGTCTATAGACTACATTGAGCAATATAATTGTATCCCTTTATTACTTAGCTCTAGTCAAATTGACTCTGTCTTTGAACCTTCTGAAATATCCTCTTTCACTAGGACTGCTATGTCCTCCTTAACCGCCACTGTTACCCCCCGCCCTTCCTTGTCCATCTTTCCTGAACAAATTATACCCAGGAATATTTAACTCCTAGTCTCGCCCTTCCTTAAGCCAGATCTCTGTTATCATCATTTCCACAGTATAATCTGCTTCTGTAACTGCCCAATCATATTTACTGTACTTATGCATTTATGTACTGCATAGTCACTATGTTTCAGACTTTGTTAATTTTACCCTTATTCTATCGTCACCTATTAACTTGCTATTATTTATGCTAATATTAGCTGTCTCTTGGGAAGCCTGGCATTCTCCTATACAATTCTCTCTTAGGTCCCACAACCCTGCCAAATTAGTTTAAAATCCTAATATGTAATAAATGTAATTTAGAATTCACTCAGGATACTATTGTTTTTGCATTTACAGTTTTTAACACTTAAATGTAGATTTTTTTTGTGGTACTTCCATGCACAGATCTCTCAGCGTGTTTTTCAAGATATTGGAAAAAGTGAACATCCTGAGGCAGAAGAAAGATGCTTGGAAGTGTTAACAAAGAATGGGATTGTGGCTGAAGGAACCACTGGGAGTGGGAAATAAGGAGAGACATGCATCAGCCAAATAAAGGCTGAATACACATATGTAAGATTGATGAAGTAGATACATATTATTGTTGACAGTATGAAGTCACCATAGTCAATGACTATTTGTAATTACTACCTGGCTTCACCACATTTGCATAATATCTCTTGCTTACTGACTACATTAATTGGCTCCTTGTCTTTGGAGATTTGAATTCAGGTCCTCGCACCACCTTCACATCACTCTACAATCTCATTCTAGATTATTGCTAATCAACCTATTCAGGAATGTTATTGGACATCTCTGGAGCACCAGGGACTCCTGGCTCAGAAATAGGGACAATACACTGCACCATAACAGCCCCTTATAATCTCATTCCACCTAATCTTTGAAAATCCCTTCAGTTTGCTGCAGTATTGATGGTGGTGTTCCAATTAACCACTATATTATGTAGGGTCCTGAGTGGGCATTTTGGAGCACCCACCTCTTTCATGTAGTGAACTATTTGTAACATTAAAAATTGGTCCTATGAAATTAAAAAAATGGTAATTTCAAAGTTAGAGAGTTGTGGCATGCATCATGCACACATGAAGTTGTGGAGAGGGTGAATAGACCAAGTCTTTTGCCCTGGGTAGAAGTTGTGAATGGCCAAATTAGCACACATTATGGTTTGTGGGGTCTCTGGACCCACAAAAAATAAACTAACTCCGTTCTCTTTGCTTTTCAAATTTTCCTTCTTCCCAAAGTCAATAAATTGCAACAGCTGCCTACCTATTTCCTGACAAAGGAATGTAAATAATAATTTGGATCACAGGTGAACAAGACTTGGTGAATTAACCACAGCGAGTGCTGGATGAAATAACTCCACAGAGGACAGTATCCCATTGCACTTTATTTACATGTACCTAGTACTTGACACTCATCCAGCTTTCTCAGAGTGAGCAGAACCTCTAACACTCCTGTTTATATCTATCAGTCACGGCTCCCTGATTGGACCAGGCTAACAGTCCCAATTAGGGAACTCATTCTATGAGGTCCATCTGGCTGACCTTGTTACAGTCACTGCACTGGAGGTCTGGCTCAGCAAGTCTGGTAGCATCAATGAAACAAGAAACAGAGATAACATTTTTGAGTCTGGCTTCTTCAGAGCCCAAGACTGGGTGAATCATGGGTGCATTCTGCCCACCATTCATCAAATTATTGCTTTGTTATTTTAAATTGCCTGTTATGAATTCACTATTTTACACTGCATGAAAGAATTTCCTGGTGTGACATTCTTTGAGGTGCGCATTTGTTTTAAAACTTTCAATGAAATTAAACTACTTACTAATCTGGTTAAGAAACATAAAACTGAAATCAATCCAGTTATAGAGTCATAGACCCTTAGACGTGTACAGCACAGAAACAAACTGTGGCTCAGTGGTTAGCTCTGCTGCCTCACAGTATCAAGGACCTGGGTTCAATTCCAGCCTTGGGTGACTGTCTGTGTGGAGTTTGTAAATTCTCTCTGTGTCTGTGTGGGTTTCCTCCCACAGTCCAAAGATGTGTAGATTCGTTGGGTTGGCCATGCTAAATTATCCATAGTGTCCAGGGATGAGTAGGTTAGTTGGGTTTGCCATGGGAAATACAGGGATAACGTAGGGGACTGAGTCTGGGTGGGATGCTCTTTGGAGGGTCAGTGTGGACCTGATGGGCTGAATGGCCTGTTTCCACACTGTAGGGATTCTAATTAAGACTCTTTGGTCTAACTCATCCATGCCAAGCAGATATCTTAAATTAAGCTAGTCCCATTTGCCAGCATTTGGCCCATTCTTATTCATATACCCATCCAGATGTCTTTTAAATGTTGTAATTGTACCAGCCTCCACCACTTCCTCCGGCTGTTCATTCCATTCACACACCACCCTCTGCATGAAAAAGTTGTTCCTTAGGTCCCTTTTAAATCTTTCCCCTCTCACTTTAAACCTATGCCCTCTAGTTTTGGCATCCTCTACCCAGGGCAAAAGACCTGGTCTATTCACCCTCTCCATGCCCCTCATGATTCTATAAACATCCATAAAGTCAACCCTTACCCTCTGACACTCCAGGGAAAATAGCCCCCACCTATTCAGCCTCTCCCTATAACTCAAACCCTCCAACTCTGGCAACATCCTTGTAAATTTTTTCTGAACCCTTTCAAGTTCCTCAGCATCTTTCCTACAGCAGGGAGACTAGAACTGAATGCAGAATTCCAAAAGTGACCCAACCAATGTCCTATGCAGCTGAAACATGACCTCCCAACTCATATACTTAATGCACTGACCAATAAAGGCAAGTGAACCAAACACTTTCTTCACTACCCTGTCACCTGAGACTCCACTTCCAAGGAACTATAAACCTGCACTCCGAGGTCCCTTTGTTCGGCAACACTGCCCAGGACCTTACATTAAGTGTATAACTCCTGCCCTGATTTGCCTTACCAAAATGGAGCACCTCACATTTATCTAGATTAAACTCCATCTGCCACTCCTCGGCCCATCGGCCCATCTGATCAAGGTCCTGTTGTACTGTGATGTAACCTTCTTTAATGTCCACTACACATCCAATTTTGGTGTCATTTGCAAACTTACTAACCATACCTCCTCTGTTGTTGTCAGAATGCGTGGCAACATCTGTGGAGAGAAATCAGAATTAACGTTTCAGGTCCAGCGATCTTTCCTCAGAACACATTGCCAATATACTTGCTAATGATTCAAAATTTAACATATCGTGACCGACCTGCTGACTGCTGAGTTAATCTCCAAGACAGCAGGCTGAGCCCCTTCACTAAAATTAACCATTTTAGAGCCATTTTTGGCAGTGAGTGAGAAGATTACTGTGGCCTCTCACTCCCCAAACTTTGTTCTGGTAGAGGTGAGAGGCAGTAGCATTCCGTTCCGACACTGTCTCACCTAATGCTCAGTGGTTAGCACTGCTGCCTCACAGCGCCAGGGACCGGGGTTCGATTCCAACCTGGAGCGACTGTCTGTGTGGAGTTTGCACGTTCTCCCTGTGTCTGTGTGGGTTTCACCTGGGTGCTCTGGTTTCCTCCCACAGTCCAAAGATGTGCGGGCTCAGTGGATTGGCCATGCTAAGTTGCCCTCAGTTTTCAGGGATGTGTAGGTTAGGTGCATTAGGAAATGCAGGGTTACAGCAATTGGGTAGGGGGGATGGGTCTGGGTGGGATTCTCTTCAGAGGGTTGATGTGGACTTGTTGGGCCGAATGGCCTGTTTCCACACTGTAAGGATTCTATGATTCTCAACATTTGATGTAATTAAGTGACTTGTCTGCTTCCTACCTTGCCAATTCCAAGAACACAGCATTCCACCCATGGGTCCCTCATTTTGTAAAATCACCCTCTAGTTGGATGATTTTAAAAATATTTCAGCTTCATGGATGCATCCTGTTTTGTCTCTTTTAGATTTATCTTTACTGTAAAATAGAACAGCAATGCATGCTATATCCTGCACTCATGATGAAATGAGGGAGAAAACAAACTTGAATAAGTGAGAAGGAAAGTTTTACATTTATGAAGCATGGTCAAGAATATTTGCCCTCACTTTCTCAATCTTAGATGGAATACCCTGCAGGTGCAAAATGTGGCATTGAGTTGTGAAACCTGCTGCTGAATAAAATTCATTTCAATTATTTAAGGCAGAATGAAATGACAGTTATCTTCGCAACTTGAACCCACAGCAATTGGGATGATAAATGAATGTTTAGCTTACTGCTAGCCTGTTAGACTGCCCCTTTAACCTTATCAACAGAACAAAACTATATATAGGTTTAAACATAATACCCCTGGGACAGGATGAGACTGTATTTAGTTTGCATCACTATTTTCCTCCTTGCTGCAATCAATACATTATTATCTGTGTGACCAGCATTTGGTAGATAAAGATCACTTGATATAAGACTTCATCTAGTCAAATAAAAAGTAAAAGTAAACACTGAATGCAGTCAAATTCTATAAGGAAGAATTTAATCACATGGGATTCCAATTTTACAGGGTTGGTAACTTAATTTGGGATGGGATCTTGAAACAAAAAAAATTTGCATTCTCATAAAACATATCCTCTGCAGTGCATGTTGAAATATGTTAAACTGAATGGCTGGGATATAGCTTAAAGCCTTGACTTTTTTTCTTTTGCTCATAGATGACACATTCTGTTTGTTTCCTGCTGCCTTCATTATGGCCAAGTTTCACAAAAAAAGGCCCAGATGGGTTTCAAAACACAATTGTAATCAAGTATTCTGAATAATGTGTACCAGCTGGGGCCACTTTTACTTGGATGCATTGTGACAATGAAGCTAGAAGGCAAACAGAAATAAGGCAAAAGTGTGCTTACTATGTTGGAAAATTGGGATGTTCATAGAATCCCTACAGTGTGGAAGCAGGGCAATTGGCCCACTGAGTCTACACTGACCCTCCAAACAGCATTCCACCCCCACACCCCCCATCCCTTCCTTTCCCATCGTTAATCCACCTAGCCTGGTCACTATGGGCAATTGAGCATGGCCAATCAACCTAAACCTGCACATCTTTGGACCATGGGAGGAAACCAGAGCACCCGGAGAGAACACACACAGACACATGAAGAATGTGCAAACTCTATACAGACAGTCACCTGAACCTGGGCTCCTGCTGCTGTGAGGCAGCAGTGCTAACCACTGAGCCACAGTGAAACTATAATTCAACATGTTACATGCTGAATTTCTCCAACTTATCACTACATATGCCTGCCTCTAAGATCACCGAACAGTTGCACATTTGATACACTGAAACAGAATTAGGAATTAAATACTTGTGTTCATGCAGCATTTTATCACATCTTTGAGACTTTCCAAAACACTTCTAAATAACGAATTATTTTCCAGATGTAGACAACATTGTTGCATAAACAAACACATCAAAAAAAAGTGTACAGTAAAATTCCACAAACAAAAAGTAAATAACCAAGTAACCTGTTTTACAGCAAGGAAAGAATTTTAGCTAACACTGCTCCGTGGTCTTTAGTTCTAACCACAAACTCCATTGTCTAACCATTCATTTCATCCTTCTCCCTGACCAATGTCTGAATGATCAGAACCTTGACTACTCATATAACCAGTTTGACCATCCTTACCCTTGCATTGCTTCATTTATCACTAATATCCTCATCCATGCCTTTGTTATTTCTAAACTGTACCAATTCAATGCTCTCCTGGCCAACCTCTCTAATTCCCCCATCCATAATGTTTAAATTATCCAAAAACAATATCAATCTCTGGTTATCCAACTTGCTTGTGGACCTACATTAAGGTGTTGCTAGTCCATTATCCAATTTCAAAATTCTCAATCTTGGTTTCAAACCTGGCTCCTTCCTGTCTCTGTAATCTCTCCAGTCCCTCAACAGTTTGAGAGCTCTACCTTTTCTCCAATTCTTCCATCACAACTGTCTTCAGTCCACAATTGTCTTCCAGCCAGCTGTGTTTCCCAGGAAATGTGATTTTGTGTCAGTTCAAGGGAGGGGAGGACAGCTTCAGGGAAGTATCAAGAGCTGTTACTGCTCCTCCTGTGGGCCAGGAGGAGCAGAAGTTCTTTGTAACACTTCCTAAATCTTCCCTCCTTCCCTGGGATCAGACCAACATCCATATCAATTGTCTGATCCAAATGCTCTTCCCCAGTTTGATAAAATGCTTTCTCCTAGCATTAGAGACCCCTCCCCAATGTTCAGACCTCTCAGAGGATTAGATTTCCCCATCACCATGTTCTCACTAGCTGCTTTAGGAAACTGCTCCAGAGCCCTTCCTACCCGACTAGAAACCAAATCCATCAATCAAGCCGACTTCTGGTGGGGATTGTGTTTAAAACAGAATTACATACCATAATATGTGGTGAAACCAAGTTCTGCAATTGCTGACTGAAATCCCCCAACTACATTTATTACTTATCCATCACTGAACTTACCAGGTCAATATATGAATTAATTGGTCCACATTTAATCAAATAGAATTTATTAGGTTATTTTAGCGGGTATGAGAAAATAGTATACAAAATGAAAGAGCAATAATAATCTTCATTTGTATTAGGCACATTATTTTGGAGAAAACTGAATACAATTTTCCAATTTCTAAATATAGCAAAAAAAAATTACATGTGGATATTAAACCAGCATGGCTTCAGTTACGGTTAAACATTCAGCATGTAATTTCAGGATGAACGGAGCAGAATACATTTTCTGGCATTCGTCACTGCCACCGGGCATGAAGATCTATTAAAATATAACCGGGTGATATTATACATCCCATGCTCGTTACTAAGCTTTCCGTTAAAACGTTATGCCTGCTGGAAGTCAACTGAACTTTCCCTCTCAACTTCTTGATTTTGTACTTTATGCCCAGAATGTCACCTCCATTGAAATACACAACTCATTATCATCTGAAAAATGTAGGACCCTGAGGACCCTGCTGTAATGAAGTGAAGTGGATGTTAATACCATTTGTGCTTTTGACATACGCCCACACTTTAGCAGCATTAACATTCTTTGCTGAACCACTACATGAATACTTCTGTAGAAACAGGGCAATCCTGATTAACGTTTATTTGCCATCAGAGGAAATTACACTAAAAGGGGCAGACTAACTAATGATGACAGACGTTTAACTGCTGGCTTTGAAAAACCCATTACAAAAGATAGTTAAATGATTACTTTGAATGAAGGAATTCCACCAAGTTAGCTACAAGAAGTTTACAAACAAAATGGAAAAGAACAATGTGAAATAATATTTAAGTCGATTAAATAGAAACATAGTTTCACTATAAAAGTCAAATCCATTCAGAATTAGAGATAAACTGACGATGAACAAAAAATTTGAGTGACTGATTTCTTGAAAGGCATTACATTTTCCCATGTTCACCAATGATTAGATTAATTTTAAAAAAATCATGCTTTGTGGCATAGCTTCCTTTGTGTGAAGAAGCCAAAATACCCTACATACGCAGTGACATTACTTTACACATGGAATCCATTAAATACAAATTGCCACAATTTAAATGTTTAATTTGAATAACTACCACCACTTTGAGGTGAAAAATGAAATCAAGAATGCTGTCTAATTTCAAGCAAATGGAAAAGAGTTGTAGGGTACAAATGTCATGTTTGGAAATATTAAGTCTAAAGTACAAACATGTAGAAACAAGTTACAAAACTCTAATTTATTTATTAAAAGCAGCACAGCAGATGTAGACAAAGATATTCAATTATGAAATCTGTTTTACAGTAATCCTCAGAAAGCCATATATGAATTAGAAGCAAGGCTCAGGATGTAATAGTAATTAAATAACAGTTTACTGAGCTTGCCTTTAATTGATAAGGCTGCTTAAGCAAACATTATAATTCCTAACGGTCAGATTCATGGTAAAAAACAATACTGTCTTTGTACCACAGTTTCTTATAAAGGCTAGAAAATAATAGTCTAACAAAAAAAAGGATACTTATAAAGATAAAACCACTGCATCTATCAAGAAATTAACATTCTAAGTGGAATAAATGAACCATGTCATGAGAAGAAGGGATAAAGATGAGTAGATTGCTGGGTACCTGGCACTGTCTGTCATGTTGAAGTAGAAAAGGTGAACATAGCTGGCCTCACATGCTTTTGGATGATATATTGTAGTCTTGACAGGCTGAGGTAGGGAAGGACAACCTTGGAATTTATTGCATTAGACATTATCTTTGCTGTTTTAATTCAGAAACGGAATGCATAAAATACAAAAAAGCGTTTACAAATTAATCAATCAATTATTGATGACGTGATTGAATTGAAGAAGTCATTTAATACATTGTCAGAATGTAACAATTTTCTGTGCAAGCTTACTGAAAATGCAACCTATAAGGAAGATTTTGTACCTGAAGGAGAAGAATTGATCTAATAGTGACAAGGTTCCACATGGTAGGCTGGTTAGTAAGATTAAATCACATGGGATCCGGGGGAACTGGCCAATTGGATACAAAATCGGCTAGAAAGTAGGAGACAGAGAGTGGTGACCAAGGGTTGCTTATTAGACTGAAGGCCCTGTGACCAGCAGTGTGCCACAAGGATCGGTGCTAGGTTCACTGCTTTTTGTCATTTATATAAATGATTTGAATGTGAATATAGGAGGAATGGTAAGTAAGTTTGCAGATAACACCAAAATAGGTGATGTAGTGGACTATGAAGAAGATTATCTCAGAGTACAACAGGACCTTGATCAGATTGGCCAATGGGCCGAGGCGCAGCAGGTGGAGTTTAATTGACATAACTGTGAGATGTTGCATTTTGGAAAGGCAAAACGGGGCAGAACTTAAACACATAATGGTAGGGCCCTGGGGAGTGTTGCCAAACAAGAGACCCAGAGGTGCAGGTGCATAGTTCCTTGAAAGTGGAGTTGCAGGTAAACAGGGTGGTGAAGAAGGTGTTTGACACACTTTGCCTTCATTGCTCAGAACATTGAGTACAGAAGTTGGGATATCATGTTATGGCTGTACAGGACATTGGTGAGGCCAATGTATAGAATACTGCATGCAATTCTGGTTGCCCTTCAATAGGAAAGATGTCGCTAAACTTGAGAGGGTGCAGAAAAGATTTACAAGGATGTTGCTGGGATTGGAGAGTTTGAGCTATAGGGAGAGGCTGAATAGGCTGGGGCTTTTTCCCTGGAGCATCAGAGGCTGAGGAGTGATCTTATAGAGGTTTATAAAATCATAAGGGGCACGGATAGGGTGAAAAGCTAAGTTTTTTTCCAAGGTTGGTAGTGTCCAAAACTAGAGGGCATAGATTTAAGGTGAGAAGGGAAAGATTTAAAAAGGACCTGAAAAGGCAACTTTTTCACATAGAGGATGGTGCATGTATGGAATGAACTGCCAGAGGAAATGGTGGAGGCCGGTGCACTTGCAATATTTAAAAGACATCTGGATGAGTATATGAATAGAAAGGGTTTAGAGGGATATAGGCCAAATGCTGACAAATGAGACTAGGTCAGATTGGGATGTCTGGTTGGCATGAACGAGTTGGACTGAAGGGTCTATTTCCATTCTGTATGGCTCTATGACTCTGGCTTCATAACAGAAGGTAAAAATGGTGGCATTCAGGTGTAAATTTACTTGCAGGAAAAGATTTATGGAAACCCTGGGGATAATTTTCATTTTGGCAAAGGTAAAAAATTGGTGGTAGCATAAAAGCTATGCATTATAAAACCCGCTCAAATTTCCTTTCTACTGATGCCATCAAAAGGATAATTAGAAAAGATGCAGAACAGACATCCAATCCATAGCAGTTAGTTTCTTACCCTTGTCAAATGTAAACATTGCACTATCCCACCCATCTGCTCTCCTATCCTGCCTGATATATTACATTTTAGAATTTTAAAAAAAATGCTTTTTGGGTTCAGTCTTACCACTTCTCTAAGCACATTTGTCATCCCATACAACCAGAATGTGTCTTTATCCACTCAGTATCTAGATAAATATTGATCTTAGTATTAAATGGAAAAATCTTACCACTTGGCTCTACATCCATTTCATATTCTTTGATCTGGCTAGCAACATGTCAGCATCCATGAGGAAAAGCACAATCACTGTCAGCCATAAACAGAAGAGAGGAGAAAGAGGAAATCAGAAATAGACTGCCCATTTCACTGCTTAATGTAGACTGCAAAATTCTGTCCAAGATTATCGCCAATTAGTTTAATTCTTCTCTGGAGTTGGTGATCCATCCTGATCAAACCTGCATGGTACCAAGAAAGGAATATCTCTTATAATCCTGTACCCAGCAGCATTGTCTCCAATGTATCTTCAATGGGAACTGGACTGACTGATCTTTGATCCTCTTCACACTCAGATTAGGCTACCTGAAGATGCTAGAGATATGGTTACGATGGTGGAGGAGTGCAACAAAGACTTTGGTTGGTATATTCTTGCTGAAACAGAAACTGGGTACATGACAGCGATGTGGGAGAGATTACACAAATTAGGCCTGTTTTATTTAGAATTTAGATTTAAGGGGTGTCCTGATCAAAGTCTTCAGATAAGGAAAAGATAGGGTATTTAAAGATAAATTATTTCCACTGGTTGCAGATTCTAGAATTAGGGGCATAATCTGAGAATTAAGGCCACAACATTCATGAGAGATGTTAGGAAGCATTTCTACATACAAAGGATGATAGATGTTTGTAACTCTCTTCCACAAATGTCAGTGGATGCTGGATCAGTTGTTAATTTTAAATCTGAGATTGAAAAGTATTAAGTGATATGAGCCAAAGGCAGGTGTATGGAGTTAGGCCACAGATCAGCCACGATCTCACTGAATGGCAGAAGAGACCCGACGGGGTGAATGGCCTCCTCCTGTTCCTATATTCCTGTGCTCTCCACTGCAGGTAAGAATCTAGTTTTCAGGTGCATGGTGCTCGTGGTGATGCTCTAGGTAGTGTAGGTTTGTCAGAAAGCCCACCCCTGCACTGTGCATGTCAGCCAACTCACCTCGCACTTTATCCAAGAGATTGAATATTGTTAGCGTCTTGTCTATAGGAACACCATTTACACGTCTCTAGACAAAGGGAGAAAACAATATATTCAATGTTGCCCTCATCCCAATGGTCGCTAAGGTGAATCAAGTTCTGTGTAGACACATGGTACGCTGCCAAGACTACAATCCAATTGGAGCCTGTGGTATTTGAACTAAGGCTGCCATCACAGAGATTGCTAATGGTCTTCTGGGGGAAATTTGTTGAGCATGCCAGAGCCTTGCATAGCATCAGTGTAAATTGAGATAGCACAGGTGAGCGAGAAATATACTTTCTGGGGAAATTCTATGCCCAGCTGGACACCTCATGCCACCTCCACTGGTATTCATCTGGCAGCTGGCAGGGGTCTAGCCATTTGAAAATACTGAAAGGCTCCATTTTTGCAGCAGCAGCGGGAGCAATGAGAGTGAGAACCAGGAGGCTGCCGGGAAGGTAAGTTAATCCTTTAAAAACTTACCTCGTGGGATCAGCGGCCTCCATTTTTGCAGCAGCAGCGGGACCAATGAGAGCGAGAACCAGGGGGCTGCCAGGAAGGTAAGTTAATCCTTTAAAAGCTTACCTTGTGAATAGGCGGAGCGCATGCTGAGCAGGAGTGGACACGGGACGGCTGAGGAAGTGAGGTAATATATTTGGGCGGTCGCTTTACCCGAAACACTACTTAGGTAGTGTCTCCCACCCATCCTCCTCCTCTAACCAAAAAAAAAGGTTCTGAGCGCCGATTTGGTAAGGTTACTAGATTTTTTTTCAGAATTCAGAACAGTGGGAATGGATGTTAGGGCAGTTGCATGCTCCTCCTGTAGAATGTGGGAGGTAAGGGTCACCACTAGTGTCCCCACTGACTTCATCTGCGGGAAGTGCACCCAACTCCAGCTCCTCGGAAACCGCGTTAGGGAACTGGAGCTGGAGCTGGATGAACTTCCTATCATTCAGGAGGCTGAGGGGGTAATTGAGTTACAAGGAGGTAGTCACACCTCAGGTACAGGAAAAAGGTAGATGGGTTACAGTCAGGGGACGGAAAGGGAACAGGCAGACAGTGCAGGGATCCCCTGTGGCCGTTCCCCTCAATAACAAGTATACCGTTTTGGATACTGTTGGGGGGGATGACTTACCAGGGGTAAGCCATGGGGTACAGGTCTCTGGCACAGAGTCTGTCCCTGTTGCTCAGAAGGGAAGGGGGGAGAGGAGGAGAGCATTAGTCATTGGGGACTCCATAGTTAGGGGGACAGATAGGAGATTCTGTGGGAACGAGAAAGACTCGCGGTTGGTGTGTTGCCTCCCAGGTGCCAGGGTCCGTGATGTCTCCGATCGTGTTTTCGGGATCCTTAAGGGGGAGGGGGAGCAGGCCCAAGTCGTGGTCTACATAGGCACCAACGACATAGGTAGGAGAAGGGTTGGGGATGTAAGGCAGAAATTCAAGGAGCTAGGGTGGAAGCTTAGAGCTAGAACAATCAGAGTTGTTATCTCTGGTTTGTTACCCGTGCCACGTGCTAGCGAGGCGAGGAATAGGGAGACAGAGCAGTTGAACACATGGCTACAGGGATGGTGCAGGAGGGAGGGATTCAGATACCTGGATAATTGGGGCTCATTCTGGGGTAGGTGGGATCTCTACAAATGGGATGGTCTACACCTGAACCAGAGGGGTACCAATATCCTGGAGGGGAAATTTGCTAATGCTCTTCGGGAGGGTTTAAACTAATTCAGCAGGGGGATGGGAACCTGAATTGTAGCTCCAGTGTGCAGGAGGTTGAGAGTAGTGAGGTCATGAATAAGGTTTCAAGGTCGCAGGAGTGTACCGGCAGGCAGGAAGGTGGTTTGAAGTGTGTCTACTTCAACGCCAGGAGCATCCGGAATAAGGTGGGTGAACTTGCAGCATGGGTTGGTACCTGGAACTTCGATGTTGTGGCCATTTCGGAGACATGGATAGAGCAGGGACAGGGATGGTTGTTGCAGGTTCCAGGGTTTAAATGTTTCAGTAAGATCAGGGAAGGTGGTAAAAGAGGGGGAGGTGTAGCATTGTTAGTCAAGGACAGTATTACGGTGGCAGAAAGGACGTTTGATGAGGACTCATCTACTGAGGTAGTATGGGCTGAGGTTCGAAACAGAAAAGGAGAGGTCACCCTGTTGGGAGTTTTCTATAGGCCTCTGAAAAGTTCCAGAGATGTAGAGGAAAGGATTGCAAAGATGATTCTGGATAGGAACGAAAGTAACAGGGTAGTTGTTTTGGAGGACTTTAACTTTCCAAATATTAACTGGAAACGCTATAGTTCGAGTACTTTAGATGGGTCAGTTTTTGTCCAATGTGTGCAGGAGGGTTTCCTGACACAGTATGTAGATAGGCCAACAAGAGGCGAGGCCACATTGGATTTGGGACTGGGTAATGAACCAGGCCAGGTGTTAGATTTGGAGGTAGGTGAGCACTTTGGTGATAGTGACCACAATTCGGTTACGTTTACTTTAGCGATGGAAAGGGATAGGTATATACCGCAGGGCAGGAGTTATAGCTGGGGGAAAGGCAATTATGAGGCGATTAGGCAAGATTTAGGATGCATAGGATGGAGAAGGAAACTGCAGGGGCTGGGCACAATTGAAATGTGGAGTTTGTTCAAGGAACACTACTGTGTGTCCTTGATAAGTACGTACCTGTCAGGCAGGGAGGAAGTGGTCGAGCGAGGGAACCATGGTTTACTAAAGAAGTTGAATCTCTTGTCAAGAGGAAGAAGGAGGCTTATGTAAAGATGAGGCGTGAAGGCTCAGTTAGGGCGCTTGAGAGTTACAAGTTAGCCAGGAAGGACCTAAAGAGAGAGCTAAGAAGAACTAGGAGGGGACATGAGAAGTCTTTAGCAGGTAGGATCAAGGAAAACCCTAAAGCTTTCTATAGGTATGTCAGGAATAAAAGAATGACTAAAGTAAGATTAGGGCCAGTTAAGGACAGTAGTGGGAAGTTGTGCCTGGAGCCCGAAGAGATAGGAGACGCGCTAAATGAATATTTTTCATCAGTATTCACACAGGAAAAAGACAATGTTGTCGAGGAGAATACTGAGATACAGGCTATTAGACTAGACGGGATTGAGGTTCATAAGGAGGAGGTGTTAGCAATTCTGGAAAGTGTGAAAATAGGTAAGTCCCCTGGGCCGGATGGGATTTATCCTAGGATTCTCTGGGAAGCTAGAGAGGAGATTGCAGAGCCTTTGGCTTTGATCTTTAAGTCATCATTGTCTACAGGAATAGTGCCAGAAGACTGGAGACTAGCAAATGTTGTCCCCTTGTTCAAGAAGGGGAGTAGAGACAACCCTGGTAATTATAGATCAGTGAGCCTTACTTCGGTTGTGGGTAAAGTGTTGGAAAGGATTATAAGAGATAGGATTTATAATCATCTAGAAAGGAATAATTTGATTAGGGATAGTCAACACGGTTTTGTGAAGGGTAGGTCGTGCCTCACAAACCTTATTGAGTTCTTTGAGAAGGTGACCAAACAGGTGGATGAGGGTAAAGCGGTTGATGTGGTGTATATGGATTTCAGTAAAGCATTTGATAAGGTTCCCCATGGTAGGCTATTGCAGAAAATACAGAGGCATGGGATTGAGGATGATTTAGCGGTTTGGATCAGAAATTGGCTAACTGTAAGAAGACAGAGGGTGGTGGTTGATGGGAAATGTTCATCCTGGAGTTCAGTTACTAGTGGTGTACCACAAGGATCTGTTTTGGGGCCACTGCTGTTTGTCATTTTTATAAATGGCCTGGATGAGAATGGGTTAATAAATTTGCGGATGACACTAAAGTCGGTGGAGTTGTGGATAGTGCGGAAGGATGTTGCAGGTTACAGAGGGACATAGATAAGCTGCAGAGCTGGGCTGAGAGGTGGCAAATGGAGGTTAATGCGGAAAAGTGTGAGGTGATTCACTTTGGAAGGAGTAACAGGAATACAGAGTACTGGGCTAATGGTAAGATTCTTGGTAGTGTGGATGAGCAGAGAGATCTCGGTGTCCATGTGCATCGATCCCTGAAAGTTGCCACCCAGGTTGACAGGGTTGTTAAGAAGGCATACGGTGTGTTAGGTTTTATTGGTAGAGGGATTGAGTTTCGGAGCCATGAGGTCATGTTGCAGCTGTACAAAACTCTGGTGTGGCCGCACTTGGAGTATTGCATACAGTTCTGGTCACCGCATTATAGGAAGGATGTGGAAGCATTGGAAAGGGTGCAGAGGAGATTTACCAGGATGTTGCCTGGTATGGAGGGAAGGTCTTATGAGGAAAGGCTGAGGGACTTGAGGCTGTTTTCGTTAGAGAGGAGAAGGTTAAGAGGTGACTTAATAGAGACATACAAGATGATCAGAGGATTAGATAGGGTGGACAGCGAGAGCCTTTTTCCTCGGATGTGATGGTTAGCACGAGGGGACATAGCTTTAAATTGAGGGGTGATAGATATAGGACAGATGTCAGAGGTAGGTTCTTCACTCAGAGAGTAGTAAGGGCATGGAATGCCCACCTGCAACAGTAGTAGACTCGCTAACTTTAAGGGCATTTAAATGGTCATTGGATAAACATATGGATGAGAATGGAATAGTGTAGGTTAGATGGGCTTCAGTTTGGTTTCACAGGTCGGCGCAACATTGAGGGCCGAAGGGTCTGTACTGCGCTGTAATGTTCTATGTTCTATGTTCTAAGACAGTCAGAGTTGTTGCAGGTCTCCACGTTGGTGGTCCTTTATTTAAAGACACTCAGTGCTTAATTGAGGGGTCCACTGAGAGCCAATCCCTGTTTTTGCTGTTGATCCCTCCAATGCAAACCCTACCCAAGGACCCCCAACCTACCATCACTCATCTGGGTCCATGGGGATCCTAAACATAATGTGAGTGCACTAATGCCAGTATCCACCACTTGCCACTGGCACAGCCAATCAATGAAGAGCTGCTGGCTTCTCATTATTCAGTAGCTCTTCACATGTAAGAAATCCACCTTTGAGGTCTTTTATCTTGCAGAAGGCTTGCTGCTGCAGAGTTCAATGCCCCATCACCTCCATGATATAATCTCCATAATGACTGGGGCATGGCTGAGATTGGAGGAGATGTTCTACTTCTTCTACTGCATCACCCAAATTGAGCAGATAGAAATGGAGATAGCCAAGGTGATGAAAGATGAGTTAAATATATCTGGAGAACGGGAATTCTTGGTGGAGCTGGTTACTACAGAAGGCAAACTGATCATACAGGCAATGCAGTGTACTAACCCCATCTATTATTATAGTAGGCACTGGCAATGTTTAGCAGCCTCTGCAGTATAGACTGTCTCTGCAGTGCTTTAATTTTAAATCCTCAAGGCTAGCTCTCATCATCTCTTTTTGTGTCTCCCACGGGCAGATGTCCAACTCAAAGAAACCTCTTCCTCTCACTTTGCTGGCACAAAGGAGCTAAGTAGAAATGCAGCAACACAGTCATACCTCACAAGTGCACTATCCACCAGCACAGATACTCTCACCTTGATGGGTCTTTGGAAGGCACAGAACAATAGTTACGACATGAGTGGACAGAAGAGGAGGTGCTGGAGACAGAGGGAGCTCAGTTTTGTTCTCCTCAGAGAAGGGAATGCAAACATTGGCTTGCTTAGTTGGGTAAAGGTTCAGAAACTCAGGAGTCACTGGCAAAGAGCTTCTTCCTTCAATATCAACAGGGCATGTGTTCCTGCATGTTGAACAAAGTCAGAATTCACATGACACCAGGTTATAGTCCAACAGGTTTATTTGGAATCACACAAGCTTTCAGAGTGCAGCCCTTTTGTCAGGTGCAGTGAGAGAGCAGGGCACACAGACTTGAACAGAAAATGGACATTCCATTCAGTTCACGTGCACCACAATGGCTCAGCGTTAAGAATACATGAGCTTTTTCCATGGAAACTGTAGTCGAGTTCTTGAACAACCATTTGCAGCATCTTGGAGAGCATGCAGGATCTATCCAAACAGATACCTTAGATGTTGTAGCCATGTGGACCAGTCAATGGTTCTGGTGGTGCCAATATCATTGGATGGACTGATGGCTACATCTCACCTGGTGTTCTCTTCTAGGTATCTGGAGCATCCAGGAAGGGCTAAGTGTCTCACCCCCTCAAGAGACATCCTTATCATCATCATGGAGTGAGTATCTGAGGCACTGTGAACTGTTGGAAGAAAGAGATGGGGCTTTAAACTCAAAGGGTAGGGGGGGAAGGTTCATTTAAAGTGATATTCAGAGATCTAAAGAGAAAGGTTAAAGCAACAGAGTAGTGTAGCAATCTCGGTAAAGAATAACACAGAAGGGACAGAAAGTGTAACAGTAATAGTGCAAGGAAGGTCCATGGGAATAACAACTGTGAACAAAAAGCTTTTTATTTGAATGTATGAAACACTTGCAATAAAAATAGATATAGGTATTCTTGCGTCTATTTAATGCTGAGTTAGTTGAATTGTTGATTAGTAGGGGAATGAAGGGTTAGGGGGAAAATGCAGATAAGTGAATGTGAGGAATATCATTGAATCAACCTGATCCTATTGAATGGCCAAACAGGCTCGAAGGGCCAAATGGCCTACTCTTGTTCCTATTTCATATGGTCTTATGGTATTACAGATGAACTGGTGGCACAGAGTAGCCAAGAGGACACTCAATATTGCATATTGGAGACAGTAAGAACTGCAAATGCTGGAAGCTAGAGTTATTAAATGTGGAGCTGGAAAAACACAGCAGGTCAGACAGAATCCGAGGAGGAGGGATGTCAATGTTTTGGGCCAAAACCCTTTGTCAGGACTGGGGAGAGGGATGGAAGCCCAGAAATAAATAGAAGGAGGGGGTGGGGCAGGGTGGCGGGTAGGTGGGATGGAGATCTCTCCCACCTACCCTCCCGCCAGTTCTAACCCTCTTTATTTATTTCTGGGCTCCCCTCCCCCTCCTCAGTCCTGACGAAGGGTTTCGAGCCAAAACGTTGACTTTCCTGCTCCTCGGATTCCGTCTGACCTGCTGTGCTTTTCCAGCTCTACATTTATTGACTGCAGATACTCAGGCAAGCTGTGCTAACTTAACATTATTACAATTATGGAGTCTTTTCTTAAGGCTTTTTTGTCTATTTAAAGTTCTGTACCTAAAAAGGTGAAAAATAAATATGCTTATTAAGAAATCTCATCTGACTGAGGAGGATTCAGTCAAACCATATCCTACAATCTGCTCTGAAAATTTTGCTTGCCATTTTGATATTTGTGACTAATTCCAACATAGCAATTGAATCCCCAACATTTTTAATCAATCAACAATATTCTAAATAAAACAGCCCACAACATTTGAAAAAAAGTCAATTCACCTTACCTTCCAATGATAACAGATATTTTAAAAAATTCTAGTGTCCAGATTTATATCTTCACCAAAATCTAATCATTTTTCACTTGGGCCATACCTAACCTATTTACCAGATTTTATTAAAATCCCCTCATTTGTTTTTGGGTATGTTGTATACAGTCAGACTAACAGAGGTGAACATAATTAATGCTTTAGATCGAATTTTGATTATAGAGATTTGGTTATAGGGAAAACAAGATTGGGGAAATAAATATTCAAGGGTATCCAATATTATGAAAAGAAGGCAAAATGGAAAAGGGGAGGGGTAGCTTTGATAATAAAAGATGACTCAAGGACAGTAGTGAGAAAGGATCCGGGTTCAGAGGATCAGGAAGTAAAATCACAATGGGAAGGAATTAGAAGTAACAAAGGCCAGAAAATCGCTTGTGGCAGTAGTTTGTAGGTCCCCTCACATTAGCTCTATTGTTAGACGAACATTACTCAAGAAATAACCGAAGGTTTTAACAAAGGCACTGTAATAATAATTGCGGACTTTGCTCTTCAAATAGTCAGAACCAATAAAATCGGTAAAGGCGTAACTAATTTTGACTATATGTGCACTTTGATCAGCAAAAGGAGTTCGATGTAGTATTGTCAAAAATAAAATGTTTTAAAAATTGGATACTATGTGACAAAGGTCTGCAACTAAAGCTTTTTAATTCTGACCTACAATATATATTTGCTCACTTTTGATTTATTATTATACGTTTTGTTTTAGTCTGCTGTCAACTTAAAAATCCATATACGTCTTCATTTAAAATCTCAAAAAAAACCTACAGCATTCTGCCATTCTCCTCTTTTCCTTGGAAAATTCAGATGAAGCGATGAAACAACTCAACAGCTTCACTCATTTTCTCTTTATTTCCCACATTTCAAGCTAGAAAAGAATACAATAGAATAGCCTTTATTGTCACATATACACAATGAGTATAATGAAAAGTTTATACATTGCCAATTACAACACCAACTTAGATACAAAAGTACCTAGGCATAGCTTCTTTTGTTACAAGATTTTAGGCAATACAGAAATAAAATGTCCAGCATTACAGAAAATAGTTCAATACAGCAGACCATGCTGGCACTTAGCTTGCAGTCCGCACTGGGCCCTGGCTCCATATTGTGCCGGCAATGTGCCATGCCGGGAGGCCAGGAAGCCGTGGGCTCACCATGCCATGCCAGGAGGGTTTGAGGTCACCATGCCATGCCAGGAGGCCACTGTGCCAAGCTGGAATTTTGCCACACGGGAGGCACCTATGGTAGGAGCCTGCTGCAGGAGGCCAGAAGGTTGGCACACCACGCTGGGACGCCACTGCGCCAGGCCGGTATGTCGCCACACTGGGAAGCTTCCATGGGAGGAGACCACTGCACCAGGCTGGGAGGTCATCATGCCTCACTGGGAGGCCCCTACAGGAGGAGGATGGCATGCCATGCCAGGAGGCTGCTACAGGAGGCTGGGAATCGTCACCAGAAGTCATCATGGAGGCGGGAAACCATCGCCTGCCAGAAAGTGGGAATCGCAGTCGGAAGCCAGGGATCATCAGTTGCCAGAGGTTACCGGAAGCTGGGAGTTGAAGGGAAAAAATGGAGAAGAAGAAGAAAAAAGCATTAAATGGAAGAAAAGGAGAAGAGAAAGAAAAAGAATAGTGGGTAGAGCGAGAAGCCCCAGTTTTCAAAGATTATAATACCTAAAAATTATTAACACAGACAAAATAATATGGCAACCCAAGAGAATTGTACGTAACCCCAGAACTTCCTAATTAACAGGATTCGAAGCAACTGAATGGAAGTTCCTGTATAAAGGTCAAAAGAGAACATGCAAGAGAATGTTGGACTATTAAGCTTTTTCTCAAAAAAAACTAATTATATTGTCACTTAAATGTTATTAAGGTCACCTTCATTTAAAGAATAATTAGTGTGTATCCTGCCAAATTGGCAGTGGTGGCACATTTGCCTCAGAGTTAAATTGACAGTTAAACCTTCAATCCAAGCATATAATCCAATCTATTAAAGGAGTGTGGTGCTGAAAGAATAAAATAGCTCCTGAGGCACCAACTTCTGGATGAGACATTAAACAGAAAACCTGTCTGCTTTCAGCAAGAAGTTCCCAGAGATTCCAAGCCAACATTCATTCCTCGTTCTAAGCCCCCAAAAACAAATTAATTATGATCTAATTTGTTGTGTGTGGGATCGTCTGTGGTGTGAGAACTAAACACAAGTTACAGCACAGAAAGACACCATTCAGCCCATTGTGTCTGCACTTGCTGGATAAACTAGCCATTTATCCTAACCCCACTTACTAGCACCTGGGTCAGCACCTTGCAAATCTGGGTCCCTTTTAAACACCCACAAACCTCTGGATGAAAATAATTTTCCTCATTTCCTCCTTTAATCCTTCCACCAGTCACCTTAAATCTGTGACCCTGGGCATTGACCTCTGCACTGGGGGAAACAGGGTTCTCCCCGTCCTCTTTAACCATGCCCTTCATTATTTTGTACACTTTGATTATGTCACCCCTTCAACCTCCTCTATTCTCAGTGAAACAACCCAGTCTATCCAATCTTCCTTCAAATTTGCAATTTCCAAGCCCTGACGACATTTTTGTAAATTTTCTCTCTCCAGAGCAATTAAGTCCCTCCTGTAATATCCTGACCTGAAGTGTACACAGAACTCCAGCTGTAGTGTAACCAGTGTCTTAAAAAATACCAACATTACACCCTGTTCTTATTTTCAATACCTCAATCAATGAGGGAAAATATCCCATTGATTTCTTTACCACCTTATATATCTGTCCTGTCACCTTCAGGGACCTGTAGACATGCATGTTAAAGTTTCTTACTTCTTCTACTCCTCCTGTCATTTATTGTGTATTCCCCTACTTTGCGTTCCCTCTCCAATTGCATAACCTTGCACTTCCCTTGAATTAAATTCTGTTTACCACTTTACCGTCAACTTAATCAAACCATTATCTTCCTGCAGTCAACACTGAGCTCTTCACTATCAACTATCAAGAGAATTTTTCTATCATCTACAAATTTCTCAATCATACTTTTTAAATTTAAGTCCAAATTATTAATACATATCACAAATAATCAGGGACTCAAAACTGAACTCCATAGAAAACCACTGGAAGCTATTTTTCATTTATAAAAGCATCCAATGACTATCCCATGAATGAATAATTAAAAAAAAACATTGATTCCTTTAACTCAGCCATTTTTGGAGCCAAAGAACCACATTCCCCTGTATCCCACTGTCTTTAATTTTCTTATCATTTTTTGCCTTACTAAAACACACGTAGACAACAACCATTACACTATCCTCATCAATCCTGTTTGTTATTCCCGCAAAATATTTAAAGCATTTCCCTGAAACATAGGGACATTTAAGCGGCTCTTGGATAGGCACATGGATGATAGTAAAATGAAGGATATGCAGGTTGGTTTGATCTTAGAGTGGGATAATAGGTCGGCACAACATCGTGGGCCAAAGGGCCTGTACTGTGCTGTACTGTTCTATGTTCTTAAAACATTCAAATAAATTGGTAAGGCATGACCCATGTTATCTCTAATTTTCTTTTTGTCTGCACAGATCTTGAATCCGTGCTTAGCCATGATTTCAGAACCAAAAGTTAATGCTGCAGTCTGTGTCCGCACACCTATCATTGGACATTGAATGTTGGATATGTCTTTCCCTTAACAAAACCATGCAGACTGATCCATGCCTCTCCAAGTAACAATTATTCTTATCTCTCAATATTGATTTGACTAAATTGTCCACCACAAAGTACAGGCTGACCAGCCTATATTTATTGAACTTTTCTCTCTCACACTCTTTGAGATGAATTATGATGTTGGGACCATTGACTGAGGGGTATCTCCCTTGATTTGTTAGAGTACTTTGAGACATGGCCACTTGCTTGATGCACATGCAATGTGTTTGGCACAAATGTACCCGACACATGGTGCAGGTGTGACAGTGATGTAACATAGGATTGTACATCCCCTTGACTAATGACTGCTAACAGCCATGACAAACTGCCTGGCTTTGTGCCTGCGCTAAAAGACCGGTCAAGACAGAAGTACTATGAGCCTTTAAGATCTAGCTAAGGAGGCAAAGTATAAGTGGCAATGCAAGGCAGGGTGAACATTGCCATGAAAGTTCTGGGACTCTCCAAAGTGCAGCACTGAAGTGCAGAGCTACGTTGTAAGTCAATCAGAGATGCCATGGTGACAATGATGATGATGCAGTGAGGCTGGTACATGTCAGATGCCAATATGTGGGATGCATGCAGTCATTACCTATGGAGCATGCTCTGAGATGATAAAATCTGGTGTGCAAGATGGCAGGCCGGATGAGCATGTGGCGAGCAGGAAATGCTACAGTCCCACTGTGACTGTCGTGTCAGGAATTGTCACTGTCTAGTTTCTACCTGGCAGATGGGCAAATGGGAAACAGCATATCAATGAGGTGCTTATGAATGCCAGTAGGCTCTTCATCTCTCGCTAGTGAGACTGTTAATGATTGGTTAGAAAATGGTGCAGTTTGCTTTTGATATGGAGAAGCTCCTCACTGCACATCGCACATGATTTTCCCAACATTCTCACCATTGCCAGTGTCATTCAGGGGCTGGAGAATTCTGCCCCTTGATTAGTCTGCTGCATTTTTTTGCAATTTATTTTTGTGTTGCGGATTATCAGCGTTCAGAACTTTGTGTCTTTTCTTTATAAATACTTACTTCCAAACATCGAAATTCACTCCTTCAAACGAGGATGAAAGCTTGCCATCTTATTATTGTACAGCAGCTTATAAATGTTGTATTTCTGTGATAAGGAGGCTGATAATGGCTGGGTAACCACAGCACCTGCAGACAGATCAGTCTTACACTGTGTGACTAATTTTACACTGTAACTACTGACTGATATGAGGAACAGATTAACAATTCACTTGGAGTTAGTTTCCCTTTAATCATTACAGACACTGTGCCTTCCTCTTTCAGCTGACCAGCCATCTTGCTGATTCCTCAAGGAGTTGTATTCAATGAAATGCCTCCTAAAGGATCTAGATTATGAGATGGATAGTGTGTCAGATTATAAAGATGCTAGCAATGGATCGAGTGTGAGGCTGATTTATTGAGCTTGCTCTGTTTCAATGACTCAGTTCACATTATTTATAAGAAAGGAAGAAGTCTCATGTCTTTATCCTATCTCAGAAAAAAATGCACTGCTTCAAAGAAATTTTTTTTGAAGTGCAATTACTGTTTAATTACCACATGAAATTTTAAAAAACTCAATACATTCATGTATCTTAAAGTACTGTCAGCTCTGTAGCGAATAGTGAATAGATGTTAAGAATAAAAGCAGTAGATTACGTCACCTTGATAGACATGGTACAATTGGCCTCAGTGCCCCAATGCAAAGGGACAGAAATATCAGCGCGGTTCCCTCTATAGTCACCCTAGTAATTAAGTGTATGTGTCAACACTGGGGAAGGTCTGAAATATTCCCATCCATGATGCCTTCCACAGTAATGATCTGCAACACCTAATCAGACTGCTCAGACACAATAAATGACAATATGGGTGAGATACTGGGGACCAGATGGTTTCTTTAAAACTGTACAAAGTGAAATGCTGCACATGCTGGAAATCTGAAATAAACACAGAAAATACTGGGAATGCTGATTAGGTCATGCAGCAGCAGTAAAGTGAAAATGAGTAAGTGCTTCAGGTCGATGAACCTTGTGAGCACTGTGCTTCCAGTATTTTGCATTTGAACTTCTATAAATCTCCATCTCAACAAGAGTCAGGCATGAGTTATTACCTATTGCAAGGAGGAACCAAGCTGAGGAATACTAATATTTGGAATAAATATAATCAACTGTGAAAAACAAGTAAGCTGGCAAAGAGCTAGCATCACATCTTGTGGTATGGTACCAGCTCTGAAGATGATATTTGGACTACAAACTGCAAATAATAAGATGTTGTAATATTATCACTACAAAAATCCATACAGATTTATTACCTATGAATAGTGCACAGCCTTGATGTGAAATACAAAACTGAATGCCATGACATTACTCTAGATTAAAAATAACAATATGATGCTTTTTTTTACAAGCCTTAACTTGCAACTATGAGAGTGTTACATGATGCCATTGTAATGTCCCGTTTTTACCAAGAGACCTATTTCGTGAATGGTTAAGAAAGGAATGAGTTGAGTAAATCTGAAAATGAACCTAGTGAAGCAGGAAGCAGGATGCTGTGCCTTTCTATTGTTATTTGTTGGAACAGTGCCAAGAATCACTTCACAATAAAATGTAGCAAAGACATGAGTTCACTAAGAGAAATAATTCCTGCAATAATGTAAAAAGAACAAAAACCTTATTAAAAGATTAACAGTTATTTTAAAATTCTACTCAGTCAAATAAAGTGAATTCCTAAATGCTCAAAGTTATTGCATCACAATGATGCTACTTCAGGAGTTTAGTGCTCTAGCCTTTATCACACATGGCTGTTGTCATCTTAAAAGGTAATAAACTTAATAGACATAGCAGTTGTGAATAAAAGACACCTCAGGAGAGCTGACAGCTCATCCTATTGTATTCGGTGGGTTCATTAAAACAAAAAAATCACGCTCTAATAATGTAGAATATTGAAAGGGTGGCCAAGGAAAGCTGAGAATTGGTTTCTTTATTCTAGGCCACAAGTTATCTGTGTGATCTTTGTGCTTAAATGTAATTTGATTTAGCGAGAAAACACATGTGTAACCAGCTCTTATCTTGACCAGTGAACACCCCAAGGCTATTGGACAATCTATACCGAAGGTTCATGGAGAGACAAAAATAAACCATATATTTGCAAATTAAAATGTTTACAAGGTACAGTCTTGGCTTTTTATATTGTTATATTTTTGACTAACAGTCAGCTTTTATCTGTTGAGTTTGTATGTTGTTTAAAAAGCTTGAATATGTATTTTCAAGGCTATGTTAATATATGATGAAAATTCCAGGGACACAAATAGCAATGTGATGAAGATATGAAGACTATGCACTGCATTCAACACCACTCAAGGGATTTACTGAATGCTTGCTCAACTGTAAGGATTAAATAATTCATTTATATCATGCTGTGTACAAGCAGAGTACAGTACCTTTGAAAGTTCACAGATTGGTGAATAATGAAAGACTGCATACAGATGGGACGTATAGCATAACTTATTTAAAAAGCATCGAATGTTGCAAAAAAAAAATTCAGCCTTAATTCTCTTTGCTAATTGTTTGAGTAATTAATTTGGTAATATTGAGGCCATTAATCTCAATGTATAGTTTCCTCCAACTTTTCTAAAATCATCATATCTGATAAATAGAATGAGTATTCCAAATGATCATGACTCAAACACACAAATGTAGAAATAGCCATTATAAACTGAAAATGTAGTCAGTGCACTTAATTGAGGTTTTTAAATTGATGTTTTAAATCTGACATTTCAGGTCAGGCTGGAGAAGCCCCTTTAAACCATGTTCAAATCAAAAAGCAGAAAGGAGACCAACAAGAGATCAAGAGATTAAATCTGCAAACTTCACAAAGCAAAACCCCAATTGGGGTTAATAAGATGTTCTCTGCTGTTTTTGTGAAAACAATTAGCATTTTTGAGCTCTTCACTCTATCTGTTCTCCCTATTCTCTTTACTTTGGTAGATCTAGAAAGATGCCTGAAAGTTGGCTTATCTTTTTTTTCAGATGTCTTTTGTGGATATTATATTTCAGATTTCAAGAAGTTGTGCCTTCTTTTTATCTGTAAAGGACAAAGGTTTCACTTGTCCTACCTCTGGCATCCACAAAGAAACCATACACCTGCTAGAATCCCCTGCAAATAGACACTTGGGCTTAATAAAGAATTCTTTTCTGGTTTCATTGCTTGAAAAACCTAAAAACACACATTTGACCCGAGAGAAATCAATTTTTATGAAAGGAAACAGTTAAAAAATGTTTACGAGTCAGGCCAGTGGCTGATTGACTCATACAGTTTCATTCCCCTAACCAGCTGTCATTCCAGCAATGCCAATTCCATCACAGAAATGGTAGAAAATGCATCACTGTATAAAGTCGTAAAGGGTCTGAAAGGGTTAATGCTGAAGAATGCCATAAACACCAACTATTATGATGTTGTCATATGCTTGGTGGGAGAACAGCTCAGGATCTCCAAGGATTAAAACTTGCCATCTGTAAGAGACCATAGCCTCTGTAACAATGGACAGAATCATGTAGGGGCCTGAGTGACATGGGCTGTGGTCAGATGCATGGCAAAATTGGGTAACGTTTTCAACAAGGTCCATCTTTTACACTTTTCACAAGCAGTTTGGGGAGATTCTCACTAGACAGTGGTGAGATGCTGATTGACAATCATTGACGATCCTTAACTCAGCTCATTGATAGTCAGACTCCCATCTTATCAAACTCACCAAGTAAGTTAGATATTGGGATAACTTGAGAAGGCAACTGGAGCGTGTATCTGGGGGATTCAGCTTGCCTTTTACTTTGAACAATCCCCATGTTGGATACTAGGCTCCAACATCTCAGGGAACAATCCTTGGGCACCAGCTGAACACTCCCTTCCTCCAACGACATTGGCATCTGGAGCTAACCAAATCAACAGGATGGTCCTGGCATTTCTACAATGCACTGGTGGTGCGCTCTGGAAGCAAAGACTAGAATTGTAGAGTTGTACCAGCAACCACCATTGGAAGTCTGCAGGGGGAATATTCCATGCACGGGAATATACACCCAGCTTACAGACAGAGATGCTTAGCTTTAGAATGGGCTAGAGATGCCAAGGATCCTCTTGCCAGAAGCATGTTGAACTTCCTTGACTTGGACTTCCAAGCATCAGAGGGGTATAGACAGGTGGAGATGGAAGTAATGGCCACCTCTGCAATATCCTGAGTGGGCCTGTGTGTGGTTCTACCTTTGATGGTGTGCTTCCTGACACCACCTACTTTCTCTGGGAGGTGTGGGAACGTGGAATCAGGTCAAGGTTTCCTATCACCCTATCATCCATGACTTTGGACCAGAGGACCAATGACTGGAGTGATGGAGAACAAATGTGTTTGTATCTCCAATAGTTCCTGAGGATGCTGGACCTGGATTTCTATGGCAGCTGACAACCATAGTTTGATGCACTGATACAGTTTCTCAGCAATGAGGGTCATTGCCGCTTCCATACCTGTCTGACGCTGTTGCTCTGCCCTCTGCATTTCTATGAATTCCTGATTTCTGAAACCATAGGGACATCTTCTGCCTGGGTTTGAGAGGGTGCCTAGTTTCCTACAGTCCTCTGAATGCCAGCTGCCTGGGCCCTTTCTTCCACGGAGAGCTGTGGCAGTGTGGTGCTCACCAGATTGTGCTCCAACATTCTCTCCGACTGTGGCTCCCAGCCCTATGTTAGTACCTGGGCTGATACAGGGTATAGCAGGCAGCCGTGCCGATGCTACATTTGAATTCTCAGTACTCTTGTCATTAGAGGTACAGGAGAGCCATTCTTCTGCAGACAGCCTCTTCTCTGCAGCCATTAGTGAGAGGTTTGCGGAACCTGCAAGAAAAAAGAGAGAGAGAAGACATTGGTGGTTAGAAATTGTGTGCAATGATTGAGAGTAATAGCAAGGTTAGTGGGAGAGTGATGCATCCCAACATTGCTGGTAACATTGTAGCTGGGAAGGTGTGGGTACGTAGGTGCTACAGTTGGTGCCAAACAGTTTGCAACCAATTCTAGGGCTTTTTGCCTCTCAGCCTTCACATTTATGTGATATTTGCATTCAAGTGAACTCAATGCATTGAGCTCTAAAGCACTAAAAATAACATCTCGAAAGATATTAGAAAAAGTAAAAGAAACCGAAAGAACTGCAGAAGCTGGAAATCTGAAACATAAACAGAAATTACTGGAAAACCTCAGCAGATCTGGCAGCATCTGTGCAGAGAAATCAGAGTTAATGTTCCAAGTCCAATTCTACTGAAGGTTCATTGGACCCAAAAGGCTAACTCTGATTTCATTTCATAGACGCTGTAAGACCTGCTGAGATTTTCCATTAGAAATAAAAGTAACTCGTAAAGCTTTGAACATATCCGCTATTGCTTCCCTTCAAACTCATGTATTAATTTTAACATCAATTCTATACTGTGAATTGATGCTTGACAAAACTGCAAAAGGTACAGAAATAACATAGCAATAAAAAGGTATTTCCTTACTTACACCAGGGAGTTTTCAACTATACAGAAATATTAAAATTGTATGGAAATTGAATTCAAATGATTGAAATTTTTAAAATAAAATGTCATATCTGTACACATTTTGGTTACTGCCTTCACCGAGTGTAAATGGCTAAGTCAATGTGATGCTGGCTGCATTAATATTGGTAATTCATGCATATCACAGGACATTCAGTTTCCTGTCTGTTTCAGGCGTTAGAACTCCTTTTAATCTTGAAGTGGTGGCCCATGATTTGAATGGAATCCTATTTTACCATTTTAGATTAGAACTGATCAGGACCTGCACCATGTAACCTCTGTCTAATTTGTTGGGTGATGGTCTGAAGAAGATGGGTCCAATTGTTCTGTGGACACCAGAGGGCCAAAAAAGTGTGTGCCACCAACATCCAAGAAACCAGTCTGTGATCGTAAACAGCACTGCACCAACACCCAATCCCTGCCCCTGTCCCCTCAATCCTACTAAGTAACTTATCCTGCTAGTGGTTGCCAGTGCAGGTCTGAGTTTGAATTCTGTGACTTGTTTACTGCCTTGCAACTGCCTGCCTAATTTAAATGAGGCCTGGTCCTCTTTGCCATTGCTTATAGTTAACCAAAGAAGGAGCTCAAAAGTCAAAAGCATCTCCGTTTTTTCTGAAGAAGGGTCCAGACCGGAAACGTCAGCTTTTCTGCTCCTCTGATAATGATTGGCCTGCTGTGTTCATCCAGCTCTACACCGTGTTATCTCCATTTAGCTCTATTTTGATTTGATGAATGTATCAGGTTTCCAGCCACCATCATTTTCTCAGCAGTTTTGCCAGTTTTGGAAATACTTCTAACAGAAATTTCTTACTCAAAAAAGTAGACAATAGCAAAATAATATGTATTTTCAAGGAATGCTATGTGCCTGTTTGTTCAATTGAAGAAATAATGAAAAGGCAAAAATAATCAATTTAACGCCATGACAACTGTGGACTTTGTCCTTAATTGGAACACTAAGTTGAACAAATGCGAAATACAGTATATGGTCAGCCATGAGTAGAAGCTCTTGAGATTTATGTTTCCCGGTTATTGGATAATGTTAATATTGCATATGCATTTATGCAAAAATGAAAGAAGTGGTGTGGTTTGTTCATGAATATTGCATGGAAGGTATGCTTGGGCAGAGGAGAAGTCAAGTGTCCAAGCTTTGCACAATGCTTGTCACTTTACGATTAATGTTCAATACAAGTTCGCAACATGATAACTGGTCAATTTATGCACTGTTGTAATTCAATCATATATGGTTCCAGGACTGTTGTGGTCCAACTTCATAGCGAAGTGCAGTGCAATATGCATGAACTGGGTTTTGTAGAGCACCATATTTCATTGTGCTGGAAGAGCAGTGAGTCAGCACTGCCAGAGATTTATTAATGCTGTGCATCTTGTATTTGTGCCAATGATATTATGATCATTGTATCATGCTTCCAGTAAACTGCTGCTGTGTATATGACATCATTATAAGTGAGGGAGCCAGCTCAGAACTTATGGCCAAAACTGGGGTTTAATCTGGTGAATTTAAGAAAAAAAACATATAATTCGTGAAATCTTCATTTTAAAATTCATAATAAAGCGAAGAATAGATACCTAGAAAAAAACAATCAAGCATCGATGGCTTGTGAAAGATTAACTCTATGTGAAATACTGATTCTGTAACACTGGTTCTTTGATCCAGTCTCCTTCCAAATTTTGTTCTTTAGTGGAGCAAATGTAAAATTAGCCTGTAGTATTCACTCCTGTGCCACTTCTTTAGGAAGGCTTTTAATGTTGACGTTAAACCCCACAAAGTCTCACGAAAATTTTGTCAAGGAATGTTCATGGAGTTTATAACTTATCACCCTCCCTCCATTGATGAGTTAATGCTCCTCTATGTTCAAAACCATTTAGAAGAAGCACTAGAGGAAATAAAAGCAAAGGTAAAGTTGTTATAGTCCATAGAGCTGGTGTCCCATAAGATAGAGGACTACTGGTGGTTATTTAGCCTGAAGGTCACCACATCTCAGGCAATGGCAGGGGAGGATGAGAAGGTGCAAGCTTCGTGGTAACATCAGCCAGTGCAGGAATTGAACCCACATTGTTGGCATCACTAATCAGCTATCCAGCCATCTGGGCTAAATGACCTCATATTGGTAAAGTCCCAGAGGGCCATCACGCTCATCCCTCATCAGAGAGAGATGACTAGTGGCGGTTTAACCTGAGAGTCACTATGCCTCAGGTGAGGGATAAGATTGAGAAGGCATGACATTAATGGTGAGGCTAGTATGGGCACCGAGTGTACTCTGTCTGAGGATTTCAATGTCCATCACCAATGGGCACCAATGACTCAGGAGCACCAGTAGTGACAGAGTTGACTGAAGTGAAAATAAATCTGCCAGACTGGGCGTGTGCAGATTGTGAGAGAATTAACGTAAGTAGGAACTAGGAGGAAAAGTAGGCCATTCAGCCCTTCAAGCCTGCTCTGCCATTCAACATGCTCATGGCTGATCCTCTATTGCAAAGCCATATTTCTGCTTTCTCCTTTATGCATTTAAAATCTAACATTTATCAATCTCTTCCTTGAATAAATTCAGTGACTTGGCCTTCACAGCCTTCCGTGGTAGAAAATTCTGCAGGTTCACTACACATTGAATGGAGAAATATTTCCTTGTCTCAGTCCTAAATGGTCTACCCTGTGTCCTAAGACTGTGTCCATTGTTATAGACTCCGCAACCTGGGAAAACATCCTCCCCTGCATCTAGTTTGTTCAGCCCTGTTAGAATTTTATGTTTCAAACAATCCCCTTTTAATCTTGCAAACTCCAGTGAACACAGGGCCAGTCAAGCCAATAGGAGAGTCCTGCCATTCCTAGTATCAGTCTAGTGACTCTCTACTGCACTACATCTACAATATCTCCTTTTTTAGGTATGGAGACCAAAAATACATGCAATACTCCAGGACTGGTCTCAATGAGGTCCTGTATAGCTGCAGTAAGACATCCCTACTTCTGAAATCAATTTCTCTTGCCATCAAGGCCAATATACCATTTGCCTTCCTAATTGCTTGCTCTACCCATCTGTCTACTTTCATTGGCTGGTGTACAAGGATACCTGGATCTTTTTGTACATCCATTGTTCCCAATATATCACCATTTAAATAATACTCGTCCTTTCTGTTTGTCATACCAAAATGTATAACTTCACATTTATCCATGTTGTACTGCATCTGCAAATGCATCTGTTATGCATTTGCCATAATCTGTCTAAATCATCTTGAAGTCTCTGCATGCTCCTCACAACTCACATTCCCACTCAGTTTTATGTCATCTGCAAACTTGGAAATGTTGCACTTGTTTCCCTCATTCAGATCATTTATATATCAAGAATAGCTGGGGCCCAAACACTGATTCTTGCAATACATTACCAATCATGACTGCCAATGTCCTGTCTAACCTACATGGCTGAGCATGTGCAAAATAAGGTACACAGCAATCAGCATCATTGTGCATTTCGTAGTATTGACTTTTGGTTCAGGAAGCCACAGCACACATGAACTTTGGAGACCTGCGCAGCTCAAACGAAAACTAGAGGGAATGCTGCTGTCACTTGGTAAAACATGCATTTATTTCTATGCTGATTTCCTGTTAACCAACTCCTGTTCCATGCCAATATAGTGCCCCATTCCATGTGCTTTAGCTTTGCCCACTAACCTCTAATGAGGGATCTTGTCAGTAACCTTCTAAAAATCCAAATACACCACATTCGCTTTTCATCCCTTATCTATTTTATTAGTTACATCCACAAAAACACCTGTACATTTGTTAAGCATGATTTACCTTTCACAAACCTGTGCTGGTTTTGTCCAATCCCATTAATGCTTTCCAAATAGTCTGTTATTACATCTTTTAAATTATACTCTAGCATTTTCCCCATGACCGATGCTAGGCTAACTGGTCTGTAATGCTCTGCTTTTTCTGACAGGGGCCTGGAGGTCCTGGTAGTCGAGGTGGTAGAGAGGAGTACCATCCTCTTTCCTCAGCATGCCAGAGGAATCCACAGCACCAACCAAGCCAGCCTGGTCTGACGTTTCCACCAGGGTCAGTGTGCTATCAGAATGTGCAGCATACGCTAGAGATGGGTAATTTATATTCATGGAAGCCATAGATGCTTCATCACACTGAATGATTGCTCCACGTTCTGACAGCATATTTATACAGGTGCTTCTGCAGCGAACAAGGTAAAGGGGAGATTCCTGTTTCCAGTAGATAGGAGGAGAAGGTTAGCAGTCCTAACAAAGAGGGCATGACCGGAACTAAAAGAAATGGTTGCCAAGGAGTGATTACAAAAACCTGGGGACCAATGCAGCTAGAAATTAGTGGTCTAGTGCTTTGAAAGCAAAAGTGGCATTTTACATATGTATACATAGGACATAAACAGAAACAGGCCATTCAACTCATGCGCAGGCCGCTGCTTATGCTCCATTCTGATGTCCTTTCATCTTTTCTCATCAAAATCATAACCATCAGTTCCATCCTCCCTCAAATCCTGGTTGAGTTTCCCATTAAGTGCACCTACCAGTATTCAATAGTATTCAATTCAACCACTCCTTGAGGTATTGAGTTCCACACTCTTTTCTGGACAAAGACATTTCTTTTGAATTCCCTATTGGATATCTTGGTGACCCTTTTATGTTAATGGTCTCGAGTTTATGTTGTTCCTCACAAGAAGATGCATTCTCTCTTTACCGGTTACATCATAATCTTTCGCAATTTTAATTACCTTCATAGGTCACTCAGCCTTCTTTTCTTCAAAGAGAAGAGACTCAGCCTGTTAACCTTTTCCTAATGTGTATACCCACACACATCTGGTCCAATTATTTAATATCTTCTGTGCACTCTTTCCAGTGTTTCTGTTTCCTTTTTATAAAAAGGCAAACAGAATTGCACACAGTACTCTAAGTGTGGTCTATCCAATGTTTAACACTGGTTTAGCATAACTCTGGACTTTTCAGTTCTATATCCTGAGAATAAACTGTAGTAACAAAAGTAGAAATTGCTAGAAAAGTTCAGCAGGTCTGGCAGCATCTGTGGAGAAGAATCACGGTTAACGTTTCAGGTCAAGCGACCCTTCCTCAGAACTGTAAACTGTAGCGCTTAGTTTGCTTTTCCTAAGGACCGTGATCATATATACTCTGAGCTTATTTTGTTCCTCTGCACCTTTCAAAAAACTAGTCACCTACCTATTATTCCTACCAAAATATACTATCACATGTTTATCTATGTTGAACTTCATTTGCCAAGTACTTGCCTCTTCTGGAAATTTATGTCCTCCTGGATGTCAGTCCTCATCAGTATTGACTAACACCCCAATATGAACCATTCCAAAGTTAGAAATAAATTCTTTGATTTCAAAGCACAAATTGTGATGAGTCCCAACACCGATCCTTACGGGACACAAGTTCCTATCTTCTGTCACTCTGATTAGCTGACTTTTATTATCTTGAAACCAGGGAATCAGAATGTGCTCTGGGTGGGGTCCACAATGTGCATCATTGACAATTACCCTATATCCCCAGTACTCATGTAAAGTACTGTCCTAAAGGGCATAGCAGCTAGACTGTGTCTGCAGCAGATGGTGAGGAAACCAACAAGAGGGAGAAATCTACTTGACCTCATCCTCATAATGCTAACAATTGCTGATTTGTTAGTAGAGTGTAGGGTTATTATAGAGACAAATCTTGTCTTCACATTGAGGATACCTCCTATTGGCTAGCACAAAGGAAGATGCTTGGTTCATTTGTGATTTTTTAAATACTGAAGCAGTCTTTGTCCACGTACAGCAAAACCTGGACAATATTCAGGTTTGGTTGAATAGTGAGAGGCCACTATTCAAGTGCCAGACAATGATGTTCTCCAACAAGAGAGCGTTCCAATCAATGCCCTTGACTTTCAATGATATTACTACCAATTAATTTCCCAACTATCAACACTCTGGAGGTTACTATTGACCAAAAATTGAACTGGAAGGGCAAGGCAGAAGCTAGGAATTCAGAGACAGCAAATCAACCCCTGTCTTCCTAATGCCTGTCATCATCTACAAGACAGAAGACAGGAATGTGATGGAATACTCCACATTTTCCTGGATCGGTGAAGCTCGAGCAGCATTCAGGAAGCTTGACGCCATCCAGGATAAAGCAGCCACTTAATTAGCACGGCATTCTCCCACAGTACTTCAACATTCACTCCTTTCACCGCCAATACAAAGCTGTATCGTCTACTTCTGCTCCTATATTTTATGGTCTTATTTAATCCCATCAGTTTGTCAAAAACCTTGTCATTCATAATAGAAGCTGATACATGATCAAGTTACAAGAGGCCACTGACCTGGCTTTACTGATTGAAGCAACTTAAAGGGACTGTGAAATTCCTGCAGCCTATCCTTCTTTTAAGTCCTAGTGCCTTCCCCTGGTCTGGCACCTTCAAGCAATGTGTGGCTGGCCCACCTTATCCAGGCATTGTTCCATATATTTCCTGGATGTGGCCATGTTGTGGATGTCTATGTGTCTAATTGGCATGAAGCTGCATGTGTCTCTTCATGAGGGTTCCTAACCCCTCAAAGGATAATGTGATGTCCTCTGTCATCCAATGAGATCATAGCAAATCTGATAATCCTCCACTCCACTTTCCTGCCTTTTCCCCACAATCATTGTTTTCCTTACTGATTAGAAATCTGTCTATCTCAGCCTTGAATATACCTAATGAAAACATCAATAGCCCTCTGTAATAAAGAATTCTACAGATTCACATCTCTGAGAGAACAAACTTCTCCTTATCTTTGTTATAAAAGTATGATGCCTTTTTTCAAGATTATAATCTCTCATCCCAGACTGTCTCACAATGGAAAGGTAGTCAAATTGCCAGGACTTGATTGCCTGCATCCAAAGGTTTGAAAGGAAGTGGCTGCAGAGAGATTAGGAGCATTGGTTGACATATTTCAGAATTGACTGAATTCTGAGAGGTTTGTGATATCCCCGTTCAAAAAGTGAAGGAGACAAAAAACAGGAAACTATAGGGCTGCACGGTGGGTCAGTGGTTAACACTGCTGCCTCACAGCACCAGGGACCCAGGCTTGATTCCAGCCTCGGGCAACTATCTGTGTGATGTTTGCACGTTCTCCCCATGTCTGCATGGGTGTCCTCTGGGTGCTCCGGTTTCCTCTCACAATCCAAAGATATGCAGTTTAGGTGGATTGGTCAGGCTAAATTACCCATGTAATATCCAGCGATGTGCAGACTAGGTGTGTTCGCTATGGTAAATGTGGGGTTACAGGGATAGGGAGGTGGGTCTATGTGTGTGCTTTTCAGGGGGTTGGTATGGATTCGATGGGCTGAATGGCTTGTTTCCTCACTGAAAGATTCTGTGATTGGCCAGTTAACCTAATATCTGATTTTGGGAACATTTTAGAGACCATTATAAGAGGAAATAGCAGGACATTTGGAAAAGCTTAACACAATCAAACAGAAACAGCAGAGTTTTGTGAAACAGAAATTATGTTTGATAAGTTTGTTAGAATTCTTTGAGGACATAACAAGCAGGGTTGTGAAAGGGTAACCAATAGATGTAATTTATTTGGATTGCCATTTGGATTTGATATGGTGCTGTGTAAAATGTTATCGCATAAGCTCACTGCGTTGGGAATTATGTATTAACATTGATTAAAGATTGGCTAACACATAGAAGACAGAGTGTCAGGATTAATGTTGTATCAGAGACAGTAGGAACTGCAGAGGGGTCTAGGCCCGAAACGTCAGCCTTTCTGCTCCTCTGATGCTGCTTGGCCTGCTGTGTTCATCCAGCTCTGCACCTTGTTGTGTCAGGATTAATGGGTCTATTCAGATTGGAAAGTTGTCACTATTGGAGTGCCCCAAGGATCAGTCCTAGGGCCTCAATTATTTACTAACTGTATTAATAACTTAATGAATTAATGAGGAGGGTGCATAATGTAACATATTTAAATTTGCTTAAGATACAAAAACAGGTAGGAGTGCATGTTGTGAAGAGGATATAAGGAATCTGCAAATGGATATAGTTAAGTTGAGTGAGTGGACAAAAACTTGGCAGATGGAGTTTAATGTAGAAAAGTGTGAGGTCATGCACTTTGGTAGAAAGAATCAAAAAGCAGACTTTTATTTAAATGGAGAGAGACTTCAAAAAAAGTGCAGCACAGAGTGATCTAGGTGTTGTGCATGAAAAACAAAAAAAAAGCATGCAGGTGTGACAAGTAATTAAGAAGGCAAATGAACACTTGGGCTTTATTGCGATATGTTGGAGTTTCAAATAAGAAAGTAATCTTACAACAGTACAGGGTCGTGGCATCTTCAGTACTCTGTACAATTTGGGTCCCTGTATTAAAAATAAAATGTACCAATACTGGAGGCAATTCCAAAGAGATTCACTAGGCTGATTCACTATTCCACTGAATGGTCAACTGCTTCCCTTGACGCCAGTTGTTTGTTAATATCCCTTCTCTGAGGATGCCACCCATTCAGTGTCTTCTCCTGGTTTCAGCATTACTCTTCTCTGGTATTCAATGTACAGCAGATGCAGGGTGCTCTCCATGGTGCATATATCAGGGCCTCCCAAGATTTATCAATGCATCTAAACCTTATTGTCAAAAAGCTAATGTCCTGCTCAGTGGTGACCTTGTGATGTTAAGGCAACCATTGTTTCCTCTGTCTTTGCATCGGGATTGCTTACAGGGTCCATATGCCATTGGATGGCCCTTATTCCCCAATACGCAGCCATGAAGATTCTCCAGTAGCCTGAACAGCTGAGGCATTTGTGACTCTGCTGCTTCCATTCATCTCTCAAATATAAAAATGCTGAGCTGTGACCTTGACCTTTGGTCATACATTTTCAATCTTACTGAGTTTATCGACTGAAAACATTCCATATACCAATATTGCACTGTAAAAGGGCACAATGTTCTTATCTGATTCAATACGGTATAAGCAAACTCAATTTCAGTACACTGGAAAATTATTCATGACCTGTTACTGTGAATGACATTGTTATATACAGAACTGCAATACTATTTGATTAAGTTTGCTGAAAAATGGATGTGCTTGGTCAGCTGCTAATATTGTAGCAACTACTCAATATCCTGGCCATTGCAGATCTATAAACATTAAACAGGACATCAGGCACAGGAGAACATACATATATAATGGAAAATTATCAATAGTGGCAAGCATTTTGTTTGTCTTTGATGTGGATAGTCAACATTAAGAGCCTATAAACACCTTATTTAACACAACAGTATCAACATCATTAAGTTACTAGTTTTTGTTAAGGCTGTGCTGGATACAGATTAGAAACAGTTAATAACAGAATGTATTGTGAAATAGATTGCAATATGCATCTTTAGGAATCTGATGATAGTATTATTTCATTACTAAGACTTCTCAGAAGGTGATTGTGAACTTCTGAAAATAATGATTAGTTTATTTCTAGTTACTACTTCAAGTAAATAGCAGACATTGTGTAAACAGTTAAATTTTAAGATGTTAAGATGTGCCCAAAACTTCACATTGTTCATAAAGAATCAGCTTTAAAATCATATTATAAAATATAACTTAGAATTATCAAATGGTTATATTTCAGAAGCAGGCCATTCAACCTTCAGTATCTGTGCTGGCTCATTAAAGGAGCAATTCATTTAGTGCTACTGTCCTACCTTTTCCCACAGTTTGACACATTCTTCCTTTCCTGATAATAATATAATTTCCTCTTGAATGCCTAATTAAATCTGCCTGCACAACACTCTCAAGCAGTATTTCCTCATGTTCTCTTGCTAAATAAACCAGATCTGTACCCTCTATGTCTTCTTCCTTCCATCAATGGGAATGGTTTCTGTGGGATCTTCCCAGATGTCCACTGCTGACATCTTGTGGTGCTTGCTAACTCTATGGTACGTAGTATGGGGTAAGAGTTGTTTGAAGTGATTTATTGCTATCAAACATCTTTTGTCTTTGCTATGTCATTGGCCTATTTAGAGATTAGATGTAGGCCTACCACAACAAAACAACTATAGAAGAGGCACTGTTCTTAAGTAACAAGAAGGTTTGTAGTGTGATAGCAATAAGTATAACTGCAACTGGTCAAGTGTAATTAATAGGACCTTAGGGAGCCAGTACAGATACATCTGTTCCCTCCAAGAGTTAGAGTCAAACTCCTGCCTCCTCCTATAGACAGTAGAAAGGGTCAAGCCAAAGCAACATGAACATTAACTCCTTTAGAAACATTACCTTCAACTACATCTCCCAATGTAGTCTGTCCAGACCCCTCACGAATCTGAATGCTTCTAGCAAGTCTCTTCTCATCCTTCACTTCTCTGAGGAGACCAGTTCCATCTTCTCCATTTTGCCAATGCAACAGATGTTCTTCATCCTGAGGATTACTCACAGGAAATCTTTTTGTGTTCTCTCTAATTCCTCAACAACCTTCCTAAAGTGTGGTAACCATAGTGGACATTATTTTCTACTTGAGGCCAAATCAGTGTTAACACAGGTTTAACATCACTTTCTTGCATTTGCACTTTACGTTTTAATTCATAAAGCCTAGGATAGTGCACTTTTTATTTACCGTGTTCTCAACTATCCTGCCACCTTTAAGGATTTATGCACATACACATCCAAGTCCCTCTGTTCTCACACCCCTTTTAGAATGGTACCATTTATCTTATATCATCTTCTTTGTCTTAAACAGTCCCTCATGGTCAGGATGACTTGCTTCCACACTAAATGTGAGTTCTCAGATGACTGAAGATTCTAATGCACAATAAACAGTCTCTGTCATGTTAGATGGTGGTAGGAGAGAATGAGAGGCTGGGCTGCCACATATTCCTTTCTCTGTCAACATCTGATTTCAGGTTACTGTCTTCGATGAGACTTGAGGTATGCAGGTGCTTCTCAAATGCTTTCTCTTCAATTCAGGTCGCCTAGGGCCAGGGATTTCCAGGTATTAGCGGGCATGTTACACATTTTCAAGGAGACTTTGAGAGTTTCCTTGAAGAATTTTCTCACATAACTGTCTGGGACTGGTCTACTGTGTCACAGTTCTAAGCAGAGCATTTGTTTTAGGCGCCTCATGTCAAATATGTGGACAATGTGATCCACACAGCAGAGCTGATTGAAATTGGTTTATACCTCAATGCTGAGGATGCTGGCCTGGGTGAGAACACTGGTGTTGATTTGATTTGATTAATTTATTGTCATGTGTACCTTGTTACAAACTGCTGTGAAAAGTGTTGTATAGTGTTGCCATGCTCCGGTGCCCTCATAAAAAAAAAATAGAAGAATATAGCAAAACATTGCATATAAAGGCAGTAAAATGAAGGAATAAAGAAAAATTGTCCAACTTTACAGTCCTTCTTGCTAAGTGCTCTGCCATGGGCCATGGGCCTGATGGCCAAGCATGAGACACCCTTCATTGCGCCGACAACACTGGAACAAAAGTTACTACTCTTCAGTGCCAACTCGCCTCCACCAACACCCTCGCCAATATGAGTCCTTGATGGACCTTGCCAATACAGATGCCACTGAGCAGACATTCTATCTTCAACATATGTATCTTTGACTTCAACTGGCAGCACTCCACCCACTGCCATCTCAGTGGAACCCCAATCAGACACATGATAGAAACGTCTATTTAACAGGTAAAGAGCAGAAGATCAGGACCACATGGAATCTCTGCCAAAGTGCTAAAATGGTAGTGCAGAGAAACAGTATTTTTGCAATTACATGACTAATTGGTTTTATCTGGAAAGAAGACAATGCCAGGAGATCTGCAAGGTGCTGTAATCGTGACTATCTTCGAGAAAGACAACATCAGACTGCGGTAACTACAGAGGAAGTTACCTTCAGTCAGCCACAGAGAAAGTTATTAAAAAAAATCCTGCTCAATTGCCTTCTCTCTGTGGCTGTAGAGTTCCTTCCAGAATTACAATGCAATGCAGATTCTGTCCTCTAAAGGCACAAAGGACATGATCTTTACTGCATGACAATTACAAGAGAAATGCAGGGAATAACACCAACACTTGTATGTGGCCTTCTTTGAGCTCACAAAGACATGTAATACGGTCAACTGCATGGAATTATGGAATATTCTCCTCTATTTTGGCTGTCAACCCCCCCACCAAAATATTTGCTCCATCCTCTGCCTGATCCTAGCCATGATCCTAAGCAACAAAGCCATCACATCCCAATTCATATGTGGACCAAGGTCAAGCAAAGCTTTGTCTTTGCACTGGTTCTCTTTGATCTTCCTTGCTCCACCTCACCCTTTTGTTTTTATTTTAATTCATTCATAGGATGTAAATGTCACTGCATAAGCTGACATTTGTTGTCCATAATTAATTGCCCTTTATGTTATATTGTCTCTTCGTGCTCTTCCTCCCAAAATGAACAACTTCATATTTTCTGCATTAAATTTCTCCTGACACTTTTCTGTCCATTCCACCAGCATCTGTAGAGAGAGAAACAGAATGAACATTTAGAGTCCAGTATGACTCTTTTTTACATAGCTGATCCAGTTTAATTTCTGGTAAATGGTAACACCCAGGATGTTGCTAGTGTGTCTCCTCTTCAGCATCCAAAACCCACTAATCCCCTCACACTCAAAGCCCCATCTAGGGTGCCTGATCCATTCACACGCAAAAGGCTTGGGGCTTACTGAGATTTGGCATCCATCTTTGATCTTCCTGGAACTGTGTGCAATCCCAGCACCACTCACTACTAAGTTCTGGCGTTGATGGGTCTGCAAATTCTGCTGGCAACTTTTTTAACAGGGTGGAGTGGCTTGGGGGCACTGGTTAGCAATACACCCCTGTAGAATTCAGCCCCACTTTCTACTGGGGCAACAGAAAATTCAAAACACGGGACTTTGCAGGGTCCTCCAGTGGCAAATTTGCAGCTGCAGGAAGCGTAGAGGTGGAAGGAGCACATTGCAAGAATTGCTATAAATTATGATTCCATAAATCTAAAAGCAGTGTTCAAAAGACCTCATGCAGGTAGTTAGGGTGAGTGAAGATATCTAAACTTCACATTCCACCCACACTCCACATACCGTCCACTTCTCAGTATAATCAATGCACTATATCGCATCACACACCCAGCAGAACACCTTAATACTCAGAACTCACTCTTTACTTTATTAGCCCTTCATTCAATTGGCACCTTCTAATCAAGCCAGCCATGAACACAGACACATGCAGATGTATCTACTCCATAAATCTACAGCTAATCTGCGATGGCAGGCACATCATTCACACACTTTGACACACAGTCATTGACATTCTAATAAAGGTAAAATATTGCAATGCTGGAAATCCAAAACTACTGCTCAAAAACTCATCAGGTCAGGCAGTATCTGTGGAGAGAGAAACAGAGCTAATGTTTCGAGAATGGTACGACTCACCTTCAGAACTGCATTAGGGTTAGGTTAAGTGCATTGATACAAGATGATCCATTTACTCTACTAAGTCCTGAGCCTCACTTTGAAATGTGACATCAAGTGAAAATGGTTGATGGAGTAATCAACTTCCTGCTCCATTTGCCAAAGACAAGGAAGTCAATATTTCTGCGTTGGGGTAGACAGAAAAGTAGAGTTGAGACAATGGTCAGATCAGCCATGATCTTATGAATGTTGGGGAAAATTCAAAGGGCCGAATGGTCCTAACTAACCTCCTAGTCCTATGATACTATGTTCCTAACTTTATTGATGTTTTAGCAAAGGTGTGTATAGCCACATCCTCTGGGTCATTATTGTCAACTTCAGCAGAGTTGGAGCTTTCAGGTTACCGCTATGACTGTGGCCTGGCCCTGACATTGTGGGGACCTACAATAGAGAAAATAAGAAAACACTCTAAGGATCAGCGCAGTCTATGAATGCGTCACATTTTCTCACATTTCTCCTATGTGCTCATACGGCAGCACCAGATTGAATGCATTCTCCCATTAATGCCTGGCCATTCCAACCTTAGGTTAGGGAGCAAGTGGAGTAAAGACAGTGTGGTTTAGTAGGCTTGAGTGGACATATGATTTCTGCTCCTAGTTCTTATATTCTTGGTTCAGAAAAGCACCTGAAAAGAAGGAATTTGCAGAGCTATGTGAAGGGACCCGCTGAATTGCTCTTGCAGAGAGTCAACAAGGACATGACAGGTGAAATGGCCTCCTTCTGTGTTGTAGCCATTCTCTTGTTCGACACTTTGGATTCCACTGTTGTGGCTTTACTGGATGTGTCCGGCTATGTGTGTGACTATTTCTTCCATGCAGGATTTTGATACTACAGCCAGGATGTTGTTACAGCTCACAGCCTTGGCTGAAAGCAATGTATTCAGTTGTTCCTCGATCTCTCAAGGAGCTTAGGGAAGGCAGTGGCATAGTAGTATTGTCATAAGACTAGTAGTTCAGAGTTCCAAGCTAATGTTCTGATAGCATGGGTTTGAATACTTTAATGAGAGGTGGTGAAATCTGAATTCGATAAAAAAATCAGAAATTTACAGCTTCTCTAATGGTGACCATGTAGTCATTGCTGATTGTGGTAAAACCCATCTGATTCAAGAACGTTCTTTTAAAAAGGAAACTTGTTGTCCTTACTTGGTCTGGTCTACATGTGACTCCAGGCACACAATAATCTGTGAAATGGTTTAGCAAGCTGTTCCATTTAAGTGTGATTACGAATGGATAACAAATTCTGGCCTTACCGTCAATGTCTACATTCAGTCCAAGAACGAATAAAAAAAATCATGGATTATAAGTATGTTAAGTTTAGCCTGTTTGTATGTTATGTGTTGTAATTATTCACATTAATAAAACAATAGGCTTTTGAACTATGTTCTTAGAATATTAACCAAAACATTACATAAAAATTACAGAGCAGACATCAAACTATCAAACATCATTACATTAAATATCAATATTTTACAAAGCATAGAAACTTTGTTATATTGTAAATTTTCTGTTTTCACTGTTTGATCATAATGGTATATTTCTTCAAATACAAATGGAGCTTTTCAAAGCAAAGCACATAAATTGAGTTCTCAATTTTAAGTAAATAATTATTGCTCTTATTAAATTCAATTACACTCTTGCATTATAATACTGAACTCAGTTAGGCATCACAAAGAAAAGGCCTCTCATATAAATAATCAGTGACTGGCTTGTATTGAGGAGATAACATAAATTTCACTTCCACACAAGCCTCAAATCCTGTTGCTTGAAACCAATTGTGCCATTTTTACAACACTTCTGATCCATGCAATTAATACCATCACAGGGCTATTTTAAAAGACTAATAGACTCGAAGTAATAAATAATTCCTGTGAGTCACTCAGTCCAGTAAACCATAAAATGTGCTACTGCTGAATTGATGTGATCGCCCCAAAACAGTGCAATGGCCTAACAGAGGTCTTTAAATATATCACTGAATTTCAGACGATAAATATGGAGAAAAAGTATGTAAACTCAAAACTACAGCTGTAATTGTAAGTAACGTAGTACAGAAGTTGAGTATTGCTTAAAAACTATACATTTTCCAAAGCTTTTCATCTTGTACTCATCAGGATATTTTAAGGAACCGATCAACATGTATCCTGAATGAGGAGAGAGTGCTGATTCGTTGGCAAGTAGACTCTGATTGGGTAGAGGCATTGCCCTGGATAATACACCTATTAATGCTGATTGACAATTAGCAGCCAGGTTTTGTTTAAGTTTTAAACGAGGCAGGTTGTCTCTGATTGGTGAAGGTACCATCTCAGCTTTGAGATAGCATGAGGTGGTGCTGATGGAGTGAGAGAAAGGAAAAATAAAAGAAAGTATGATGATGAGTGGCATTGAGTGGGGATCTCAGGATGCAGCGGGAACTGTTGTCTGGGAAACATATTTCTCAGCGATACCTGTGATCTTGGGTTGATTTGAACCATGAAGAATGGAACTTCAGTTTGAAACAGTTTTGGGGTAAGGTGGTGCATGAGCCAGGCACTAAGGAAGGAGATGTGGCTGTGAAAGTGAGTTTGGAAAGCACTTTATCAAACAGTAAGAAGGAGATATAAAGAAATCCAGGGGAACAAGCTGAAAGATTAAAGTAGAAATCCTGCTGGAAAGAAGAATTTCTTCAATGTGAGCATACCTTAAAGAGAATTGGAAGTGAACTAAACACTCAAATAATACCAAAATAATGCAGATACTGGAGGTCTGAAAAAACCCCAGAAATTGCTGGAGAAACTGAGCAGGTCTAGCAGCACCTATGGAAAGATGAGCAGAGTTAATTTTTTGAATCTTATGATTATGTTGAATTTGAGATATTGTTCTATCCTGTATAAGTGAGGCATAACAATCTGAGTTTTATCTTCACTTTCTCTTGTGATAAGAGATAGCATCCCATTAGTCTTCTTGATTTTGTGTTACACTTGTGTACTAATTTTTTATGACTCATGCAACAGAATGCCCAAGTAACTCTGCACCTTGGGATTCTGCAGTCATTCTGTGTTCATGTAATACTCTGCTTTCTCATTCTTCCTGCCAATGTAAACAACTTCACACATTATGCACCATCTACCAGAGCTTTGTACATGTATTCAACCTATCCATATTGCTCTACTAGTATCTTCTTCACAATATATTTTCCTACATACCTTTTTGTCATCTGTGAATTTAGCTACTGTGTTTTCCCTGCACTCAGTTAAGCCATTGTTGTAACTTGTAAAAAGTTACCAAACACACACTCCTGCAGGACTGTACTCATCACATTCTATCAGCAGCATTCCTGAGAGTTGTGTTTTTTTTCCTGTGCAGTCCTCCAAGTCCATGCACGGCAGGTAGATCCAGAATCAATAGTCAATGCTGCAAAGGCATCCACATGCTGATTGTCTATGAGTGGACCCTCAGAGTGCCTGCACGGCCCCATAGCTTAATGAAAATGATGCCTGCCAATCAGACATAGACCTATTTATGGAAATTCTCTGTTTCCTGCCAGCTATCCAATCTTCTATCCATACTACTATGTTGCCTCCTACACCATAAGTTTTTATTTTCAGCAATAATCTTTGACATAGCACCCCATCAAATATCTTCTAGAAATTCAAGTATAGTACATCTACAGGCTTCCTTTTTTCCACAATGCATGTTATTCCTTTAATGAATTCTAATAAATTGATTAAATATGATTTATGCATGTGATTTGCATGTTTAGAAATGTGGTCACGGATTGATAAAGTGGTAAAGGAAGCATATGGGATTACAATCCTTTATTGGCTGAGGCATAGAGGTTAAGAGCAGAGAGGTTATGCTGGAACAGTATAAAATGTTGGTGAGGCCACAGCTAGAGTATTGTGTGCAGTGCTGGAACCCACATTACAGCCGAGATGTGATTGCACTGGAGGGGGTGCAGAGGAGATTTATAAGAATGTTGCCTGGGCTGGAGAGTTTGAGATATGAAGAGAGCTTAGATAAACTGGGATAACAAAGTGTGAAGTTGGAGGAACACAGCAGGCCAGGTAGCATCAGAGGAGCAGGAAAGTTGATATTTTGAGTCAGGATCCTTCTTCTGAATTTTCTGAAGAAGGTTCCCAACCCGAAATGTCAGCTTTCCTGTTCTTCCGATGCTGCCTGGCCTGCTGTGTTCCTCTATCTACATACTTTGTTATCTCTGACTCCAGCATCTGCAGTTTTTGCTATCTCTTAGACAGACCGGTGTTGTTTTCCTTGGAGCAGAAGAGACTGAGGGCAGCATGTTTGAGAGATATAAAGTTATGAGCATAGATTGGGTGGACAGGTAAGAACTTCTCCCTTTTCGTGGAGGGATCAATGACCAGAGGCATAGTTTTAAAGCAAGAGCTAGAAGATTTAAAGCTCATGAGGGAAAAAGAACATTCAGAGAGTGGGAATCTGGAACTCACTGTCTGTAAGGGTGGTAGAAGCAGAAACCCTCATAATATTTAATAAGTATTTAGATGTTCGTTTGCAATGCCAAAGCATGCAAGGTTTGGGCCAAGCACTGAAAATGGGACCAGAATAGTTAGGTGATCATTTTTGACTGGCTGAAGGACTTTTTTTCAGTGTGGTAGACCTCAATGACTCCAAGACCATGCTGACTCTTCTCAGGTACCTTGAGTTTTGTTAACTGTGCAGCAATGATCTCTTTAGTGGTTAATTCTAAAACCTTCTCCTCAACAGACAAAAAGCAAACTGACCCATTGGTTGCTATTTTCTGCCTCACTTTCTTATTGAATAGAGGGGTTATATTTGCTACATTCCAGTCCAATAGAACCTTTCCTGCACCTAGGGAATTTTGGAAAATAAAACCAATGCATCTATTACCTCATTAGAAACCCCTTAAAGATTCTAGAATGAAGTCCATCTGGAAACTTGTCAGCTGATATTTTCATCAGTTTATTTACTGTCATTTTCCTTGTGAGTGTTATTTACTGAGTTCCTCTCTCCTTTCCATCTCCTGATTTATAGCTACTACTGGAATGTTTTTATATTTCTGATGGTGAAGAAAAATGCAAAGCGTTTGTTCATTACATCCAGAATTTCCTTATTATCTACTATTAACTCCCATTCTCACTTTCTAGAGGATGAACCCTTACTTTCCTTACTCATTTCCTTTTTTAATGCCTGTTTGATCACCTTAAATGATTTATGTACGTATAATCTCAGGCCTCTCTGCTCCTGCACATGCTTGAGAATCAAACCCTTTATTTTATACAATCCCTCCATATTTCTGTATGAAAGTAGATCGCCTTATATTTCTCTGCATTGAACTTTATCTGCCATCTGCATGCCCATTCCACCAATGTGAATTTTGAATTCCACACCGCACAGTTTACAATTCTTCCAAGTTTTGTACCAACTGCAAACTTTGAAATTTTCCTCTGCATAATATTATGACAGACTGGACTAGTGAAGTGGAAATTATGCCCCACTATTCTCGGAGTCATCACAAAAGTTCAAGATTTTACAAAGTATGCAAATATCCAAATTTACCTGACCTTCAGACCACTAGGTTAATAGAAAGATAGACCAAGTTTCTGTACCAAATATGAATCATTATTTATTACAAGTAATTAGACTCCAGCTCTAGGCAAATAGTTATAAACAGTTGTCAAATATTACCACTAATGAATACTCTAATCTTTTTATAAATGCCCCGCTTAACCACACGTATAGGGTGAAATAGAATATGACAGAGGACAATAACTTGGAAAGGCAATTCAGTGGCATTTGTTCCCAGGTTCTGTTGTTGAGATAATCCTTATGATCTTCTGCTGGCTTGCACTCTGCTTCAAATGTATTTCTCTGGATGCTCCCACTGGTTGATAAGAGACACCAGGTGACCCATTCACTTATAAAAAGTCTCTGACTTATCAGTTAAAAGTCATTGAATACAATAATTGTTGCAGTTAAGATAAACTGGTCTACTTCAGGTTTGGAGTGAGTTTTGACTGTAGAGAACAGAGAGACCACTTTTGCTCTAGGGATGAACTGAACAATTCTCTCTCTGTATAACCTGTTCCCAGTTTCAAGTTGTTTAGTCACCCGAGAACCAATCATTTAGTTGTTGGCAGGTAAAACAGTCACCATCATCGATGACTGGTCATTAGTCCATAGCCCAATGTACTTCTTGTTGCCCCCAGATCTGCATCTGTACACCCCATCAGTTCCAAATCATCTATAAACTAAACTCCAATTACAACCTGTTCAGATAATTGTTTACACAATGCCTAGCATGGGTGTCAGGTTATGTGTTTTCAAAACTGCAGCCACTGCTTGAAATACTGGTTTTAAACAGTTACTTGTCAATTCACTTCAAAGTTTTTAAAAACACAAACTAGGAACTTGACAAAATATCTTCTTCCAGCCTGAAAAATACCCATTAACTACTGCTCTCTGCTTCCTGTCCCTCAGCCATTTTTTAAAAAATCCATGTTTCTACTGTCTCCTTTATTCCATGACTTACAACTTTCTTCACAAACCTCTTGTGTGACACTGTATCAAATACCTTTTAGAAGCCCATGTACACAACTTCAATGGCCTTACGCATCAAAAATCTCCAACCAGTTAGCGGACACAATTTGCCTTTAACAAATCCGGACTGATTCTTTTGTATCCATCCACATTTTTGCATGCGATTATTAATTCTGTCCCAAATAATTGTTTCTACAAGTTTGTCCAACACCGAAGTTAAACACATTGGCCTATAATTGCGGGACTGAGTTTAACAACTTTTCTTGAACAAGAGTGTAACATTTATAATCTTCAATCCACAGAAGCCATTCCCAAATCGAGGAATGGTTGAAAGATTATTGTCTGTGTTTCTGTAATACCCTTGAATGCATCTCATCTGGTCCCGATGCTTTATAAATTTTAACTGCTGACAACTTAGAACACACCTCCTCCTTATCAATTTTTAAACACTTCTGGTGACTGCCTTGATCATGGTGACAGAGAAGGAAACTCAGAGTCTGCCTTGTAGAGAAAGACACATGCAAAGTAATCATTTAATACCTCAGCTGTGCCCTTTACCTCGATGTGTAAACCTCCTTTTATCATTCATTTACTATTGATGCGCTTATAGAAGGCTTTGGAACTTCCTTTATGTTAGCTTCCAGTCTTTATTTTTATAATCCCTGTTTGCTTTGCTTATTTACTTTTTCACCTCCCTTCTGAAATCTTGGCTTGGCTCTCAATTGTACTTGCTACTTGACACAAGCACACCTTTCCTTCTTTAACTTAGTTTCTATCTCCTTTGCCATCCAGGGAGGTCTGGATTGGTTTGTTCTATCTTTCCCTTTCGAGGAACTATACTTTCACTGTGCCCAAGTGCTCTCCTCTTTGAAAGTAGCCCATTGTTCAGCTTTTTTTTGCCAACCTTTGTTTTCAGTCTATCCATCTCTCCTCCAGACAATTATTCCTACCATGCAATGTCATTTTCTTTATTCATTCATGGGATGGAGCATGTCACTGGCTAGAGGAGTATTTATTGCCCATCCCTAATTTACCAAAAGGATAGTTAAGAGTTAACCACATTGCTATGGTTCTGAATCATATGTAGACCAGCCCAGGTAAAGATGGCAGATTTCCTCCTCTAAAGAACACAAGAAATGAATCAAAAACTGAAATTGCTGGAAAATCTCAGCAGGTCTGGAAGCATCTGTGGAGAGAAATCTGACTTAAGTCAAGTGTCTGTTCCTCAGATCTGAGAGAGGAAATTCCTCCTAATTTCTGTTTTAAATGTGTAACACATTACTCTAAGATTATGCCCTCGTCCTAAACTCTTCCACAAGGCAAATAAGATCGCCTCTTGTTTTTCTATATTCTAATGAATACATGGTGGGATTTGAACCTGTGTCCTCCACAATGCCTCTACCTCCCTATCATTTTCAGCCATCAACCTAAACCTTATGATACAATAATCACTGTCCCCTAAGTGTTGCCTCACTGTCACTCGTTCTACTTGGCCCACTTTGTTCTGAAGAACCAGCTCTAGCAGTGCTTCCTTTCTTGCTGGAATGGACACCTACTGCTGTAAGAAATTCTCCTGAACAGTCTAGGAACAATTGACTTTTGTTGCCCCCTACCGTAGCGGTATTCCAGGCTAGTTACTACCTCTGCCATTCATTCCAAAATAGACATGAGCTCTGGCTGTTCAGCCTCCCCCAGAAGAATGTTCTTCAGCTGATCTGTGACATCCCTGCCCCAAGCACCAGGGAGGCAACAAAAATCCTAGAGTCATGTTGATGGCTATGAAACTCCTTTGTGTGCTCTTCACTAAAGGATTCTCTACCAGTTCTGCCCTTCTGCTTTGTTTCCTTTCCTCCTATAAAGCTGAGCCACCCATGGTGCCACAGGCTTGGCTCTTGCTGCAGTCCCCTAAAGATCCATTGCCCTCATAGAAAGCCAGAACAGAAAGCGAGTCAGTGAGTGGGACCTCTGGGGATTGCTACACTAGATACATTGCACTGCATGGTGACCAACCATTCCAATCTGCCTGCTTGCCCTGAACTTATGGCCACTTCTCTGAAGATACTATCCTTGTAGATCTCTGCCTCAAAGATACATAATCACAGCCACTGCTCAAGCTATGAACCTCAGAGCTCAAACTTTTGCAGCTGCTGACACTTCCTGTACATGGGCGCATCTAGGTCACAAGAAGTGTCCACGACTACCACAGGATGGACATTCCACGTGGCTGAACTGTCTGACCATACCTTTACCCTAAACCTTGAAGTCACTGTATTTAGTTTAACATTAGTTCCTCCTACTTCAACTTTACTATTGTATGGTTAACTATAAAATGGAGATTAGTGGAAAGTAGAAACTCTTGGTCTTATCCAGAAAACATCTCCGTCTCCTGCGCTGATAAATTCTTACTTTCCACAGACTAGTTAGAAATTGATGTTTTTCAAAATTACTGAATTACTGCTTGACAACCAATCAAACCACAACTTTCTTGCAATATCCCTTTTGGATTTCATGGAGCGACTCAGGAAAAGTGCACCCTCAACCCTACAAAAGGCCCCGAGACTTGGCCTCTCTTTATCTGAAACCCCAGAATATGCTCCTTGCAGATCCTATTCCCTTCACCCCTGGAAAGTAATTGAGAGCCCCTGAGCCTCAGGCACTCTTTATTGCAGCCATGGAAAATGTTCCCTCCTGGGTCCAATGTCTTTCACTGCCAGAAGATATATGAATGGTATACTAATTAAGGCATATTATTCAATATATTAATACACAAAACTGTGCTGTTTGCAGGCAGCAGAATACTTACACATAATCCACTTGTTTCAATTCAACAGAGTAACTGACAACTGGTTCATTTTTCAGGGTAATGTCGAGAACAATAAGAGTCAATCTGCTTATTTTAAAATTCAAACAAACTGTAAACCAGCATTAAGGGGTGCATTTTCCATGGCAACATCTCCACCAATCAGAGTACATTTGTCAACCATCAGCACTTGCCTTCATATAGCACCAATGTTAGTTTTCCCCTTGAATCGATATTCTTATGAATTGTCTTGATGAGTGCAAGATAATGATTTGCTAAAATCAGAACTTTTTCAGCAATACTTAAATATTAATTAGTCAGTCAGAAATAATAAGGAATTCAGGAACAATATCTTCACCTGAAGAATGGTATGGAAACCAGAAATAATCGAATGATTAGGAAAATATTATTTTAGGGAATGCTAGTGGAGGAAATGAGTATAGAAGGATATTCTGATAAGGTTGGATGAAGAGAGTTGGGGAAAAGCTTGTGTGGAATATAAACAACAGAATAGACCAGTTGAACTGAATGGTCTATGTATTTCACTACTGTAGAATGTCTTTGTCAATAATTCAATGTTTTCCTCAAAGCTGGTAAAGAAAACCATGAAAAAGAGTTCTGCTCTAATCTAAACACAACCTGTACTTCATGTTTTCTTCAACACAGGCTGCTGTCCAATTTGCTTCTCATGTCAACACTCCTTTCCATGGCCCCCACTCCCTTGGTTCTTGTTTTATACAGCTTTTGCTCTGCGTTACTATGAGAAAGCTCAGTTCTAAGCCTGACACTTACTACTGCTTTGCTAAAGCAATGTTTGGAACTCCTTGATGATGCTCGTAGTTGGTGAACTAAATGTAATATGCTGCATGCAATATTGCAACATAAAAAGATGTAAGGGTGATTGCCAAAAATACCAAGCATTTGCACGTCAGACTTTGGAAGAGGATAGAGGGAATCATGATTCTCATGTACAACTGGCACTGATTTAATTTTATTTTAAATCTAAGCTATATTTGTTCCTTTACACTGGAGGCATGAATACTTGTATTTCTTGAACTATTACAGTGCACTTTAAATGTTACATTATTGAAAATAGATCACCTACATGCAATTCAATTAGTGGATTTGGTCTAAATACAGTCATAGAGTCATAAAGCATGGAAACAGACCCTTTTGTCCAGCTTGTCCACGCCAACCAGGTTTCCCAAACTGAACTAGTACCATCTGTCTGTATTTGGTCCATATCCCTGTAAACCTTTCCTATTCAAGTACCTGTCCAAATGTCTTTTAAATGTTCTAATTGTACCTGCCTACACCACTTCCTCTGGCAACTAATCATTATCACTAAGGAGGCAGTGCTGGGCAAGCTAATGGGGCTAAAGGTAGACAAGTCTCCTGGCCCTGATGAAATGCATCCCAGGGTACTAAAAGAGGTGATGGGGGAAAAAGCAAATGCACTAGTAATTACTTACCAAAATTCACTGGACTCTGGAGTGGTTCCCACAGATTGGAAAATAGCCAATGTGACGCCACTGTTTAAAAAAGGAAGTAAACAAAAAGCAAGTAACTATAGGCCAGTTAGCTTAACTTCGGTAGTGGGGAAAATGCTTGAATCTATCATTAAGGAAGAAATAGCAAGACATCTGGATATAAATTGTTTCATTGGGAACACCCAGCATGGGTTCATGAAGGGTAGGTCATGTTTAACTAATTTGGTGGAATTCTTTGAGGACATTACTTGCATGGTGGACAATGGAGAACCTGTGGATGTGGTGTATCTGGATTTCCAGAAGGCATTTGACAAGGTGCCACACCAAAGGATGCTACATAAGATAAAGTTGCACAGTATTACAGGTAATCTTTGGCATGGATAGAGGATTGGTTGACCAGTAGAAAGCAAAGAGTAGGGGTAAATGGGTGTTTTTCTGGTTGGCGGTCAGTGGCTAGAAGTGTGCCTCAGGGATCAGTGTTGGGACCACAATTGTTTACAATTTACATAGTCCCCAACTCCAAATCATCTAAGTGTGGTGTGTAAAAATTTGCAGATGACACTAAGGTCAGTGGTAGAGCAAAGTGTGCAGAAGACCCTGAAAGTCTGCAGAGGGATATAGATAGTCTAAGTGAGTGGGCAAAGGTCTGGCAGATGGAGTACAATGTTGATAAGTGTGAGGTCATCCATTTTGGTAGGAATAACAGCAAAATGGACTATGTTTTAAATGGTAAAAAATTGCAGCATGCTGCTGTGCAGGGGGACTTGGGTGTCCTTGTGCATGAATCGCTAAAAGTAGGATTGCAGGTGCAGCAGGTAATTAAAAATACAAATGGAATTTTGTCTGCCATTGCTCGAGGGATGGAGTTTAAAAACTGGGAGGCTATGCTGCAGCTGTATAGGGTCCTGGTGAGGCCACACTGTGTGTAGTTTTGGTCTCCTTACTTGAGAAGAGATATACTAGCGCTGGAGTGGGTGCAGAGGAGATTCACTCGGTTGATTCCAGAGTTGAGAGGGTTGGATTATGAGGAGAGACTGAATAGACTGGGATTATACTCATTGGAATTCAGAAGAATGAGGGGAGATCTTATAGAAACATATAAGATTATGAAGGGAATAGATAAGGTGGAGGCAGGGAGGTTGTTTCCGCTAGCAGGTGAAACTAGGACTAGACGGCATCACCTCAAAATAAAGGGAACCAGATGTAGGACTGAGGTCAGGAGGAACTTCTTCACCCAAAGTGTTGTGAATCTGTGGAATTCCCTACCCAGTGAATTGGTTGAAGCTACCTCACTGAAAGTTTTTAAGACAAGGCTAGATAAATTTTTGAACAGTAAAGGAATTAAGGGTCATGGTGAGTAGGCGGGTAAGTGGAGCTGAGTCTCAAAAAGATCAGCCATGATCTTATTAAATGGCGGGGCAGGCTCAAGAGGCCAGATGGCTTACTCCTGTTCCTAGTTCTTATGTTCTTATGTTCTAACTCATTCCATACATGCATCACCCTATGTGTGAAAAGGTTGCCCTTCAGGTCTCTTTTAAATCTTTCCCCTCACCTTAACCTATGCCCTCTAGTTTTGGACTCCTATACCCTTGCAAAGATCTTGTCTATTGATCTTGTCTATGCCCCTCGTGATTTTATAAACCTCTGTAATGTCACCCCTCGACCTCTTATGCTCTAGGATAAAAAGTCCAAGCCTTTTCAGCTCCTGCTTATAACTTAAACCCTCTAGTCTCAGTAACATCCTTGTAAATCTTCTCTGTACCCTTTCCAATTTAATAATATCCTTCCTATTGCAGGTCAACCAGAATTGTATGTAGTATTCTAAGAGTGGCCTCACCAATGTCTTCTCCAGCTGTAACATGGCGTCCTAACTCCTATACTCAATGCTCTGACCAATGAAGTCAAGTGTGCCAAGTGCCTTCTTGACCACCTGGTCTACCTGTGACACCACTTTCAGGAGCTATGTACCTGCACCCCTAGGTCTCTCTGTTCAGCAACACTGCTCTGATTTGTGTTATCAAAATGCAATACCTCGCATTTATCTAAATTAAACTCCATCTGCCACTCCTTGGCCCAATGGCCCATCTGATCAAGATCTTGTTGTACTTTTAGGTAATACTCTTCACTGACCACATCATGAATTTTGGTGTCAGCCACAAACGTACTAACCATACCTCCTCTTATTCTCATCCAAATCGTTCATATGAATAAGGGAGTCCCCTTATTCTTAAACTGTATCCCCCAGTTCTAGATTCCCACATGAGAGGAAACATTTTCCTACTGTCCACTCTATCTTACACATTTCAAATGTTGCAGGTCCAGCTCGTTCTGCTTTTGTGCTAGCAGCAATGATGATCCAGATGTTATTGGTTTTTTGCTTATAGGTAGTGGCGATCCTCTGTCATTTTCCAAGTCAAAAATATGACTGCATTCCCATTTGTATTCATAGGATAGAATCCCTACAGTGTGGAAACTGGTCATTTGGCCCAACAGGTCTATATTGATTCTCTGAAGAGCATCCCACCCAGACCCATTCCTTTACCCTATATTTCCCATGACTCACCCACTTTGCCTGCATATCCCTGGACACTATGGGCAATTTTGCATGATCAATCCACCTGACTTGCACATTTTTGGACCATGGGAGGAAACTGGTGCATGCAGCAGAAACCCTTGCAGACACAGGGAGAATGTGCAAACTCCACACAGACAGTCACCTGAGGGTGGAATTGAACCCAGGTCCCTGGTGCTGTGAGGCTGCAGTGTTAACCACTGAGCCACCATGATACCCCACCACCCCTGTTTTCAATTTCAATTTCCAAACCTGGCTAGACAATACATGTATCATTAAGAAATTATTATTGAAGGTGGGGCAATTGGTTAGCAGAGAGCATTTTTCTTAAGTAAAAATGTTTGATTGCAAAGCTCATCAAGTGTAAATGTCATTTAATTAGACATTACTTAAATGAACTTCTTTCTTTGTCCTGTGACAATTCAACTGAGTCGAGATTTTGCAGCTAGGAATATGGTTTCTCCTGAGAAATAGCAGATCAGGCAACATCAGAGGAACAGGAAAGTTGACATTTTGGGTAGGGACTCCATCAGCTTTGATTTCTCCCAACAGCTTCAAGACTCTGCTGTCAGAATCAAATGGGGATCAGAAGCCTGCACTATGCAGAAAACCATCACTACTAAAATCCTAGATTCATAGAATAGTTAACACACAGAAGGAGGCCAAAAACAAAGTTGCTGCAAAAGCTCAGCAGGTCTGGCAGCATCTGTGAAGGAGAAAACAGAGTTAACATTTCGGGTCCGGTGACCCTTCCACAGAAGGAGGCCAATTGGCTGGATAAGTCTATGCAGACCCTATGCAGGATTCATTTATCTAATTCCATTTCCCTGCTTGTTGCCTGTAGCATTGTACATTTTTCCTATTCAGGTAATGATGCAATTCTCTGTTGGATGTTTCAATTGGACTTTTCTCACTATACTTCCAGGCAGTGTATTCCAGATCCTAATGGCCTAAAGATTTTTCTCACACTGTGTTTGCTTTTAATGCAAAACATTTTAAAACTGTACCCTCTGGTTCTCAATCCTCATACGAGCAGGAATAGTTTCTCCATATACATTCTGTCCAGACCCCACACAATTTTGAAAACTTCTGTCAGATCTCAACTTAGCCTTATACTCTCTGAGGAGAACAGTCTCAATTTCTTCAAACTATCTTCATAATTGAAGTTTCTCATACCTGGAACCATTCTCAGAAATCTCTTTTGAATGCACTCCAAAGCATTCACATCCTACCTAAAGAGTGGTTCACAGAAAATAGTGGTACACAATACTGCAGTTGAGGTCTAACTAGCATCCTATATAAGTTTAGAATAACTACTCTGCTTTTGTCCACTATGCCCCTATTAATGAAGCCTGGAATAGTATATGCTTTATTAATTGCTTTCTCTAGTTGCCTAGCCATCTTTATTGATTTATGCACATTTACACCAAAGCCACTCCCACTACTGCTTCCCTACATTCCTTGTATCAAAACGTATTGCCACACACTTCTCCATATTGAACTTCAGCTGCCACCTATCTGCCCATTCCACCACTTGATCGTGATTCTTCTGTAACCTACAGCCTAAAATAACACATGCATAACAAGACACTGATTTATTTTTATATCAGAGATAGTAGGAACTGCAGATGCTGGAGAATCTGAGATAACAAGGAGTAGAGCTGGATGAACACAGCAGGCCAAGCAGCATCATAGGAGCAGGAAAGCTGACGGAAGGGTCTAGTCCCGAAACGTCAGCCTTCCTGCTCCTATGATGCTGCATGGCCTGTTGTGTTCATCCAGCTCTACACCTTGTTATCTCCGATTTATTTTTAGTTTTGAAGTTCTACATTGTCCTTTACATAATTTACAATGCTCACAAGTTTTGTATTGTCAATAAACATTGAAATTGCTCCCTGCACACCATAGAAATAGATCAATAATCTTTAATATCAGTAAAAGCAAGAGTCCCAATATTGACCCTTGGGAACCTCCACTATAAGTACTCATCTCGCCCAAAAATTACACATTAACCAACACTCTGTTTCCTATCCCTCAGTTAATTTGCACCCATATTGCTACTGTCTCTTTAATTCCATGACGAATAACTTTCTTCACATGTGCATTGCATGGCATAGTATCAAATGCCTTTTAGTAGTCCATGCACACTGCACCAACTCTCTTTATTACTTCTTCAAAAAAACTCCAGCTGGTTATACACCACTTTCCCTTAACAAGTCTATACTGACTCTTCCAAATTAACCCATATTTTTCATATGCCTATTAATCCAACATTTAATTATTGTTTCTCAAAGGCTTCTCCACCACCAATGTTAAATTTTCTGCTCTGTAATTGCTGAACTTCTCTTTACAACCTATTTTGAACAAGGGCAAATGTTTGCAATTTTCCAGTCCTGTGTAATAAGTTCATTTCTCATTTTTAGATATATCTACTTGCCCTTTTACATTCTATGTTGAACCAGAGTTGATCTCCTATCTTCAGAGTGATCAAGGAGTGAGGCACATGCTTTATCCACAACACTTCATGGTTGCCCAGTTTTAAACCTATCAACTGTGTCCTACATAGCACATGTGTTACTGCTACTCTAGACAATTGCTCATACATCGAAAATGAAATTTATTTTCGTAAGAGCTTTGCAGTGATCACTTCCAAAGTAATTACAGGCATTTATTTGTGTCTAGCACCTGTCAATGTGTCCTAACATGACTTTTACATTTAAACACTGTTCCTTCCTATTTGAACTAAAAGCAGAAGTGGGAAAGTTCATCAACACTTGTAAAGAGAAAGAACAGAACAATGTTTATGACATAGATCCTTCATCAGAACTGAAAAATAGAAGAGAGGCAGCTCTGATTACTGCACACTCTCAAAATGAAAAAAAAGGGAAAGGGACAGCAATGATAGGCACAGAGTCAGTAAACTGTTATAGTGGAGAAGAAGGCTTTCTGCCCATTGTGCCTGAATTGGCTCTTCTAATGTTATAGCAGACAGACTAAAAGAGATAAATGAAAATCATGATGTATTGAGGAGCAAAATATCTTCAAGACTGGCATTCTGAGAGTGGGCAATAAATCAAACAGCAGAGCCATAAAGAAAATTGAAAATGCTGGAACACTGAAACAAAAACAGATAAAAACTTGAAATGACCAGCAGGTCAGTCAGTATTTGTAAAGAGAAAAGATATTGGGTGCAGAATGATCACTCGAATGGGAAACAATTAGTTTTCACAGTTTTACATTTTTATATTTTTACAGTTGATGGACCTATTATTCCCAGCTTTTTCTGCCATTGAGTTTTCCAACAAATGCATTTTTTTCACTTAACTGTTTAGAAACATTTCTTCTGAATCCTACCCATTTTGTTAGTTTAATGAGATCAAAGAAGGAAGGCTGGGGGAAATGAACATTAAATACGTCTGAGATAACAAGGTATAGAACTGGATGAACACAGCAGGCCAAGCAGCATCAGAGGAGCAGGAAGGCTGACGTTTCGGGCCTAGACCCTTCTTCAGAAAAAAATTCAGAAGGAAAACAGCTCAATATTATTTGGAGATTCTTTATTGAGAGTGGTGTAATTTATAGGTTCTGAAATCAAATACAATCTGCCACATTGATTTACCACAACAGTTTCTTTTTAATTTGAATAAACCTAATTTGTTGTTTATTGCCCAAGTCTTATGGCCTGATAGAATGTAATAACCTTGCACAACCCAGGAGAGGCCAGGAGAACATGAAAGGACCTGTGTCCTTTCCACTGAGTTAAGTTCAATAACAAAGGTCATATAATGAACAAGAATACAAAGAAAATCTCTGGCAAAGCTAGAAAATGATAATAGGGTGAACTGTGGGAACAGATGGTGACTTTGAACCTGCCCAGTTATTCATGTGCTTCTGCATATATTCTGTCACTAGAGGGTAAGTCCTGGCTTTGACTGCAGATTCCCGTGTGAGGCACCATTGAGAGATATCTGAATTTTTTCTGAAGAAGGGTCTAGGCCCGAAACGTCAGCCTTCCTGTTCCTCTGATGCTGCTTGGCCTGCTGTGTTCATCCAGCTCTACACCTTGTTATCTCAGATTCTCCAGCATCTGCAGTTCCTACTATCTCTGATTAAATAGGTCTAATGTTTGTTTGATGTAAAGTTGATTTTCCTTAGTTTCTGCAAAAGTAAACTATATTTTACATATAAGTATTGTATTATAGAACAGGTTACAGCTCAATATTATTTGGAGATTTCATTATTTCTTTATTGAGAGTGGTGTCATTTATAGGTTCTGGAATCAAATACAATCTGCCACATTGATTTACCACAACTGTTTCTTTTTAATTTGAATAAACCTAATTTGTTGTTTATTGCCCAAGTCTTATGGCCTGATAGAATGTAATAACCTTGCACAACCCAGGAGAGGCCAGGAGAACATGAAAGGACCTGCGTCCTTTCCACTGAGTTAAGTTCAATAACAAAGGTCATATAATGAACAAGAATACAAAGAAAATCTCTGGCAAAGCTAGAAAATGATAATAGGGTGAACTGTGGGAACAGATGGTGACTTTGAAGCTGCCCAGTTATTCATGTGCTTCTGCATATATTCTGTCACTAGAGGGTAAGTCCTGGCTTTGACTGCAGATTCCCGTGTGAGGCACCATTGAGAGATATCTGAATTTTTTCTTAACATCTGTTCTGGTGCATTTCCAAACATTTCAAAAGTGACCTTTAGAGTGAGGGTAGTCCTTAGAAATACTTTAACTAAGCTGACAAGACAAACTCCTAGTGTCCTGGCCAACTATATTTCATGAATCCACACTAACCAAAACAGATAACTAATTATTCATGCGAATAGCATTGTAACTTCCTACTGTATGTAAAAAAAATTCGATTATTTTCAATATCTGCATTTTCAAAATAATTGATTGTGTGTGAAGCATTGAGATAATTCTAAAATATGACATGTCTTTCATTTCATTTTCCTCATGCCTGATGTCTTCTCTATAAATGTCACTGAATCTGTTCTCTGCTCAGTGGTATTTTGCTGGTAGCCTTTGCTTCATCGCATTGTTCATCTGGTTGGTAGATTCTGCAGATCTATCCAGGTCAGCTTGCATAATGTTGCACAATAAGGAAATTGTCAAGTCCACAACTTCATGTTTCTGTCCTTTTTCTCAGTGGCTTTGCAAATTTTGAGAAAGCCTTACACACTAGCCATCCTTCCCAGGACCGCACCCAAGATGACAATAGCTAACATGGCAGAGTAAACAATGCTACTGCTCCATTTATGCCAGGACCAGGGACTTAAATAGCTACCAGTGTGGCCCATTTATAGAGCTGGTGCACCTGTTAAAGAGGTCTACCAGTCCCTCAGTTGTATATTAATTGTAAGCTATCTCAATGCATAATCTTAGCCTGCACATCAAGAGGGTAAACTACACTCACTGGAAAAACTAATCAGAACTAGGACAGTAGCCCTGATTTTATGACCACATCTTTTAAGGAATTCCCAGGTAGAATATAGAAGATATTAATGGGGGTTAGTTAGCTCATTTGGCTGGATAACTGGTTGCAATGCAGAGTGATGGCAACATCATAGGGCCAATTCCACCATCAGCTAAGATTATGATGTAGAATTTTCCTTATCAACTTCTCCCCTAAACAGAGGCATGGTGACCCTCAAATTAAGCCACGTCTGTCTACTGAAAGAGCAGCCCTTTAATCCAGTAGAATTATGGCAACTTTTCCTTTAACGGAATATAGATTAAGTAAACTGGAATGGGAATAAAAATACTCATTGTGTTGAATGTGAATTAAACAACCCATTAGTAAGGGGGAGCAGTGAGGGTGGTTGTAATATGTAAATTTATGAAACTATCAGCTTTGTGCTTTGCCACTATAAACAAATGCAAAATAATCTTTGATTTACACAGAAAGATAAGGTATAAATCACAAGAGATTTAGACTATAAACTACAAATCAGGTTTATTCAAATTTCGACAATTAAACAGTGGTAGAAAATCAATGTTGCAGATTGCACTTAGTTACAGGACCTATAAATATTGTTACTTTACGAGCCACTGGTCAGACCACATCTGGAAGAGGGTTCGTATTTCTGGTTCCTAATTACAGGAAGGATGTTTTGTTTCTGGGATGTTACAAGCTAAAGTGGTGAACCTGATCATTCCTCAGCTTTAAAGTGGAAGTGGCATTTAATTAGGCAGGATATCAGCATACATGAACCCTGGCACATTGCTGCCTCCACTAGAATTAAATAGTGGGCATAAAGGCCCAATGCCAATTGAGAGCCTTAAGTGGACAATTCATAGCCACCAAAGGGTTTCATTCCACTATAGTGGGTATAAACCCAGCTGCAGACGAGCCTGTTGCCACATGGTGCGTGTTTTGCCACAACTATACAATCAATTTGGCAGCTCCTGGGAGAGGTCCTTCAGTCCTCAGTGCCCGATTGGCAAATTCAACATTGGGAGGTGATGTGGTCTACTCGAAGCCACCCTAATGGCTGTTTTTGTTTAATCCCCTGAGAATCCCTCTCCCTGCAACCACTACCCTACAAAACCCCTCCCAACGTTACCCATCTGTGGCTTAGCTTACTCTGTGATTCCAGGACACTGGAAACTGTCTCTCCAACAGCAGCCAAGGCATCCCCATGAACAGAAGAGCTGCTAGCCTCTGACATCTCTCAGTGGCTGAAATCTGTGCCCACAAGATCTTGACTCCAGGAGAACACCCATCAATGGCTTTGTCACTCTTTGACTGGCTTGTGATTCAGTTCCAGATAAGAGGCAAGACAGGTCTCTCACTGGCTCTCCAACTGGCAAGAGATCCTCAGTCCCTCACGGTGGCTCAGTGGCTAGCACTGCTGCCTCACAGTGCCAGAGACCAAGGTTCGATTCCAGCCTCGGGCGACTGTCTGTGTGGAGTTTGCACATTCTCACCGTGTCTGCTTGGGTTTCCTCTGGATGCTCTGGGTTCCTCCCTCATTCCAAAGATGTGTAGGCTAGGTGGATTGGCCATGCTAAATTGTCTGTAGTGTTCAGGTATGAGTAGATTAGGTGGGTTATAGGGGAATGGGTCTGGGTGGGATGCTCTGAGGGTCAGTGTGGACTTGTTGGGCTGAAGGGCCTATTTCCACACTGTAGGGATTCTTCTTAAAAAAAAAAAAAATTAAGGCTCTGTCCTATGGGTTGAATCTTACTTGTTTTTTGTTAAGTCTGTGTTGCATTGAATATTTTGCCATGATTTGTCACTGCAAGCCTCAAAGCTCTCTCGTCCAAATTCTGCCCTATCTTACTACGTACCCTTCCTGGAACAGCTTTGTGCACAGACGGATCCAAACTTTAGGGATCACCATCCAGGAGGGACACCAGCACCCAAAGCCATGTGTACTCATTGCTCTCCCTAATGTTGTCAGCTCGGTGTGCAAATCTCAATCCATGAAGCCTCATGTTTCTCCATGACTTGCTGCAGAATGGTGTGACAATGTGTTGAGTGCTGACACAGAGAGATTCAAAAGCCGATGCATTCATTCAGAGAGTGACTAAAGTGCTGAGGCTCAGTGCCATACCTGTGGCTGCTATTTCATCCCCAGCCTCCTTTCACCTTCCCCCATAGATTTTGAGGCCAGACCTGATAGACTGACCGTGGCCTACGTTTCCCCAACTGCATTAGCCCTACACCCCAGACTGGGTACCATGGTACCAGGCTGACCACGATCCACTCTCGGGACTGCAGAGGCATAGACCCCTCACCAATTCCCTCCCAGCCCAGTAGTTGACTGTCGCCAATCTCCCAGACTATTATGGGTAGCCTCACTCTTGTGCAGACGATTATGGGAGGCTGTCCTTGACTTACTGTGCCAGCATTCCCTGACTGATGGGTGCCTCCATGGCCTTCATTGAGGACTACTCCCCTTAGAGTTGGATACATGGCAGCCTGCTTGCTACACATGCAGTGTGTTTGCTGTATTAGCTACTGGCACTTGGAGCAGGTGTCAGATGAATGTAGCACACTGTTGTACAGCAAGCTGTCAGCCCCTTAGACTGAGGACTGCTGACAAGCAAGACAAGCTGCCTGGTTCTGTGTGTGTGCTAATTGACAAGACATGGCAAATCAAGACAAGGCAAGGGCACTTTGAGCAAGGAGGTAGATGCTATATTGTGCTAACTGAGTGAGCGCTAAGAGAGAAAGCAAACATTCCGAAGATGCAGGCTAGTCCATTGCAAGGGCTGGGCGCCTGTCCCTGTGCACAAAATGACCCTGCTGCAGTTTTTCTGTGCAAGTTGCTGGTGTGCCCTGCAACACAAGTGGCTGCTTCCACAGTGCATTGCCAGTGAATAATAGAAGTGCCGGGATGTACTTACAGATGTTGGATGCCAGTGTCCATGCGGGAGGAGTGAGAGTGGGACTCGTGCCTGTATATTATGACTCAGGGTTGTGCTTTGGTCATGGGCAACTTGGAGGTAGTTCAGAGCTAGCAGCGAGTTGAATTCAGAGATAGTAGGAACTGCAGATGCTGGAGAATCTGAGATAACAAGGTGCAGAGCTGGATGAACACAGCAGGCCAAGCAGCATCAGAGGAGCAGGAAGGCTGACGTTTCAGGCCTAGACCCTTCTTCAGAAATGGGGGAGGGGAAGGGGGTTCTGAAATAAATAGGGAGAGAGGGGGAGGCGGATAGAAGATGGATAGAGGAGAAGATAGGTGGAGAGGAGACAGACAGGTCAAAGAGGCGGGGATGGAGCCAGTAAAGGTGTGTGTAGGTGGGGAGACATTGTCACAGTTGGGGCCAAATTGGGAAGGCCTGAATGTGGACTGTAGTCCATTGGGGATGATCTGGTTCCGTAGGCAGGTACTAAGAAAGGTGATGTGGCTGTAGTACCTGGTTTGCTTCAGGACGTGGTCGAGCAGTTTCAAGGCCGAAGAGATTACGAGAGAGTTGCAGTGGGAGAGAGATCCACTGAGGTTTTTCCGGAGGGAGGAGGGTAACTTCTTCAGGGTAGGCATCCTTAGAAGAGGCTTCGCAGTGGCGTTAAAATTGTTTCAGAGATAGTAGGTACTGCAGATGCTGGAGAATCTGAGATAACAAGGTGTAGAGCTGGATGAACACAGCAGGCCAAGCAGCATCAGAGGAGCAGGAAGGCTGACGTTTTGGGCCTAGACCAGGTACTACAGCACATAATCTTTCTTACTACCTGCCTACTGAACCAGATCATCCTCAATGGACTGCAGTCCACATTCAGGCCTTCCCAATTTGGCCCCAACTGTGACAATGTCTCCCCACCTACACTCACCTTTACTGGCTCCAACCCCACCTCTTTGACCTGTCTGTCTCCTCTCCACTTATCTTCTCCTCTATCCATCTTCTATCCGCCTCCCCCTCTCTCCCTATTTATTTCAGAACCCCCTTCCCCTCCCCCATTTCTGAAGAAGGGTCTAGGCCTGAAACATCAGCCTTCCTGCTCCTCTGATGCTGCATAGCGAGTTGAATTCAGCAGGTACACACTCTGGTTTCCTTATTGAGCTTTCCTGATTTCGAGCCTGTTTGGTGAGTTTGATAAGATGGGAGTGTGAATATTAATGAAGTGAGTTGTGGTGTTAACAAGGCATTTAACAACCAATAATGAGCATCAATTGGCACCTTGTCACTGTCTAGCAAGAATCTCACCATACCACTTGTGAAAAAACATAAAGATGGAGTGAGATGATCACAACATTGAGATCGACCTCGCTGAACTTGTTGCCCAATTCTGACCTATATTTCGCCGTAGTCCACATTGCTCACACCTCTTTAAGATATTATCATATGTTTCTGAAATGCAAAGTGTTTAAATTTCAAAAGATTTATTTGCAAAAGTAAAGATTTCTAAGTTCCCTAATTACTATGTTATGAAAGAAATGAACAAAGATCAATACAGAAAAATTATTTATTTTGCTAAATGTTCAAATTAGGGACATGGGTTTAAAAATTACATTGGATTTTATAAAATTTATAACAGTAATAAGACATTTGACCAAACTAGTCTAGGGTGGTGTTTATTCATCAGATGACACTCCATCTATGTACTCCCAGTCTTCATTTCCCTGTAATCTGTTTTACATGATGTATGCATAATTTATTTTTGCATGCTTGAGAACTAACAATGTGGATCTGATCACAATTTAATTTATGGTGCACGGCATCTGTTCCCATCCCAACCACAGTTCATCAAAGATATTATTTAAGGTGTTATTTTGCTACCTTTGCTTTCATGTTTTTAGGGCATTGCATCTAATTTGTACTGAAGCAATGCAACTATCATTGTGTTGTGGATTGCTATGTCTTTGTTATATGAACATTTAGATACATACATTTTGCTCTAAACTGAAACTCAATGATTTTAAAATTCAAAATCTCTCAATAACCATCCATTCTCTACCTCCACCTTCTAGCTTGTACAACTGTTACCACACCCATCCCCACCCCATTCTGAACACACCATTCCAGAACATTGTGCAACTAGCTGCCTTCACCCCAACATTGGTGGCTGTGCCTTCAGGAGTATAGGTTTTTCATGCCTCAATTCCATCTGTGAACTTACTTCTCCATCTCCCCCTCCACCTTTAAGGCCTACTTTGTAGATACTCCTTTGACCACCCTTTTTAATCTGTCTTAATTTGTCTTGGCTTTAATTTCCCCACAATTTTGTGATTTCCATGACACACGCTTCTAATTTAGAATTGAGACAAGCCTTTGCTGAAAAGCGTATAATATAGCAAAAAAATCGATGATTTTTGGTGGCCTTATGGGCCTTCAATGTAACATTGTGCATCTCCTGGGCAGGACAGTCTTGAGGAGAAATTTGCTTGGGGACAAATAACTACACATTTGTTTTTGCAGTCTGACGTCTTCAAAACACTGCAGTTAATGCTTAGAAGAACAGTTTATTAATTCAGTTAAATTGAAGGATTTATATTCTTGGTCAAAGCGCTGATTGTGCCATATCATTAAAAACCCCAAGGAATTTCTGGTGCTGAAATATTCACCTTAATTGGACTGGATAATCTTTCTAGACTAAGTAATATATGTTAGTCTTGTGAATATATAAAAAGAAAATGTACATGATATCAATCATTAATGATAATACCCTGTATTTCATTTATGGAAACAAGTTTCTTTCCAATTACACTAATTAGTTTCCAGGGGACCAACTAGATTTAACCATTGAATACTATCTAGCACACAGGATGAAAAAAATTAGTTATCATTTTCTTGAAATTCAAATGAATAGCTAAAAATTGTATGAAACTGAAAACTCATTCCATTAATACTGTAAGATGCAAAAGGTCACCAAAACCAACTACACTTCCAGAAATGAGATGGAACTGAAATGCATCATGCATGAAGCTGACTTATTAAATGGTTTTATTATTTTATTTTATTGGTAACACTTAATTTTAAGATTTTTTCCAAATCAGTAAGTTCATAAAGTAAAAAATTCAAAGTAGATTTACACTCAAATAGACTGATGTTTATATGGTAAATACATCCTTTTGTGCATACATTCTATTTTAGAAGTTTTAACATCTGTATATTTATAAAGATAGCAATCATCTTAGCAAAACATCTTAGCAAATGATTATTTAGTACCTCTTTATTCCTTTAAATTAACCTTTTTCAGCACTTCACAGAGCACCAAATTATTTTTATTGGGCAGCAAAGATTGCAAGTGTTTGAATGCTGGGTAAGCAGAAAATGAATTTCCATAATATAAGCTAAAAAACTGATTGAGTAAGGAAAAGCTATGTCTCTGATCAAAAATATCGAAATAATAATACTGGAAATAAATAGTAGTGTATTTTTGGGAAACCTACAACTGTTCTCCAAAATATGATGGACAGAGAGAACTAAATTAAAGTGTGAAATCCATGTCTAGTAGAAAAATAACTTGATATGGATTATTTTACTCCTTTTATAATGTAGTGTTTTAAAACTGAGAGAGATGTATACAGGTACATTTTCACTTTTAGTCAGCAAATTAGCAGGGCATAGCAGCTCACTGTTCATGGTGCAGGCCTTAATAAATGGAACCCATGAGATGTGAGTAACAAACTGATGCATTGGCCATCTTTAGGTCTGAGGAATACTCACAAGGCTCTGGATGGAGAGACAAATTATATGGGCAGATAAATCCAAACTGGGTTTACAAAAAACATTTTTGGCCTTGATTAGAGAAACCAGGAAGCCATTGAAGAATTGGAGATAAAGCATGCAATTGGCACAGTCTCCTCCCATATTTCTTAAAATTGCATTTAGGGTCATAGTACTCTGATTTGTATAAAAAGGAGGAATAGCATCCAAAACACATAGGAGCACCAGACGATTGAGAAATAGACTGTTTCAAAAATGGCAGGACCATTGGCAGAAAAAAGAAACCGAATGAAAACATAAAATACTGGTGAAACTCAGCAGCACTTTTGAAAGTGAAACTGAGTTTATGTTTCAAGTCCATTCTGAATCATCTTTGGAACATTATTACAGAATATTATTACTTATTATGATGAAATCACTATTATTTCAGATTGCCAGCAGCTGAGGTATGTTGCTTTTTCTTAAAAAACGGTCTACTGATCCCATTTTGAGACAACTAATGACAGTCTTAATGGATGGGTTAATTTTGCTTTGAAGTGAACATTGCCTGGCTGTGTTGACTAGTTTGGAATTTTTCATGAAAAGCGCTGCAGTGAAACTAGAGAATAGGGTTAAATAAAAGATAATGAAATTTGTACTTCACTAAAAATAATTAGAAAGGGAGAGATTAACCTTTTCAAAAAAAAACCATGAATCCTCTAAATTTTGATGTGGTTGCAATAAGACAGATGATCTGAAACTGTCTATTTTTGTTGAAAAGCTGGAAAAATAATACTATAGCATGATATGGAAAGAGCTGAATTTGTATGATTAAGAGCTGGCAGGATACAGCATGCAGTAAATAATACATTAAAGCTATAGTGGTTCACCTGTAAGTCAGCAGCAGATTTCCAGAAGCTTTTTTTTAGATAGGCAGCTCACCTTGTTAAAGTTGAATTCAGAACGAATGTGCTATTCACCAATGTTCAGATGAAGAACTGGCATCACTCCGGGAAGAAACATTTTAAGGCCTTGCTGATTCAGGAGAGCCATTCTGACTATATACTGATGGCATGAATGTTAAAAGCTTAACCGCCCATCTCAATATGACTGCGGTAAGAAAATTGACAATTTCAAACGACATGGGAGCTATATCAGATTTTTCTCCTTTTTTGCAGACAGCTTGTATACCAGGCGGCGGATCTTTTCTTAATGCTTTATTTGTATCTCATGCTACATCTAATACAAATAATTGGTGCAAGGTATTTTCTGTACCGATGTCAAAATAGTCTGCCATTTTGACATCAGTGTAGGACAGAAGATCAAGCCATTTCAATACTAGATATACTGTATGACTAGAGTATTAAGAAGTACTTCATCCCATTTCTACTTAATGGACATGGGCAGGATTATACCCTTCCGAGAAATGGCGAGAAAAATAGCAGTATGTGAAGAGAATGAAAAAAATTAAATTCTCAATGTCAAGAAAATATTTTCCAAATTTCCCTTCAAGCTTTAAGCAGCAACTTCAGAATCTTGCCATTGAGTGGCTTCTACCTTACTTCCATACAGTTACATCTCATTAAAACCTCAGCACACCTAAGTTATATGTCACTTTTAATTTCCACTCCTTACCTGAAAGACTGGATGGCGCAATTTCCTGACAAGTTAACGAGAATAGGCACCTGATGGCAGCTTGCTGAATGCTTGTCTATTTCTTCGCAACAACATCCCTGTGGTACTTCATGGTGTCATTCACCTCAATCTCTCATGCACACAAATCAGCAACAGTAAACCATCAACCTCACCACATTGAGACATAGTAAGAACTGCAGATGCTGGAGTCAGAGGTAACTACACTGTCATGCTTGTTCTCAAACTGACCCAGACACCCCTTCAGCTGGTCAACACTGTACTATGGAGCAAAGGGACACCTTGTGATTGCATGTTTCTGCCAGGTTGCTTTTCATTTCATGCATCTGTACAGGATGCATCTTATGGTTGTAACTTGCTTTCTTACAGCTCACTCACTTTGCTCTTATTTGGACTCTGCCAGCCTTTTTCTTTTTGTCATATTGATTTCTTAGCATACAGGGTCTTGAGTGCTTAGTTATGGCCTGCTATCCTCTTGTGGCTTGCATTCCCTTCTAATGCAGAAGGAGAGGCAGGCAGCTTGTTTGGAATGGTGTATAGTTAAACACTGCATATTGGATGCCTCTACATATTTTTATCTGCATTAATTATGAAAGATACCAACAGCACACCTCATGAGAGCACAAGAAATGTTCTTGGTGCAGAATTAGTTGCTGAACAGTGTGGCAAAAGAGGCCCTATGTCCCTTATTCCGAGGATGATGTCTACTGTGGGTCATGAATTTCTACTGTGGCTGAATAGACCAATTCCTAACCTGCATATCTTTAGGAACATGGGACAGGATATCACATGAGCTAGTGAGATCAAGAGAAAAGGATCTGCTTCCTTTTCTTTCTTCATCTGCTACTACTTGGTGTCATTATTAAAGTATTTGGACTCAAAGCATGATGCAGCTTAACATTAAAGGTGCCACCATTTTGAATGAGTGGTAGCAAGCTCCTCCCAGTCATTAATGTCCGTGCTTCAGGGAGAACTTCAGAGTGTCTTTGTATCATTGAGGCAGATCTAGCAAGAGAGAAACAGCGTTAATGTTTTGAGTCTGGTATGAATCTTCTTCAGAACACAGAACAGTTCTTTGTTTGTCCAGTTCTGACGAAGAGTCATATTGGATTTGAAATATTAACTCTGTTTCTCTCACCACAGATGCTGACAGACTGAGTTTCTCCAGCAGGTTAGGAATCATTAAGGTCTAATTGGTCTAGCATGGTAGAGGAAAACACTTTACAAACTCAGACAATTTAGAGGTTTCAATATTCTCCCAGAAAACGTTCTCTTCAGACTTGGAAGACTGTTGTTTTTGATTCTTCACCACAGTCTGAGGTCTGTAGATAGTCTTAAACTGGAGGACTTATAATCTCTTCAATTTCCATCACAAATATAGTATTCCTTGTGGAAGCAGGCAATTTCTACCTTGCAGTATCTTGAATCATCACATATCGGTCATTCCTTCTCAGTGATGGTACAACATACTATGTCTTCAGTCTCTATTAGCAGGTTTTTATTCTCAATCTGCCTGTAGATCTATGCTTAACTATGTAGATTATTTACTTTAACATTTCAATTGGTTTGGATGCTCACATTTGCCCTTAGTGATTGTATTATTGTTGATACTAACATGTTCCCATCTTCAGTGCTGCTATTTGAGGATTACTTCTTGCATGGCATGACCTCTATCACTCTATCTTGAAAGTTCTTCATGGGAAAATAAGGAGATCAAACGTCATGTTTGAATTTGTCTCTTTTAAATCACCTCAGTATCAAACATCAGTTTTTTTTTATCTGCCATTACTATTTGTACCTATAACTATCAGTTCACCAAGATGTGTTGCAGTCAGATTTACATCAGATACAGATTCGTCAGTTAGCTCAATTGGGGCTGGTGATTAGATTTTTCGTTGCTTGCCTTTTCTCACAAATCTTGATGTCTAAACTCTCTTCAGTGCAGATGGCAGGAGAAAATATTTCTGCCAAACCAGTGTACTCATAGGATTCCCTATTTGCTATGAAATCTTCAATTTCATTTAAGGCCACTGCACACTGAACAAATTCATGTTCTTCAATTAAATTCCCAAGTTTCCCTGGTGCATCTTGCCGAGGATGTCTTCCTCAAGTGAAGCTAGAGTGACCAATTGTTCATCATATACCAGTTAGTTGTTTATGACTGTAAATGATGCTGTTGGGTGCTCAAAATATGTTTTCACGGTGAACCTGCTGGTCTTTGGTTCACCAACTTTTGTCATAATACCAATGGATGGTAAGACTTTTCTGGTCTCACATCAGTTCCTGTCAGACGCAGTTGAGCTGATTGTAGTTAGCGGGCTACTCTTCATGCCTTTGAGGCTTTTCTGCTCCACAGCACTGACAATGACTTTTAGTATCTTGTGCCTCTCCTACTCCTGTGTTGTTTTACGAGTGTTTTTTGTCACTTATGTATCAACTATCAGGAAGAAATCACACAACACCAGGTTATAGTCCAACAGGTTTATTTGAAAACACAAGCTTTCGGAGCCTCACTCTTGTGAATTCTGACTTTGTCCACCCCAGTCCAACACTGACACCTCCACATCATAAATGTGAGGAATAGAACTTTCAAGGTAATGAAATAAGACTTCACCTTTGTCTCAGTTCAAGAGTGATCTGCAGAATTCTTAATTACTTTTTTATATTAACACAATCTAAATGTTTATTTTATCTTGAAATAAGATACATTTTAAACAAAAATAAATTAGTTTTGTTTGTCTGATGGTCAATGCTCTACCTACGGATCTGTATATCTATTTGTACTCATAGAAACTGATTTTGCTTAAAGATGAGAAACTTTCCTTTTCTCCAAATTCTTCTGCTGTCCAAAGCTATCATCCAATTAGTCTTCAATTAGTTTACCAAATATCTACCACCAAGATATTGGAATATCTTCTAGATGGCCACTGCTGTAACAAGGTCAGCCAGATGGACCTCATGGAATATGAGTTCCCTGATTGGGGCTGTTAATCTGGTCCCATCAGGGAGCCCTGGATTAACAGGTAAAAAGAGGAGTGTCAGACATAAAAGCTGGCTCTGAGGGAGCTGGACCAGTGTCAAGGACTTTCCATGTGTAAATGAAGGATGCCTTGGTGATGGAACACTGCCTCTGTAGAGTTATTTCACGACAATGCTGTGGGTTTGGCTCCAATTGAATATTGTACCTGATGATGCAATGCTTATGTTATCTTCCTTTAACATACGAAACTGAACATGGATATCATGGCATTGAAGAATCCAGTAGGCATTTATTATGACCAAATGTTATATGCAAGCATTAAGTTTCTCAGGCACATAAGTATTTGGACTAATATTAAGCTATTAGTTTACAACAGAGCAGTATGCTTGCAGTATTGTCGTGCTTTAAGTGATCAAAGGTGAGATTGAGTATGAGAGCCTTTCTATCTTCAGTTCACATGCTATGATAGAGTATTGATATCATAAATATATCTCTTAAAGGCAGACTGACCATGAGACATAGCACACCACTGCAGCTTCACTGGGAAAGGGGCAGAAATCTTAGCTTCAAGCAAGTAACACTGTTTGTTATATTGCTGCAGCCAGCCATTGAGATTGTGGGTGGGATCCCCCAAGTTTTCTTTTGTGGAGTCTGTAGTGGGGTGTGGAGTGTGTTGGGTGGGGAGTACTAGTCCAGTAAAATCCAGTTCAATACCTTTCTTCCCTCTCCATATCCATCTTCTTCCAACAGTTTGTTCTGCCCTGCATGGCCTTGGGCACAGATTTAAAGTGATAAGCAAAAGAAGTGTATGTGAGATGTCAGGAGCAAAAAACACACACAGCCAGTGGTCTGGGCGTTTGGAATGCACTGCCTGGAAAAGTGATGCAGGCAGGTTCAATTGAACCATTTGGGAGGGCATTGGATGATAACTTAAAAAGAAACAATGTGCAGGGTTATGGTGAAAAAGTAGGAAATTGGCATGAAGTTAAAATATTCAGTGGGTGCAGATGCAGTGGGATGAATGGCTTCCTTATGCACTCTAACACTTCTATGATTCTAAAAACCGAGAGAACTGTGGATGCTGTAAGTCAGGAACAAAACAGAATTTGCTGGAAAAGCTCAGCAGGTCTGGCAGAATCGTGTAAAACAATCAGAATTAACATTTTTGGTCCGGTGATCCTTCCTCACAAGTTATTTAGTATTTAACTCACTGCCACGTCTCTTCTAGGCATGCCCACCTTGAAGAACTTCTGCTCCTCGCTGCGACTTCTTTGATTCTGTTAATTTTCCCAGACACGTTAGATTCCAGGAGAAATGCCAAGGGCTGTGCAATGTCTGGAATCAAATGGCTGTTTTTAGAGGTCAGAAATTAGCAAAAAGTCCTTGAACATACACAACATTGTCTATAGACTTCTGAAACTTGAAACAACGAGAAAGCCCAAACCCATGTAGAGCTGTCATAACTTTCAGAAGACGTCAGCAGCCATTAACCTATAAGCAGTTGATTAGACCTTTAAATGACATCAGTGTTGTTCTTTACCAATGCTTAATGCATATACAACAGTATGTGTTTATGAAAATGACATTAACGGAGGTAAGCTCCAAAATCAAAGTGCTGGTGTCAAGTCAGCATTACATGTTGCATTTTCAACTCTGAATAACTCTGATCAGCATTCACTGCATGCATGCCGATGCCTCATCAATGAAACCCACTCAACCTGCCCAAGAAGTATGTGCATGCCTCAGACACCATTTTGGACTTCAAACCATACCCATGTCGCCCAAACAACTACCACTACAGTTCCTAACTCCGTGCAGATCCATTGAAGTTCTGAGCCTAACTTCTAATTACAAAAATGTGTTTAAAACATTCCAGATCAAATGTGTCAATACCACAAAGACGAAATGCAGTCTAAAATTTTCTTTTGCTAATTATGAATATTTTGTTCCTCTATCTGCTCAGACTCTTTTCATTAAATAGTGTTCCTTTCTTTAAAAAAACCCAATATATCAGCGCCAGGTTTCAATTCATTAATGCACAACACACACACACACATGAACTTACGCACATACACAGAACTAACAAGTAGTGCACGTCTAACTTCCAAATAGAAGTCAGAAACAAGATTCCTTGTCAGCACCACAGGCTCTTAGGAAATTGGAGCATGAAGCTTCATCACTCCCTAAGAGGACCTAAAGTATTTCACAGCCAATTAATGATGTTTAAATTGCAGTTTTACAGTTTGTGTGTTCTATTCAGAGAAATGAAGGGAAACTGTATTCCGTAATTAGAGATATGACATACCAAAAATGAAGTAGAAAATAGAACATAGAACAGTACAGCACAGTACAGGCCCTTCGGCCCACGATGTCATGCCGAACTTTTACCTGAAACTTAAGGTCTATCTAACCTCCACCACTACCTTATACTATCATCCATATGCCTATCTAATAGCCGCTTAAATGCCCCTAATGAGACCGACTCCACTACCCTCTCCAGCAATGCATTCCACGCCCCTACCACTCTCTGAGTAAAGAATCTACCTCTGACGTCTCCCCGATATCTACCTCCTTTCACTTTAAAACTATGTCCCCTCGTAAAAGCTACCTCCACCCTAGGAAAAAGTCTCTGGCTGTCTACTCTATCTATACCTCTGATCATTTTGTACACCTCTATCAAGTCACCTCTCATCCTTCGTCATTCTAAAGAGAAAAGCCCCAGCTCTCTCAACCTTTCCTCGTAAGACCTTCCTTCCATTCCAGGCAACATCCTGGTAGATCTCCTCTGCACCTTTTCCAACGCTTCCACATCTTTCCTGTAAAGAGGTGACCAGAACTGGACACAATACTCCAGATGTGGCCGAACCAGGCTTTTGTATAGCTGGAGCATAACTTCACGGCTCATGAACTCAATCCCTCTATTAATGAAAACTAACACACCGTACGCCTTCTTAACAACTCTATCAACCTGGGTGGCAGCTTTCAGGGAACTGTGGACATGAACCACAAGATCCCTCTGCTCTTCCACACTGCCAAGAATCTTTCCGTTAACCCTGTATTCTACTTTCAAGTTTGTCCTTCCAAAATGAATCACCTCACACTTTTCAGGGTTAAACCCCATCTGCCACTTCTCAACCCAGCTCTGTATTCTATCAATGTCCCTTTGTAAACGAGAACAGCCCTCCGCACTGTCCACAACATGACCCACCTTTGTATCGTCCGCGAACTTGCTAATCCACCTTTCCACTCCTCCATCCAAATCATTTACAAAAATCACAAATAGAAGAGGACCCAGAACAGATCCTTGTGGTACACCACTCGTAACTGAGCACCATGTTGAATATTTTCCATCCACTACCACCCTTTGTCTTCTAAGGGTCAGCCAATTCTGAATCCAATCTGCCACATTTCCCCCTATCCCATGCCTCCTTACCTTCTGCATGAGCCTACCATGGGGAACCTTATCAAATGCCTTACTTAAATCCATGCATACCACATCCACTGCTCCACCTTCATCCACGCGTTTGGTCACCTCTTCAAAGAATTCAATAAGGTTTGTGAGGCATGATCTAACCCCTCACAAATCCATGCTGACTATCACAAATCAAACTGTGCCTTTCCAAGTGATCATAAATCCTATTTCTCAGAGCCCTTTCCAATAATTTGCCCACCACTGATGTAAGACTAACTGGTCTGTAATTTCCGGGGTTATCCCTGTTCCCTTTTTGAAGAAGGGAATGACGTTTGCCTCTTTCCAATCTTCCGGCACTATACCCGTGGACAGTGAGGACGAAAAGATCATCGCCAAAGGCCCTGCGATCTCATCCCTCGCTTCCCATAGAATCCTTGGATAAATCCCATCAGGCCCGGGGGACTTATCTATCTTCAACTTCCTCAGAATTCCTAACACATCTTCTTTACTAACATCAACCTCTTCTAGCCTACCTGCCTGTTTCACAACGTGCTCCTCTACAACTAGGTCCCTCTCAGTTGTGAATACTGAAAAAATGTATTCATTAAAGACCTCTCCTATCTCTTTAGGCTCTGTGCACAAATTCCCTTTACAATCCTTGATCGGCCCTACCCTTTCTCTGGTCATTCTCTTGTTCTGCCCATCCGTGTAAAAAGCCTTGGAGTTTTCCTTGATCCTATCCGCCAAGGTTTTCTCATGCCCCCTTATAGCTCTCCTAAGCCCTTTCTTCAGCTCTTTCCTGGCTAACTTGTATCCCTCTCGACCCTTTTCCGTTTCTCTTTTCCTAAACCTTACATAAGCCTCCTTCTTCCTCTTAACCAGTCGTTCGACCTCTCTCGAGAACCATGGCTCCCTCACTCGACCGCATCTTCTCTGCCTGCTAGGGACAAACATATCAAGCACATGCAGTATACATTCCATAAACAATCTCCACATTTCTGTGGTGCTCTTCCTTGACAGCATCTGTTCCCAATTTATGTTACCCACTTCTTGCCTAACTGAATTGTAATTACCCTTCCCCCAATTATAAACTTTACCCTGCCGTATGTACTTATCCTTATCCATGACTATCGTGAAAGAAACAGAGTTATGATCACTACTGCTAAAATGCTCTCCTACCAACAGGTCTAACACTTGGCTCGGTTCGTTGCCAAGCACCAAATCCAAAGTGGCCTCTCCTCGTGTTGGTCTATTTACATACTGTGTCAGGAATCCTTCCTGAACGCACTGGACAAAATCCGCTCCATCTAAACTGTTACAACTAAAATGTTTCCAATCAATATTTGGAAAGTTGAAGTCACCCATGACTACAACCCTGTGACTTTTCCAGTATCTGCCTCCCAATCCGCTCCTCTACTTCTCTGCAACTATTTGGTGTATTAAGTGTAGATCCTTAGTTTCCTACTCTTGCCCAGAGGTTGCATTTGACTCCAATGTTCTTGAATCCAGTTGTAATTTCTAGGTAAGTTCATCACAGCCTATTGGCAAGCAGTAGGCAGGTCTAATGCTTCAGATTTGGCACTTAACTAGTAGAAAGTGGTATTTGGAGTTTTCCACAAGTTTTAGAGGAAAGTCAATTTTTGGAGATGACCATCAGGCATTAACTGATAAAACACTGGAAAACAAAATTGAGATTTGAATTCAGGGAAACTACATAGTCTTGAAATTTCAAAATAAATCTGTTGAGATTATTGCATAAATACCAGCAAGAAAGTTGTTTTTATCCTATGCGATAATCACCAGGCAAAAATAGCAGTGGGTTGGTGTGAGGGCCTTTACAAATCCATGCTGATTACCTTCAAATAGTCAATGTCTTTCTATGTGTTCACTAATGTCACCATTTATTAACAATTCTAGGATCTTGGAGGCTAATGACCCATAAGCACAAGGAAATAAGCTTATAAAGCAGAAATGAAGTATTTTACATATGCAATTTCAGGATTAAATGTTTTGCAGGAAAAAAAGGTATGCTTTGTTAAAACTTTTTGTCTAACACTAATCAGGACAATTTGCAAGAAATACCATGTAAAGGGCAAATAACATTTATACTGCATGAGATGAAAATGCTGATTTGTTGACAAATTGACTCTGATTGATATACATATATAAATAACCAAGACCCTGTTTCTTGCAGATGGAAAGAACACGATACGTTCTCCATCTGTTTCAACTCAACTACATAAGTAACATCCATTTTCTATTTCAGTTCTCAGGCCACACTGTGACCAATTAGAATCAACCTACCTGATTTAAAATTTAAACAAACTTCAGTTAACTATCAATCATTAATTGTTCCATTCTCCATAGCAACAGCTCTACAAATCAGATTCCATTTGTCAATTTGGCAACCTCTAATATGGTATAAATGTTGGTTTCCCCTTACATTAATATTTCATGCAAATTATCCTGATAAGTGCCAGATGATAACCTTCAATAAAATGTGTTTTTTTTCATCAATTCTCAAGTTCTGTACTACCAAAGGCCTGATTGAATGAATGTTTGATATATACAAGGTGTAGACCTGGATGAACACAGCAGGCCAAGCAGCATCAGAGGAGCAGGAAGGCTGACGTTTTGGGCCTAGACCCTTCTTCAGAAATGGGGGAGGGGAAGGGGGTTCTGAAATAAATAGGGAGAGATCTGCTAATGTGGTATACCGCATCCACTGTTCCCGTTGTGGCCTCCTCTACATCGGGGAAACCAAGTGGAGGCTTGGGGACTGCTTTGCCGAACACTTACACTCGGTTCGCAATAAACAACTGCACCTCCCAGTCGCGAACCATTTCAACTCCCCCTCCCATTCCTCAGACGACATGTCCATTCCTGGGCCTCCTGCAGTGCCACAACGATGCTACCCGAAGGTTGCAGGAACAGCAACTCATATTCCGCTTGGGAACCCTACAGCCCAATGGTATCAATGTGGACTTCACAAGCTTCAAAATCTCCCCTCCCCCTACCACATCCCAAAACCAGCCCAGCTCATCCCCGCCTCCCTAACCTGTCCTTCCTCCACCGATCCCCTCCTCCCACCTCAAGCCCCACCCCCATCTCCTACCTACTAACCTCATCCCGTCCCCTTGACCTGTCCATCCTCCCTGGACTGACCTATCTCCTCCCTACCTCCCCACCTACACTCACCTTTACTGGCTCCATCCCTGCCTCTTTGACCTGTCTGTCTCCTCTCCACCTATCTTCTCCTCTATCCATCTTCTATCCGCCTCCTGCTCTCTTCCTATTTATTTCAGAACCCCCTTCCCCTCCCCCATTTCTGAAGAAGGGTCTAGGCCCGAAACGTCAGCCTTCCTGCTCCTCTGATGCTGCTTGGCCTGCTGTGTTCATCCAGCTCTACACTTTGTATATCTCAGATTCTCCAGCATCTGCAGTTCCTACTATCTCTGAATGAATGTTTATTTGGAGACTCAGATAGATTTGCCTCAAGGCAGTTAGCACCATCCCTCGCTGTACTTAGGAAAACTGTGCCTTTTTGTCATGACCAACAAAATTAAGTTATTTAAATTAGTATGATGAGTACTCCTAGCTACCCCACCCCATTAGCCACTAATCACCCTGCCACCAATCCTGTCCCCTCCATGGGAAGCGATTATGCCAACACCCAACTCTGTCATCCATTTCTTACTCACAAGAGATATAATGCCAGCTAAGAGAGAAATTGTTCGCCAGAATTCTGCAAGTGCATTGCAATAAAGAAACCAAAAATCATTTAAAGTTTTATTCCGACAAGGAAGGTTTATTCAATGCATGACATTTCCTGTAATGGTTTTAACTGAGGCTTCAAAACTACGTTGTTTATTACTTTAATCAGGAATCTTCACAGTTTCCATTACCCAGATCTTAATTTATCATGCTTTTGGGCTTGGCATAAATCTGTTTGACTTGATATGGCTATGTCTTTTGAGGCTTTGAAATCCATTACCAAGAAGGGCAACATTTTTCACAGTTGTTTTCAAAGTGCACTGAATGCTTTTAGAAACAGAACATTTCTAGGCAAATTAACTATTTATTAAACAGATTCAACCTAATTGAATGGAGTGATCTTATTAAAACACAAAATGATGCTTCTTAGCAAAAAATATGAAGCTGAAAGAAAATAAGCTCACAAAGCCTACAAAATGACTAATGATCCTCTTACATAAAACTATACTTCAATGACAACTAAGATGGATGCATTATCTTGGAGATATGAAATTACTTTCGTGTATTCAAGGAGTTGTGAATCACAGATAAGAAAGGTCATTAAATACAAAGGCTGAAAAAAATGTTATTAAAAGCCTTTAAGAAGCTCATGTTAAATTATCTTTCAAATAAATTGTCTGATCCATGATGGGGATTCCATCTTCAATACCCAATGATGTTTGAGTTAACAAAAAAATCGAGATAAAAACAATGTTCAATCAGAAATATCAATTCTTCTCTGCCCATTACAATCATCCTGCAGGGCACCAAACTGAGAGCATTTCTCCTGGACAATTTCCCCATCTGTCTGAGTGAAATGCAAGGCAATTTCATAATCACTAGGTGTTTGAACAATTCCCTGTCACTGTAGTGACTGATGAGAATGAAGCCAAGATAACGAGCACTGCAATTGGCTCCACATAAACTGCACTGTGGTGCATTGTAGAAATTAAATCGCCTAGAATTTAAAGAGACTGCAGACTTCTCCGCAGTATATATAAATTTCTTGTCTATTTCCAGTCGCTTCTTGGTCTTGTCTGTCTTACCTGAATCCCTCACATCAAATTGTGTTCCCTGGTCACTAAAATGAGAAGTATTAGCCAGGGACATTTTTATGGATACCATTATTCCTGCTCCACAGTTAGCATGAAAGGAGGCAGATTTTGGCAACAGATAAAAGAATCATTGCATCCCAGCCAATTCTCCTTGCTTCCCTTAACAATCCATCCAACAATAGTAAATGTGACCTGATAGAGGAGGTCAGAATGCACATTTCAACAGTGACTGAAGTTTGATTTCAGGTCTCCAGTCTTGTAACTATTGAACTCTCCAAGTGCACAAAATTTCTATTTGCTTTTAGATCTCATGTTCCAGTACTGAAACTGTTTGAATATTTGTCTTGAGTCCCAAAAGTTGTAAATTCAAGTTGAAGTTCAAGTTGTTGATCACCTAAAATTTCTTACAAGTATTAGTTAAGGTTCTGAAAATTTGGTTTTACTTTAATCCAGACTTTTATTTTCATCCATTAAGTACTGGTGCAGCCTCTGCCAGATGTCATCTTTCTAACTGTTAAACAAGAGGTATCCTTCACACATGTCAGAAGCAGTGATTGCTCATTAACCTGTGCAAACAGCAATCTACTTCTTTCTTGCAAATTTGGTTAGGTCTGAGTGAGTTGAAAGCACAGCAACGTTGAGCATTCCTAGGGCTGTGCAGCATGAAATGAATCAAGAGTTAGCACTCTCCATAATCACCTCTGCTCAGAGTCCTGAGATCTCCAACCTTACACAGTCTCTAACTCCAGGACTTCCACCCTGGCCACAACCGAAATCACACCAAAACCAATCACATTCTGAGGCTCACCAACAACACTGCAGACTGGTACAACATTTTTTTCTATTCATTCATGGGGATGTGACCCTTGTTAGCAAGATCAAAATTAATTACCCATTCTTCATAGCCCTTGAGAAGCTGGTGGTGAGCCACCATCTTCAATAAAACGTTGGAGAAGGAACAGGCCATGCTTGCTGCACAATTCAATGAGATCACGACTGATCTTCTACTTCAGCACTGTTTTCCTGCACTATCTCCATAACGCTTTGTATTTTTACTATGTTGAAAACTATCCATCCCAGTCTTGAATATACTTAATGAATAGAGAAGTGCAAAGTGTCACAACCTTTTGAGTTTGATTTGATTTATTGCAGTCACGTGTACCTAAATACAGCAAAAAGTTTTGTTTTGTGAGCAGTAGAGGCAGATCATAGCAAACAAGAACATACAGATCATAGGGTGCCTAGATAGAGCGAGGCATAAAAGGTTATGGCGCACAGGAGGTGCACAAAGCAAGATCAATTTTAGCAAGATCAACATTATTTGAAGTTAGAGAAGTTCATTCAACAGTCTAAAAACAGCAGGGAAAAAGCTGTTCTTGAACCTATTGGTCCACGTGTTGAAGGTTCTGTATCTTCTGCTTGACAAGTTGGAAGAGAGCCTTACCGAAGTGGGAGGGGTCATTGTTGGCAGCCCTTCGGCAGCAACATGAAATGTAAACGGAGCCTATGGTTAGAAGTTTGGCTTCTATGATGGTCTGGGCTGTGCACACAACTTTCTGTAGTTTCTTACGGTCCTGGGTAGAGCAGTTGCCATACCAAGCTGTTATGCACCTGGATAGTATGCTTTCTATGGTACATCTGTAAAAGTTGGTGAGGGTCCTTACGGACATACCAAATTTCCTGAGCTGCCGAGGAAGAAGAGGCATTGCTGTGCTTTCTTGACCATCACATCGACGTGGGAGGTCCAGGGCAGATTGTTGGTTACATTCACTCCGAGGAGTGATGTTCTCGACTCTCTCCACCTCAGCTCCATTGGTGAGAATAGGGTCATGTTCTCCTCCTTTCTTCCTGCAGTCGATGATCAGTTCTTTTGTTTTGCTGACATTGAGAGAGGTTGTTATCACTGCACCATGAAACAAAGCACTCCATTGTCTTCCTATATTCTGACTCATCATAGTTTGATATCCGTCGTACCACAGTGGTGTCGTCAGCAAACTTATAGATAGTGTTTGTATGGAATTTTGCTACATAGTTGTGGGTGTGCAGGGAGTACAGTAGGTAGCTGAGAATCAATCCTTGTGAGACGCCAGTTAAAAGTTAAGAGATTCCTCCTCATCTCTGTTCTAAAATGCCTGCTCCTTATTCTGAAATTATGCACTTTGGTTCAAGGCTCCCTAGACCAGGGAAAATATCTTTCCTATATCTACATTGTTGATGCCTGTAACAATTTTGCCTGTTTGAATTAGATTACCTCTTATTTTTCTATAGGCCTAGTTTATTTAATCTGTCCTCATAACACAATCTCTCCAATGATTAGTTTCATTGCATTGCCTCTTTAGCAAGTATATCTTTCTATAGGTATAAGATCAAAACTGCACACCATATCCAGGCATGGTCTCACTAGGGCTCTTTTTCATTGCATCTTTACTCTTGCATTAGGATCCTCTTGTAATAAATATAACATTAGCCTCCTTAATTGCTTGTACCCTCTTGTTAGTTTTCAGTGAATCACTGTAGTCCATGTAGCATAGGTACACCCATAATGCTGTTAGGAAGTAGGGCCCAGGATTTTGACCCTGCCACTGTGAAGGAATGGGATCATAACTCCACATAAGTTTGTTGTGCAGTTTGAAGGGTAACACGCAGGTGGTGGTCTTCCCTTGCATCTGCTGCCTTTGACCTTTTCAATGGTAAATCAGGTGCCATGAAATTGATTTGTAATTTTAAAGTATTATGCACATTGAATAGACTGGCAAGTCCTTGAACATAAATTTTAGCGAGGTCTATTATTTCTATAAAGTTGAAAATCTATCAGGGTGACAAGAATAGTCTGCATTGCAAAAATATCAATTGAGTAGATCTACAAATCTAATGCAGTGTTTTGATCAGTCATGTGGCAAAAATTTCAGGGAAAACTTGGAGAATCTGCTGTGCCAGCATCATTGCAGGGCCATCCTTTATCAATGTGCCCTACTACAGACATGGACCTTCTAACAGAGAGGCTAAAGATGATGGTAATGCCACAAAAGGAATGGAAGCCTCATTCTCTCTGTGACTGCCTCATCCCTTGGCTGGCACTCTGGACAACTGGTGAGTACCATCAGCTGGGCCACAACTGGTTCTGCTCCAAATATCACTATACCATTAACCCCACATATCAATACTAAATAGTGTGGAATGCAATCTGTGACCATCAGTGTAATGTTTTTGCATGCACTCCAAGTGCTACCAGGTACAACTGTTCATGAGGCTTGCCACTCTCTCACTGGAGGAGCTCATTTTGCCAATATCCCCAAGGTATAGTGGTGTAAATAAGCTAAATAAGTTCCTCCATCCATAGCCATAACCCTGCATTGCCACAGAACACTGATATGTAGCAGCATGTCTCCTGTTGCTGGTCTACATAGAGCCTATTTTCCCATGACCCTGCCTCTGTGCTCAGATGAGCAGGACTGTGCCTTTCCTCCACCTTCCATACTCCATGGGGTGGTCTCACAATTGCATCTGCCTGTTTTCCACCTGGTACAAACTAGTCACATGTTCATCATCCTCTGCAAACCTAATTAATCAAGCACAAAGATATAACAACATTTGTTCTGGAGAAGGATGTGGTTCTAAATTGCGTTTGGTTAGAGATTTACTCTGGCAGCACAAGATCTGGTCCTGGTGAATGGATAAATCTCATCATCTTGACACCATTGGGAAACACAAGAAGAGACCATGAGAATTAAGTTAAACAGTTGCCCTTCAGTGTTAAGCCTTCCCAATGCATTTGGGTCATAGAATCCCTGCAGTGCGAAAGCATGCCCATTCGGTCCATCTAGTCCACACTGACCCTCCGAAGAGCATCCCACTCATACATAGTGCCCAACCCTATCCCTGCATTTACCTTGACTAATCCACCTAACCTACACATCCCTGAACACCATGGACAATTTAGCAAGGCCATTCCACCTAACCTGTACATCTTTGAACTGTAGGAAACCAGAGCACCCAGAGGAAACCCACGCAGACATGAGGAGAGTGTGCAAACTCCACACAGTCACCCGAGGCTGGGATCGAACCTGGATCCCTGGTGCTGAGAGGCAGCAGTGCTAACCACTGAGCCACTGTCCCACTCTTTGCTGTGTCTTTGGTGTACTGTCAAGTGACCTGGAGAGGGAGAGCTGCACTTTCAGAAGGTCAGTACCAAGGGAGTACTATGCAGTCGAAGGGTTAGTACTGAAGGAGAGCTGCACTGTCGGGGAGTCAGTACTGAGGGAGCGCTGCATCTCTATGGTCCCTCTGCCACTGAGGTGAAGATTTGCAGGAAGGGATCCTCTCTCCTTTGTGTTACCATTTCTGCTGCAAAGACAAAAGGAGAGAGATCCGGCGTACTTGTGTCAGTCTTCCATTTATTTCTGCTTTATTATTTTTAGAAAAATGCTTCATCAAAAATACCACCACGTTAGGAGTAATTTCTCACTAAACAATCTATTTTCTTGATCAACCATTCAGAGATGTTATTACATACCTCTGGAGCAAGTGGGACTTGAATCTAAGTCCCCTGGCTCAGAGGTAGAGGGGCTGCCAATGTGCAGATGAGCTCCAGGCAGGAGCCCACATGCTGCACTGCTACGCCACCACCCCCTTGGTCTTCAAAGTAGGGACACTACCATCGTGCCACAAGAGCCAAGATTTTTTCAAATTACTTAACCTATTTTTCTCTTCAACCTGTTCAGAGATGTCACTACACACCCCTAGAATTTCTCACTAGTCTTTGCTGCTTAATAATTACTTGCTGTCATGAAATTCCTTTATTATTTTGTGGCCTTAATAATGTATTTGTTACCCACTTTAATGGTTATTTAAAGATAGATCAGTGTTCTCATCATTCTTTAACTTTAAAGTACAAGCTCAGCTGATTATTGGCAGAATTTTCTTCACTTCCTGGAATTTGATTCCTTGATCTGATTTGCAAACACCTGATAAGTCTTCATTTTTTAACTGTAGACAGTTAATTGGTCTGCTGAGGATTGAGTTAGCTCCCTGACCTTTGTGTGCAATAAACTAGTAAAGTCCTCCAGCCTGGTATTGAAGTGCAGACAGCACCATATCTTTGTATTTCTGCAGCGTTGACACAAATTGCTTTATTCAAGACAGGGGCACAATCAGTGCTCTTCAATTGACAGGAGTGGAATTACAGGATAAAACCTTGTCGCTCTTAATCCTGGATTGCAGATAATTTTTACCATCTCACAAGTACTGAGTGGCAATACTGCCTAGAGCTGTCATTCAAATACAGCATAAAAGTATGTTATCTGAAACTTTTCACCAAAGCCGTTTACAGCTGACACTTGGAAAATGAACACATCTTAAAGAAGATTACTATTGCTTAAAAGCAAATCCTTAACAAGTAGCTAGCAATTTATTTCCATATAACATCCTAGTGTTGTAACATAAAGGAGAGACCATAGGATTTACAGAATAACCTTTTTTTGCTTGCTATCTGTCCCACTCATGAAAGAACGAAATACAAATCACTACAGAAGGTCTGTGCAAAACTTATACATTGAAAAACACAGAAAGTTTCATGCATCAAGAGAAGTTGTAATTCTTGTATATTTAATGATGAACCATGAAAAATACTTCACAGGGTTTAGAGAATTCTGTTTCAATATGATTAGTCTCTTCCCATGTTCAAAGAAAAATAAAAGCACAAGATGCACAAGGTATATTGGGGTTCATTCACACTGGGTAGGATACTGGCAGCAAATTGGTCACCTACTTACATCTCACTTTATTTTCTTTGTTATGAAAAAGCGGGGTTTAAAATGGGTAGGCAATCATTCCACTCATTTATTACCTGGTGGCAATGAATAGATTCAACTCAACTGCAGGAGAATCTTCAGAATCCTTCAGTACTTTTTTCTTTTTATTTCTATTCATTTGTGGGATTTGGGTGTTGCTGGCTGGCCAGCATTTCTTGCCCATCCCTAGTTGCCCTTGAGAAGGTGGTGGTGAGCTGCTTTCTTGAACCGCTGCAGTCCACCTGCTGTGGGTTGACCCACGATACCATTTGGAAGGGAATTCCAGGATTTTGACCCAGCGACAGTGAAGTAACAGTGATGATGGTGAGTGGCTTGGAGGGGAATTAGAAGGTGATGGTGTTCCCATTTTTCTTTTACCCTTGTCTTTCTTGATGGAAGTGGTCATGGGTTTGGAAGGTGCTGTTTGAGGAACTTTGGTGAATTTCTGCAGTGCATCTTGTAAAAAGTACATACTGCTGTTACTGAGTGTCGGTGGTGGAGGGAGTGAATGCTTGTGGATGTAGTACCAACCAAGCAGGCTGCTTTGTCCTGGATGGTATCAAGCTTCTTGAATGTTGTTGGGGCTGCACTCATCCAGACAAGGAGGGAGTATTCCATCACACTCCTGACTTGTGCCTTGTCGATAGTGGAGTCAGGAGGTGAGTTACTCGCCGCAGTATTCCCAGCTTCTGGCCTGCTCTTGTAGCCACTCTGTTAATGTGGTGAGTCCAGTTGAGTTTCTGGTCAATGATAAGCCCAGGATGTTGATATTGGGGGATTCAGTGATGGTAACACCATTGAATGTCAAGGGGTGGTGGTTAGATTGTCTCTTATTGGAGATGGTCACAGCCTGGCATTTGTGTGGCACGAATGTCATTTACCACTTGTCAACCCAAGCCTGAATATTCTCCAGATCTTGTTACATTTGAACACAGACTGCTTCAGTATGAGGAGTTGCAAATAGTGCTGAACATTGTACAATCATCGGCAAACATCCCCAATTCTGATCTTATGATGGAGGGAAGGTCATGGATGAAGCAGCTGAAGATGGTTGGGCCTAGGACACTACCCTGGGGAACTCCTGCAGAGATGTCCTGGAGCTGAAATGATTGACCTCCCACAACCACGACCATCTTCCTATGTGTCAGGCATGACTCCAGCCACTGGAGTGTTTGCTCCTTGATACCCATTGATTCCAGTTTTGCTAGGGCTCCTTGATGCCACACTCAGTCGAATGTTGCCTTGATATCTAGGGCTGTCACTCCTCTTTAGTTCATCAGAAAGATACACCAGTGTGTCTAAGCTTTAAAGTACACTGAGAATATTTCAAAACAATTATTCCTTGCCTCTAGTTATTTTGTTCCTTCTATTTCATAAATGTATATTTTTTAAAAATCTTGTGCGGTTTATCATTTTTAACTGTAACCCTCATGTAGCTTTATCGTTCCAAAAAGAACCATCCAGAGCTAACAACCATGGCAAGCTTAGTGCATTGAAGCAGCTGACATTGCAAATGCTTAAGGCTCCTGAACCAGAAGAGCCCGGTTAGAAATGTAATAGACAAGAGGTTCAATAAGTCATAAGTAATAGCACATTTTCTTGGACAAGCACAATTATATCACACTAGAACAGTAGTTGCCAAATTGTTTTCCACATAACACCATTTTAATTTTTCAAATTCATGCAATCCCAAGCACCAGCAAAAACAAAATAGCAATAAAACAGCATAGTAACATTCACTTCATTGTTATTTAAGTTGCTATTATAGATCAACATATCATATAAAGATGAAAAGATATGTTTTTAAAGCACTCTGTAAAAATGCTATTTTATGGACTTATCAATTCATTACTTTATCTGAGCTGTTGCAGCTCGGGGGCCTTGGCCAGAAAGCAATGGATGCTTTTGATGTTGTTGAGCTGGTCGATGTTAGAAACCAAACAATTCCACAGCACCAAGCGTTAGTCTTATACAGGCTGCAACTGAGGAAAGGAGTTATTGCTGCTGGGTTCATTGTGGTGGTTGAGCTTCCAAGGGTGCTAAAGCAGCCACAGGCAGCTGCCCATGACTTAGAGAAAGAGACTGAGAGATGAGCAAGGCAAATTCAGTGCTGGATGCTACCTAGGCATCAGTGCCAATATGGAGTGCAAACTCAGAGCCAGTGGAATCTCATGGCCCCATTTACTATTACTATAGTTCCAGGGGTAGCTGGGTATCATTGTATTAGAAGTAACATCCATTTAATAATTCTGTATGGTTCCATTGTATTGTTACATAATAAATAACAAACAAAGGAGGTCAAATTGTTATTTTTAAAAAGAGCAATTTTGTTATTATTTAATTACACATTACTCAGCCTGTGTGAGCAACAAGAGACAGGTAATGAATACTGGCTTAAATAGTGATGCCCACATCCCACGAGTGAATTAAAGAAAATATTCCTCCCAAGAAGATTAAAATCAGTCAGTTTCTCATAGTGCTCCTTATGGTACAGTATTTCCAGCACTGTCATTGCTCATGCAGTAGGCACCATCACCGTCCTTAGAACATGGCCTATGGTAGCTTATTGTTCATAATCTGTTGCATAATCTGTGTTGTACATACACATTCTGGGAATACTTTGCTTTTGTTTGCATAAATAATAATGTAATTACAATATTATTTTTGTTATCATATAGCAGCATTTTCATAGCCTTTAATTTCAAATATTAGAAATGATGAATTTATTGTTTACAACATACACGGCAGGAGAACATTTACTAGTTTAGTGGATAGATAACTATAAACTATTTGTTTGGTTAGAAGTGGCATTAATGCATAATAAAAAGCTCATATCCATCCCCAAAACTAAATAGTTTTAAATGTTTTATAATTTGAGCAGTCCTTGCATGGTAATAATGATCCTTTCATTCTGGTTTATGCTGCGTATGGGACCTTGAATAGCATATGATTTCAGACTTTGATTCCAGCACAGAACACATTGCAGGATTTCTAAAACCATACCATATGATATATTATCACTCCCAACTAATCCAAGTGGCCAACAAAGTTTTAAATACAAACGAAGGGTCTAGGCCCGAAACATCAGCTTTCCTGCTCCTCTGATGCTGCTTGGCCTGCTGTGTTCATCCAGCTCTATGCCTTGTTATCTCAGATTCTCCAGCATCTGCAGTTCCTACTATCTCTAAAAGGTCTCATTCCTCAGACAAGCTTGACATTCAAAAGCAAATTTACTAATTTTTAAATTACCACATTTGAGACATTCTCAGTTTTCTTTAAGTGACTAAAATTAACATCTTGAAGTATTTTACACTGGCATGAGATTTTGATGTATTGGCTATGATGTATTCTTTTCCTGACTGAACATTCACTTCAGTTTTTATATATGTGATCGGAAAGGAAATGTTAGCAAAGTCCTTTTCCTTTACTGATATATCTGAAAGTGAATTGTCTGCAATGCACATGGTTTCTCAATTGAAACTTGGAGGTTTTCCTGTATTTTTGTTTCATTAGAGGAAAGAGCCTTTGTGATGCAACATTAGTGCCCTGAATGTTGCAGTGTTAATAACAATGAAATAGTCAGCACTTCCTGTCATTACCCAACTAAAATTGACAGTGGCTTCTGAAATCTGCATACGCACAGGGAGATGTGGAAATCTGGCAGTAGTCAAGGGTCTATGCCCGAAACATCAGCCTTCCTGCTCCTCTGATGCTGCTTGACCTGCTGTGTTCATCCAGCTCTACACCTTGGTATCTCAGTAGTCAGTGTATCTCTGTATCTCCATAGGGTGTGATGTTGAAGTTTCATGTAGATTGAAATCAAATAGACATCATTGAATTGACAAGAAATACTTTCATTAGATACTTGCTGTGCTGTAAAAACCCGGAAAAAGCATTACCTTGTTGAATAAAATGTCAATAGGGTTTTAACATCATATGAAATTTATAACTCTAACTGTCCCTGAGAAACTATCGCTTAACATTTTTGGAATGTCAGATTCTTCCACTATGTTTTTAAAAACATCATATTTGCAAACATGTGCCTTAGGAACAGGAGTAGGATACTCACACTCTCAAACATGCTGTTTCATTAAGTAAATCATGACTGATCTGATTGTGGCCTTGTGGAACTTCATGTTTGCACCTGCCCCTGATAAACTTGTAGTTCTTAGTGAAGAATAATCTACTTCTGCCTTAAAAATATTCAATGACATTCCATTCGCCAGAGAAATGAGTTCCAAAAGCTCAAGACTCTCTGGGAGAAGTTACTTCATCTCATTTTCATCTTAAATAGAATACCTCTTAAGTTTAACTTATGTTCCCTATTCTAGAGTCCGACAAGAGTTCCCACAACGTCAAGCCCACTCAGATCCTTATATGCTTCAATAAGATCACCTTTCCTTCCTCAAAACTTCAAAGGATACAGGTCCAGACTGTCCATCTTTCCCAAATAAGATAACCTTTACATATCAGGTATCCACCGAATGAATCTTCTGAGTTGGGCTCCGTTCCAAACAGCACTGTGGATGTTCTTACATCCCAAGAATTGCAGTGGTTCAAGAAGGCAGCTCACCACCAGCTTCTCCAGGATAATTAGGGATGTGCAATAAATTCCACTAGCAGCAGTGTGCACCATCCACAGGGTGCACTGTGGTAACTTACCAAAGTTACTCTGACAGTACCCTCCAAACCCATGACCTCTTTCACCTTGAAGGACAAATGTGGCAGAATCACATGGATATCTCCACCAGCAAAGTTCCCCTCCAAACCACTCAGCAACATGATTTGGAAATATATTTACTGTCCTTCAGTGACGCTGGGTCAGAATCCTGGAACTCCCTGGAACTTGCTTCCTAATATCACTGTGTCTCTCTCTCCATCTCAAGGACTGAAATAGTTCAAGAAGACAGTTTTCAGATGACTTTCTTTAGGGTAATTAGGGATGGACAATAAGGCATTGTCCGCATTCCATTAACAAATTAAAAAACTCTAAGCTATTCTTAAAAAAGGAGACAAAAACTGGACATAGTACTCCAGATATGGTCTCACCAATGCCATGTAGAATGCAATTGTCTATTTTTATATTCCATTCCCCTCATGGTAAATGACAACATTTCAGTAGCCTCCTTAATGACTTGCATAACAATTGTTACGTGATTCACGTACGTGACCACACAGATCCCTTTCTGCTCAGAGTGCTTCAATCTCTTACCGATTAAATAATATGCTGCTTTTCTATTCTTTCTACCAAACTGGACAAGTTCACATTTTCTTATGCTATACTCCAACTGAACTCATTTACAACCCATTGCAGACAACGTGGGCAGAATCTTTTTTTTTGAGACTAAGTGCGAAGGCACGTCTAAAAGTGGGAAATACGTGTGCTCAGGGGTAGGATGGCTTTGCTCACATGATTACATTCTTCTCACTAAATATATATGCATTTTTAAAATTCATTTGTGGAGTGTGGGCGTCGCTGACTGGCCAGCATTTGTTTCCCATCCCTAGTTGCCCTTGAGAAGGTGGTGGTGAGCTGCTTTTTCAAACCGCTGCAGTCCTCCTGCTGTGGGTTGACCCACAATACTATTCGGGAGGGAATTCCAGGTTTTTGACCAAGCGGCAATGAAGGAACAGTGATATATTTTCAAGTCAGGATGGTGAGTGACTTGGAGGAGAACTTGGAGGTGATGGTGTTCCCATATGTCTGCTGCCCTTGTCCTTCTGGATGGAAGTGATCGTGGGTTTGGAAGGTGCTGTCTGAGGATCTTTGGTGAATTTCTGCAGTGCACCTTGTAGATAGTACACATTGCTGCTATTGAGCTTCGGTGGTGGAGGGAGTGGATGCTTGTAGATGTAGTGCTAATCAAGAGGACAGCTTTGTCCTGGATGGTGTCAAGCTTCTTGAGTGTTGTTGGGGCTGCACTCATCCAGGCAAGTGGGGAGTATTCCATCACACTCCTGACTTGTGCCTTGTGGATGGTGGACAGACTTTGAGGAGTCAGGATGTGAGTTACTCGCCGCAGTATTCCCAGCTTCTGGTCTGCTCTTGTAGCCACTCTGTTAATGTGGTGAGTCCAGTTGAGTTTCTGGTCAATGTAACTCCAGGATGGTGATAGTGGGGGATTCAGTGCTGGTAACACCATTGAATGTCAAGGAGCGGTGGTTAGATTGTCTCTTACTGGTGATGGTCATAGCCTGGCATTTGTGTGGCACAAATGTCACTTGCCACTTGTCAGCCCAAGCCTGGATATTGTCCAGGTCTTGTTGCATGGTGAACATGGACTGCTTCAGTATCTGAGGAGTTGCAAATGGTGCTGAACATTGTGCAATCATCGGCGAACATCCCCAATTCTGACCTTATGATGGAGGAAAAGTCATTGATGAAGCAGCTGAAGATGGTTGGGCCTAGGACACTACCCTGAGGAACTCCTGCAGAGATGTCCTGGAGCTGAAATGATTGACCTCCCACAACCACGACCATCTTCCTATGTGTCTGGTATGACTCCAACCACTGGAGAGTTTGCCCCTGATACCCATTGATTCCAGTTTTGCTAGGGCTCCTTGGTGCCAAACTCGGTTGAATGCGGACTTGATATCAAGGGCTGTCACTGTCACCTCACTTCTGGAATTCAGCTCTTTTGTCAATGTTTGAACCAAGGCTGTAATGATTCCAGGCGCTGAGTGGCCCTGGTGGAACACAAACTGGGCGTCACTGAGCAGGTTATTGCTGAGCAGGTGCTGCTTTATAGTGCTGTTGATGACACTTTCCATCACTTTACTGATGATCGAGAGTAGACTGATGGGGCAGTAATTGGCTGGGTTGGATTTGTCCTGCTTCTTGTGTACAGGACATACTTGGGCAATTTTCCACATTGTCGGGTAGATACCAGTGTTGTAACTGTACTGGAACAGCCTGGCTAGGGGAGCGGCAAGTTGTGGAGCACAAGTCTTCAGTACTATTGCCGGAATGTTGTCAGGCCCTGTAGCCTTTGTGGTATCCAGTGTCTCCAACCGTTTCTTGATATCACATGGAGTGAATTGAATTAGCTGAAGACTAGTATCTGTAATGCTGGGGACCACTGGAGGAGGCCGAAATGGATCATCCATAGAGCGGTTCTGGCTGAAGATTGCTGCGAATACTTCAGCCTTATCTTTTGTACTGATGTGCTGGGCTCTTCCATGCTTGAGGATGGGGATATTTGTGGAGCCTCTTCCTCCAGTGAGTTGTTTAATTGTCCACCACCATTCACGACTGGATGTGGCAGGACTGCAGAGGTTAGATCTGATCCGTTGGTTGTGGGATTGCATAGCTCTGTCTATCACTTGCTGCTTTCACTGTCTGGCGTGCAAGTAGCCCTGTTTGGTGGCTTCACCAGGTTGATACCTCATTTTCAGGTATGCCTGGTGCTGCTCCTGGCATGCACTCCTGCACTCTTCATTGAACCAGGGTTGATCCCTTGGATTGATGGTAATGGTGGAGTTGGGGCTATGCCAGGCCATGAGGTTACAGATTGTGCTGGAGTACAATTCTGCTGCTGTTGATGGCCCACAGTGCCTCTCGGATGCCCAGTCTTGAGTTGCAAGATCTCGTGAAGTCTGTCCCATTTAGCACGGTGATAGTGCCACACAACACAATGGAGGTTGTTCTCAATGTGAAGGTGGGACTTCATCTCCACAAGGACTGTGCGATGGTCAGTCTTACCGATACTGTCATGGACAGTTGCAACTGCAGCTGGCAGATTAGTAAGGATGAAGTCAAGTATGTTTTTCCCTCTTGTTGGTTCCCTCACCACCCGCCGCAGACCCAGTCTAGCAGCTATGTCCTGTAGGGCCCAACCAGCTCGATCAGTAGTACTGATGCCGAGCCACTCTTGGTGGTGGACATTGAAATCCCCCATCCAGAGAACATTTTGTGCCCTTGCCATCCTCTAAGTGTTGTTCAACATGGAGGAGTACAGATTCATCAGATGAGGGAGGACAGTATGTGGTAATCAGCAGGAGGTTTTCTTGCCTATGTTTTACCTGAAGCCATGAGACTTCATGGAGTCCGGAGTCAATGTTGAGGACTCCTGGAGCAACACCCTCCCGACTGTATATCACTGTGCCGCCCCCTTTTCTGAGTCTGTCCTACCGGTGAGATAGGACATATCCAGGGATGGTGATGGTGGTGTCTGGGACATTGTCTGTAAGGTATGATTCCGTGAGAATGACTATGTCAGGCTGGTGCTTGACTAGTCTGTGAGACAGCTCTCCCAATTTTGGCACTAACCCCCAGATGTTATTGAGGAGGGCTTTGCATTGTTGACAAGGCTGTTTCTGCCGTTGTCTTTTATGGTGCCTAAGTCGATGCCAGGTGATCCGTCCAGTTCGAGTTCTTTGAGACTTTGTGGCGATTGGTACAACTGAGTGGCTTGCTAGGCCATTTCAGAGGGCAGTTGAGAGTCAAGCACATTGCTATGGGTCTGGAGTCACATGTCAGCCAGACCAGGTGAGGGTGGCAGATTTCCTCCCCTGAAGGACATTAGGGAACCAGATGGGTTTTTCCGACAATCGGCAATCATTTCATGGTGATCAGTAAATTCTTAATTCCAGGGTTTTTTTTTGAACTCCAATTCCACCATCTGCCATGGTGGGATTCGAACTTGGGTCCCCAGAACCTGGATTAATAGTCTAGTGATAATACCACTCGGCCATCGCCTACAGTAATGCATGGATAGAGGCCATATTTAATGGACAGGCGGGCAGGAAGTTCTGCACCCTGCCTGGACAGTCTGCATTCTGAGGCACCATATTTTAAAAAAAAACCCAAGCAACACTTTATTGTTTGCAGTCTAGGGGTATCGGTTCACCCTCACCCAATTCTGATGTCAGAGGCTAGGCAAAAATAAGTAGCAATGCCTCTCTAGAGATCATCCTGAAGAGGGTTATGGGTAGCTCAAGAAAACCTGGATCCAGTGTTGCAAGATGATGAAAGATCTATTGCACTTTGCCAGGTGCTTCATGGCTTTATGAATGTGAACCTGTCGTGTGTGATTGCCAATGCAGACACAATGTTTTTTCCTTTCCCTAAGAATTTGTAGTTAAGAATCTGTACCTGGGTACCTTTAATACCTAAAATGGCACAGCAAGTGTGACTTGTAAACATTTCACAGTATAATTTTACAATAAAGCTAATTGTAATTCTAATTCTAAAACTGGCACCAGGAATCTTTATGAGAGATACTTCCATTGTGTTACTGCCTCTCACACATTAACCAGAGTTCAAACTTAAAACATAAAATGAGCTAAAACACCCTGCAGATAGCACAACACCATTCATCGACCTTTCTTCACAACTAGGAGAATATACACATCTATTAGCTTTTGTCCAAAGGTTTGGATGGAACAAAGACAATCACAAAGTTGACATTGGGATGAATATCACACAGGTATATCAAATGGGTGCATACAACAATCAGAGTCTAGTAACTCCTAATTTTCCCACACCACATTCTTCTTAGTACAATGCACATGGACAATCATAGCTCTGGGGATTAGCATCTCTATCTGTATTTATCCATGCAGGCACAGCGCTCATGTACCCAGGCTAATGTTTCTAAATTCTGCCCTAATTCTGCAGAAGACGAAAGGGCACTATAAGCATGAACATGCCCAACCAGCAGGGGTTGGAATGTCTGAAAATAAGGTTCCTGACTCTCTTCAAGAGCAGGACATTGAGCTGACAGGAGAGCAAGGCAAACATTCATGTGCTAAAGGGGATTGGCTATCCACGGACATTGAATGAGAAAGCCTCCACCTTGCTCCATCTAGCTGTACATAAAGTATCAATGTTCTAACAAATCTTTATGATATATTTGTGCAGCCTCCAGATCTTCCTCCCAAGCAGGACAACAAACAAAGAACAACCCCAGTCTCCATGTCTATCCCCTCCGCCCCTGAAAGCACACCTCTGAGGAGATAAGTCACAAGCCTCAGAGGATGAACTGCCAAGGCTTTTTTCCCCCCCCTTCACCAGCACAGAAACATACAACCTTGATGGGTAATCTCTTTAGAATAGGCTTGATGACTTTTCAAATGCTAGAAGACTGGTGATCCCCTTGACTATGTATCAGATTCAGACTAAAGTCAGAATAGGAGAAATCCATGTCAAAGAGGTTGTTAAATTGTTGTGATCAGCTTTCTTTGTGGCCAGCAGCAAGTAACCCTGCTATAATGCTGACTACCATATCTGGATTCACATGAAACTGATATTGTTCCTTCATAAAAATGATCTCATCTATGCTGTGATATAAATCCAGCTAATGTTTATGAAGAGGGGCAAGATTGAAACAAACAGCTATTTTGAATTCAAAATTATAGGTGTTCTCTCGGTTATTTGCAGATCCATGGGAAGTGCTTTCTGTTTTATCCTTTGTGTGTCCAAGGAATTAAAGTAAATTGTACAAGTATTTGAGTGCACCTCAAAATTACCTTCTATTTTTAGCTCACTGAATTCTCCTCACCCATATTTGAAGGGATTTAGGCTAGACTAATATACAACCTCACTCTCCTACATATCCTCAGCAAAACTAGAAACTTGTCAATGAGAAAATCAAAAGCATAAATTCTTTCTCTCCCTCATGTGACAGGTTCAGCCTTTGCCACACAGGTCAAGCTCTTTTCTGTACCAAACCTTACAGCCTCGGAAAGTATCTGTGGATCTTCATCTATATCAGTTTAAAAAAAAACGCAATCGACACTGCAGTGTTGAAAATATCATGTCAATCCATGGGTAACTCAATCTCAACTAATATAATATCACAATCTGACCTTGCACAAGTTACATTTGAGATTGTGCATATATATTTCATGACATGAGCTCATCAAAAAAATTACAATCATGCCACCTTTCTAAACAGTGAAATAAATCTCATAATTCTGCCTGCGGCACATTTATGAACTTCACAGAGTCACATTCTAATTAGTTTCATATCAATCACCCTGAGCTGAAATTCAAATTCTTACTTATTAAGACTTGGAATACTGAATCACACCAAGTGCCAACTGTATTATAGCTTCTTCCTACTCACTCGACGATATGATAATGAAGTTCAAAAGGGAGACTTAAAAGTCTCACAATTGTACTCACACTATAGCATAAAAGGATGTAGATATGTTCATGATTGCACTCATACGATAGTATGTTCCTATATCATTAGTATTTTTGGAAAAAATGCAGAGTCAAATCAAGACTTTTGTCCAGAGGATACATTAATAACAAATTAGAAGGTTGCAAGACAACACGTGAAAGGGTTCTGGAGGAGGTCTACGCCCGCCGTTTCGGCCTGGTCTAGCACCTAGACCAAGGAATCTCAGGAAAGGGAAAAACAAACAAACTAATTTAGAAGATAAACGAAATGATATCTATTTTTCAGCAAAGGGGCATTCACAATAGAAGGAATTTGAATCCTGAATCTGGCTGATGGAATATGGCCTTCATCCAGATTATTGTTCCACAGAAGTCAAGAAGTATGATACTAAGAATTTGTTAGAAATTGGATCACATGGAAAGTTATAGAGGATGAGAAAATTGAGAAAGAACAAATAAAACATTCTATCATGCATTCACTGTGCATTTCTGATGCACAGCAGTGCCTCACTGAGGGCTAGAAACCACAGGTAGTTGGCTGATGAAAAGACGGAGGAAAGTGCTGCTTCCTGTTCTATTCTGTTTGTGCCTACCTTACTGTCTAACAAATTGCAGGAACTTATCATAGAATTCCTACAGTATTGGAAACAAGCCCTTTGGCCCAACAAGTCCACACCAACCCTCAGATCATCCCACCCAGACCCATCCGCCTATAACCCACCTAATTTACACATCCCCGAACACTATGGGCAATTTAGCATAGCCTATTCACTTAGCCTGCACATCTTTGGACTGTGGGAGAAACCAGAGCACCCGGAGGAAACTCACGCAGACACAGGGAGAATGTACAAGCTCCACACAGACAGTCGCCCAAGGGTGGAATTGAACCCAAGTTCCTGGTGCTGTGAGGCAGCTTAGCTAACCACTGAGCTCAGTTTTGCTGAAATGTGTTTGTCTATCTGCGTAAACACAAAGTAGTGGGAGATTACTGCAGAATGATTAAAAGATAGCAAATTAAATTGGAGAGTGTTCAGAAAGTATTTACCATGATGTTGCCAGGACTGGAGGGTTTGAGTTGTAAGGATAGGCTGGGACTTCTTTTACTGGAGCATAGGAGGTTGATGGGTGACCTTATAGAGGTTTATAAAGTCATGAAGGGCATATTTTTAAGGTGAATACCAAAGAATTTTTTCCCTAGGGTGGGAAAGTTCAAATCTAGGGGACATATTTTTAAGATGAGAGGAGAAAGATTCAATAGGCCTGAGGGGCAACCTCTTCACACAGAGGGTGGTTCATGTGTGGAATGAACTGCCAGAAGAAGTGATGGGTGCAGATACAGTTACAATGTTTAAAAGACATTTGGATAGGTACATGAAAGGTTTAGAGGGATATGGGCCAAATGCAGGCAAATGGGACTAGTTTCAGTTTGGGAAACTTGGTCGGCATGGACAAGTTAGATCGAAGGGTCTGTTTTGTACTGTATGACTCTTTAACTCTAGTATCACAATATTTTTTCTCTGTCGAATGTAAAGTGGTATGTTTTGAGGATTTTGATGTCTTTGTGCTTCAAGTAAATGAATTCGCAGTCCAGAACTCACTGTTGGAGAAATATTCCTTATAAATATTGTAGGGATACAGTCAGAACATGGTCAAATACTATCAATACTATCTTCTTTCTCTCATACACCTTCTGACATAACACAGAAGATAATAAGATAATAGAGAAGCACTTTATGAAATTTAAAAGTTGAATTTAATCTTTTCCCTGTACCTTCTGCCAACATCAATACACAGCGTGATCTTTTGTGCTGCAATTGTAATCTATTCTTTGAGATAAAGAGCAGCTTTGGTCAGCAAATTAATATTCATCAGTGAACTTAAATGGGTTTCTGGCACTCATTCATGTAGGCATTCCAAAGTAATAAGAGTACACCAGAAAAGAGCTAACTTGAGATAGTGAAACAAGGTTAAAGAGAACATTCCTTCTCTGGTTGTACAGGCAAGCCCAAAGGATAAATTGAGTTAAGCAACATCAGACCCATTAGCAACAATCGATTCATTGGAGTAAATATTTTGCTTTATTGTGAAGCAGTCTTTTGACACCATCAGTGAGATTGGTTTGCTGTCACATGGTTTAGGAGCATGACTGCTGCTGGAAGAGGCTGGAGAGAACAAATAAGAATACCTGTACAGGCATGACAGCACATGCTAATTGAACACTGAGAATGCTCATCTACATCCTGGAGTGGAGTCTTCCACCTGAACTTAGATAGATTTGATACTTGAACATTCAGTGAGAGCTTTTGTTCCAATTCATTCGTGGGATGTGAGTGCATTGGCTAGGCCAGCATTTAATGGCTATCCCTGATTGCCCTCCCAGAAGGGAAAACCAATAAAACTTATGAATACATATATTGGTCTGACTTGTATTATATAACTCAGGACTGTGCTCCACTATGACGATTGATTTCCAAATATTGCTATATTTTTTATGATTTTTCCCTCTGTACTGAAAAAGGTGGTGGTGAGCTGCCTTCTTGAAGTGCCCGAAAGGGAGCTTATGTATCTGTTGCCATTGCCATTTTAGCTGGTAGAAGTCATGCATTTCAAAGGTGTATTGGAGGAATCTTGGCAAGTTGCTGTTCTGCACCTTGTAGATGGTATGCCCTGCTGCTACTGTACAGCAGTGGTGAAGGGAGTGAATGTTGAAGGTGCTGGATGTGGTGGCAATCAGGCTGGCTGCTTTGACCTGGATGGTGTTGAGATTCTTGCGTGTCATTGGAGCTGCACTGATCCAGGCAAGTAGCAAATATTCCATTGCACTCCTGATTTGTACTTTGTGGATGGTGGACAGGTTCTGGGGAGACATAGGGTGAGTTACTTGTTGCTTTGGACTATGGGCAACTGGAGACAATATTTGGGATCAAAGGTAACAATCTCTGAGATTTAGCTAAAGAGGGGATCAGGAGATGATTGAGTTGGTTATGTGGAAGATATCTGTGACAGAAATAGTCCAACATTTCCTTGGGAATCCCAATCTGGCTCTTCCTCAACTTTCAGGAAACAAATGAACCCTTAAGACTATCCTAATATTCATCTGATTCTGAAACAAAGAACTGCAGATGCTGGTGATCTGAAATAAGCAACAACAGAAATTGCTGGAGAAATTCAGCAGGTCTGGTCGTATCTATGGAGAGAAAACAAAGTTAATGCTTTGAGTCCTATGACTCTTCTTCAGAACTCAGTTGTTTTTCTGATGGATATTGCCACACCCATTGAGTTTCACGAGCAATTTCTGTTTTGTTTATGTCCACCTGATTCTGACAACATGTTCCATGCATTTGGTCCCACGTGTGACTGGCACTGCCAGGATTTAAAATCACAAAGACCCCGTCTTGTGAATATTTAGGAGATTCACACCAAGGGGTCACAAGCCTCCTAAAATTAGAAGTTAAAATAGCAGCTGATAGGTTTGCCCAAAAAGAGTGTTATTGCCTCTGCCCCTACTTTAACTTGCTGCTCACATGAATGTGAACGTGTGGAATTTAGGTGGGAACAGGGTTAGTGTCAGCTTGGATGCCTCTGTGTTCAAGTGCCTGGGTGAGAAGAATATACTGGGTTTGTTAATAGGATCTGCTTGCAGTTTGCAAATATATCCCAGTGGGAATCAGCAATTTCTGAAGATGAAAAGTGAAAACTGGGAAAGAACTAAAAAGATTGGAAGCACTATAATATCTTTCCTGCAAACATTATTGCATATTTTTTCATAGAAAATGTCAGATTATCGAGTGAACAAGATATGCAGGGAGATGAAAAACAAGAGGCTATGTGCTTTTCTAAGTAGTGAAAAAGAAGGTGCAAAGTTGAAACTAAATCATTTCTTGAGTTTTGATGTTAAGGAGTTAATTATAGTGACACACAGGACTCCTCTGCTGTTTTATGTTAAAACAGAAGTTCTTTCCAAATGTATCAGAGATAGTAGGAACTGCAGATGCTGGAGAATCCGAGACAACAAGGTGCAGAGCTGGATGAACACAGCAGGCCAAGCAGCATCATAGGAGCAGGAAAGCTGATGTTTCGGGCCTAGACCCTTCATCAGAAATGGGGGAGGGGAAGGGGGCTCTGAAATAAGTAGGGAGAGAGGGGGAGGCGGATAGAAGATGGATAGAGGAGAAGATAGGTGGAGAGGAAACAGACAGGTCAAAGAGGCGGGGATGGAGCCAGTAAAGATGAGTGTAGGTGGGGAGGTAGGGAGGAGATAGGTCAGTCCAGGGAGGACGGACAGGTCAAGGGGGTGGGATGAGGCTAGTAGGTAGGAGATGGGGGTGGGGCTTGAGGTAGGAGGAGGGGATAGGTGGGAGGAAGAACGGGTTAGGGAGGCGGGGACGAACTGGGCTGGTTTTGGGATGCGGTAGGGGGAGGGGAGATTTTGAAGCTTGTGAAGTCCACATTGATACCATTGGGCTGCAGGGTTCCCAAGCGGAATATGAGTTGCTGTTCATGCAACCTTCGGGTGGCATCATTGTGGCACTGCAGGAGGCCCAGGATGGACATGTCATCTGAGGAATGGGAGGGGGAGTTGAAATGGTTAGCGACTGGGAGGTGCAGTTGTTTATTGCAAACCGAGGGTAGGTGTTCTGCTAAGCGGTCCCCAAGCCTCCGCTTGGTTTCCCAGATGTAGAGGAGGCCACAACGGGTACAGCGGATGCAGTATATCACATTGGCAGGTGTGCAGGTGAACATCTGCTTGATGTGGAAAGTCTTCTTGGGGCCTGGGATGGGGGTGAGGGAGGAGGTGTGGGGGCAGGTGTAGCACTTCCTGCAGTTGCAGGGAAAAGTGCCAGGTGTGGTGGGGCTGGAGGGGAGTGTGGAGCAGACAAGGGAGTCACGGAGAGAGTGGTCCCTCCGGAAACAAGATAAGGGTGGGGAGGGAAAAATGTCTTTGGTGGTGGGGTCGGATTGCAGATGGCGGAAGTGTCAGAGGATGATGTGTTGGATCCGTAGGTTGGTGGGGTGGTATGTGAGGATGAGGAGGATTCTGTTTTGGTTGTTATTGCGGGGACAGGCTGTGAGGGATGAGTTGCGGGAAATGTGGGAGACATGGTCAAGGGCGTTCTCGACCACTGAGGGGGGGGAAGTTGCGGTCCTTGAAAAACGAGGACATCTGAGATGTACGGGAGTGGAATGCCTCATCCTGGGAGCAGATTCGGCGGAGGCGAAGGAATTGGGAATAGGGGATGGCATTTTTGCAGGAAGGTGGGTGGGAGGAGGTGTATTCTAGGTAGCTGTGGGAGTTGGTGGGCTTGAAATGGATATCGGTTTCTAGGTGGTTGCCCGAGATGGAGACAGAGAGGTCCAGGAAGGTGAGAGAGGTGTTAGAGATGGTCCAGACGAACTTAAGGTTGGGGTGGAAGGTGTTGGTGAAGTGAATGAACTGTTCGAGCTCCTCGTGGGAGCACGAGGCGGCGCCAATACAGTCATCAATGTAACGGAGGAAGAGTTGGGGTTTAGGGCCAGTGTAGGTATGGAAGAGGGATTGTTCCACGTAACCTACAAAGAGGCAGGCGTAGCTTGGGCCCATGCGGGTACCCATGGCCACCCCCTTTTTCAGTAGGAAGTGGGAGGAATTGAAAGAGAAGTTGTTGAGGGTGAGGACGAGTTCGGCTGAGCGGATGAGGGTGTCAGTGGAGGGGGACTGGTCGGGCCTGCGGGACAGGAAGAAGCGGAGGGCCTTCAGGTCATCTGTATGGGGAATGCAGGTGTGTAGGGACTGGACGTCCATGGTAAAGATGAGGTGTTGGGGACCAGGGAATTGGAAGTTTTGGAGAAGGTGGAGGGCGTGGGTGGTGTCACGGACGTAGGTAGGGAGTTCCTGGACCAAGGGGGAGAAAATGGAGTCGAGATAGGTGGAGATAAGTTCGGTGGGGCAGGAGCAGGCGGACACAATGGATCGACCAGGGCAGTCAGGTTTGTGGATTTTTGGAAGGAGATAGAAGCGGGCGGTGCAGGGTTGGGGAACGATGAGGTTGGAGGCCGTGGGTGGGAGGTGACCTGAGGTGATGAGGTTGTGGATGGTTTGGGAGATGATGGTTTGTTGCTCGGGGGTGGGGTCATGATCGAGGGGGCGGTAGGAGGAGGTGTCAGAGAGTTGGCGTCTGCCCTCGGCGATGTAGAGGTCAGTGTGCCATACGACAACTGTGCCTCCCTTGTCCGCGGGTTTTATGGTGAGGTTGGGATTGGAGCGGAGGGAGCGGAGGGCTGCACGTTCTGCGGGGGAGAGGTTGGAGTGGGTGAGAGGGATGGAGAGGTTGAGGCGATTGATGTCTCGACGGCAGTTGGAGATGAAGAGGTCGAGGGAGGGTAGGAGGCCTTGGGGTGGTGTCCAGGAGGAGGGGAGGCAGGAGAAGGGGTCAGTAGAGGGAGGGTTAGGCTCACGGTTGAAGAAGTAAGCGCGGAGGCGGAGGCGGCGGAAAAACTGCTCAATGTCCAAACGTGACCGGTATTCGTTGATGTGTGGGTGGAGGGGGACAAAGGTGAGCCCTTTACTGGGGACCACTTTGCAGAACACCTACACTCGGTTTGCAATAAACAACTGCACCTCCCAGTCGCGAACCATTTCAACTCCCCCTCCCATTCCTCAGATGACATGTCCATCCTGGGCCTCCTGCAGTGCCACAATGATGCCACCCGAAGGTTTCAGGAACAGCAACTCATATTCCGCTTGGGAACCCTGCAGCCCAATGGTATCAATGTGGATTTCACAAGCTTCAAAATCTCCCCTCCCCCTACCGCATCCCAAAACCAGCCCAGCTCGGCCCGCCTCCCTAACCTGTCCTTCCTCCCACCTATCTCCTCCTCCCACCTCAAGACCCACCCCCATCTTCTACCTACTAACCTCATCCCACCCCCTTGATCTGTCTGTCCTTCCTGGACTGACCTGTCTCCTCCCTACCTCCCCACCTACACTCACCTTTACTGGCCCCATCCCCGCCTCTTTGACCTGTCTGTTTCCTCTCCACCTGTCTTCTCCTCTATCCATCTTCTATCCGCCTCCCACTCTCTCCCTATTTATTTCAGAACCCCCTTCCCCTCCCCCATTTCTGATGAAGGGTCTAGGCCCGAAACATCAGCCTTCCTCCTCCTATGATGCTGCTTGGTCTGCTGTGTTCGTCCAGCTCTCTCTTCTTCCAAGATGTACTTTTGTTGCAAACTTTGCCTCGAATATATGGATCATAATTCAAGACAATATTGTGTTTCAGAAAAATAATAAACCTTACCCTAATTAAAAACACAAACATTTTAAAATACTTACATTTGCAAACGTGAGTAAAATTTTTCTTGTAGTTTTCAAGTTTTCACTGATGATCAATACAAAGTACTGTCGCTCTTTAAAACTCAGTGTGATTCCAGGTAGGACTCAAATCCTATTTCATGTCTGGTTCATCCTATACTGCAAACAATTCTACTACAGAGTGATTTATACTGGGTAATAAATATCAATCACTATTTCATTTTCACAGTGTCATTGTTTCCACAAGTACCCAGACCCATTATTTCCAGTTGCTTGACTCCTGTTCAGTCTTGGACTGTTGAGTACCCTGTTATGCTAACAGTAAACAATGGTAACAATTGCTGTTTCTCAACCAACCTGAATCTGAGGGTTAAGTGCTTTGTTATTTTTCTTTAAGCAAGTACCTTAGAAGCAGATTTTCAGTGGTATTGCTCCCACGGTGCATCATTTCTCAGTGCTCTGCCAGAGTGTCCAACTGCAGAGGGATCAGAGACAGAATCTTTTGAAACTGTCTTTTGCTCCCAACTCTCTTCTTTAGCTTTGGAACAGCCTTGACATTAAAGGAGGATGCCCTCCTGCAGCTGGGTGACCCTGGCTTTTGGTTTTGGAAATCTCCTTTTAACTCACCCCTCCCTCACTCTATACATGACCTATTGATAGAATGTGGCTGCATTCTAATTGACACAGTTGGAGGATTTTATTTGTACACTGGTGTGAACAATAAACTATTTCAATCTGTTTGTAACATCAAAATAAGCCTACTGAGAATCATTTCTTTCATATAGTAAGCTTCTTAGGGACTAAATAGATTGATAAAAGTCCATGTTAAATAGCATCAATAGTCTATTGCTTCAACAAAACCATGAGAATGGTGAGAAAAAGAATTAAAAATGGACAAAATTCAATGACCCTCCTGAAAAATAATCTTTATTGTGATATACCCTTTTTTGAAAAGGTTTATTTCACTTTGCCTTTGTGCAGACTGGTTCATACAAATTTTATTTAGTCATTTCCAGTGTAAGATATAAGTTGTTGATAAATAATTGTGTATGGATTTTTGGTATAGCGGTGGGTCCGTGCAGAATTTTTTTTTTAGTAAACTTTTTCTCTGACTCCTTAAGAGCAACTCTTATGGCACTGGATATTTTCTGCCAATACTATTCTGCATCTAGTCAGACAAGACATTTTTAAAATATATTCATGGAATGTACGTACCACTGGCAAGGCCAGCATTTATTTCCCATACGATTGTTTAATTCATTGAAGAGAGTGGGGGCAACACTAGCTGAGTGAACATTTATTTTCCATCCTTATTTGCCCTTGAGAACATGGTGGTGAGCTGCCTTCCATAAACACTGCAGCCCATGCAATGTAGATACACATTTTGCTGTTGGGAAGGAAGTTCCAGATTTTTCACTTAGCAGTAATAAAGGAATGGTAATACTGTCCCAAGTTAGGTTGGCATAAGGCACGGAGAGAAACTTGGGATCACAAGCACTGAGGTGGAATGAGAGGATTTCAGTTCTTTAAGTCAATCAGTAAAAACATTGGCTAGGTCCTCCATATCATGCACACAGGTGGTGGTGCTCCAATGCATCTCCTCCCATTGTCCTTTGAGGCGATAGAGGCCACAGGTTTGGAAGTTGCTTCTAAAAAGAGCGTAGTGAGTTGGCTAGTGAATCTTGCAGATGATACATATTACTGCCCACTTTGCAGTGATTGTGAACAGACTGAATGTTTAAGGTGACGGATGGGATCAATTGAATGGGCTGCTTTGTACTGGATAGTATCAATGTTCATGAGTGTTGTTGTAGCTGCAGTAATCTAAGCAGGTGGAGAATATTCCTTTACACTCCTTACTTTGTGCCTTTAGATTCTGCGAAGTCACAGAATTCCTCACCTCTGACCTATTCTTGAAGCCACAGCATTTATGACTGGCCCAATTAAGTTTCTTGTCAATTGTACTCCAGGATGTTAATGATGAGGTTCAGCAATGGTGATGCCATTAAAAGTCAAGCAAAGATGTTTAACTTGTCTCTTCTTGGAAACACTTGTATGACATGAATGTCATTTGTGATTTAATCAGTCTAAGCCTTAATCAGCCGTTCAGGTATTGCTGCAAGTGAGCACAGATTACTTTCATAACTGATCAGTTGCGAATGGTGTGTGATGATATTCCATCATCAGCAAACTTCTGACCTCATTCATGATGGAGGAAAGGTCATTGATGGCATAGCTGCAGGTGGTTAGGTCTGGGACATTGCTTCCAGAGTTCCTTAGGGTAATGCCCTGAGTTTGAAATAGTTGGCCCCAAACAAGCGCAACTCATATGCCATTGAATTCAATTTTGCTAGTACTTCTTGATCTTTACATTTCAGGTGTTTGTCCATATTTGAGGCAAGGAGTATTGATGCATGGAGAGACAAGTGACCATGATAGAATGAAAACTGAGCAACCATTATTGCTGAATATATGCTACTTGACAGTACTGTCAATGTTATCCATTACTTTTGCTGCAATCCCTGCTAATCTTTTAAAAAGAGAATAATTTCCCAGTGACTAATGGAAATTACCAAAGAATAAGGTTTCATATTTAAGACTTTTCCTGCAATAAAGAAACTAAAAAGCAACATGGATCAAACATTAATAGGCAACTAATACATTTAACTAAAAAAAAGGTTCTTTCATACTAACTATTTAATACAGCTGAGATATATCTTACAAAACACATTTCTTATGTAACACATCTCTGACATACATATAGCATTGCAAGAACAATTTCAAAATAATTTGCAGCTCTCAAGCAGGATCACTTTTCCTTGCAATGCTAGGTCAAAGTTTCTCATGTCTTTTGCAAATTTTTCCAATCTTTCAGATCTGATTTTCACCATCAAGAACTATTTCAACCACTCAGTTGTCCTTAAATCTCCAAGAGGTCTGTAACTTCTGTTCCCATCTTTCAAACAGAAGAAAAAAGCCTCTTGCAGGCATGCAGATTGGTTGTTAATACAAAACAGTCCTTCTACTTTTCCATAGTAGTAACCGCTTTCTCTCTCTCCAGAATTATATTTCTTGCGTTGCCCTGTTTCAAAAAGATGCTATCCTTTTTATGCGAGATATGGTGGAAAGAAGTGAAAACTGTTGCTTATATTCCTAGTAGATTTCTGTTTCAGTTTCTCTCCCATGGCAACCAAATCATATGCCTCTGAACTTGTTTCCTTCTGAAGTTCTCAACTTTAAAGGAGACATTTAAAAATACCTATCCTTCGGTTTAGAGGTTCATAATACTGCTGATCTTGCATGTTGATTGATGGGCTGTTAAAGGACTGGATTGGATTTGTACTGCCTTTTGAGGACAGGATACATGTGGTAGATGCTGGCGTTATTCTCCAGGAACAACGTAGTTATGTGTGCAATTAGTTTTGGAGCACAAGCCTTCAATACATAGTTGGGATGTTTACAAGCGGCTTCTGATGACTAGTTCATAAACTGTCAAATTACAAACCTCAATCATTAGCTATTATGAAATTTGTCCCGATTTATATTTATTTCTCAACCAACAGCACGAAATAAAACAGATTATCTCAGACAAAACAGAAATTGATGGAAAAACTCAGCAGGTCTGCCAGCATCTGTGGAGACAAATCAGAGTTAACATATCAGGTCCAGTGACCCTTCTTCAGATTATCTGAGCGTCATCGTATTACTGCATGGAAGACCTTGCTCTGTGTAAATTGGCTGCTGCATTCCCATGTTGAAATATTGACTATCCTGAAGATGTGAAAGGTCCTATTTAATTATAAGTATTTCCATCCTGAAAATTATGTAAATGATATGGGACTTTCTTCATTTTGATGTTTTCTAATCAACCTGTTCATAGATACTATTATACAGTGCTGGAGCAGGTGCTGACCTCCAGAGTCTTTGCCCAGAGGTAGGGATACTATCACTAACCACTAGAGCCCCAAAACATTCTTCATTTATGAATAATCTTCCAAGATTGTTCGAAAGATGCTAACATATTGAGTTTATGGAAGACCATATAAGACATAGGAGCTGAAACAAGCCACTTAGCCCATTGAGTCTGCTCTGCCATTCAATGAGATCATGGCTGATCCGATAATCCTCAACTCCACTTTTCTGCCTTATCCCCATAACCCTTGATTCCCTTACTGATTAAAAATCTCTCTATCTCAAACTACTATACACTTAATGACCCAGCCTCATCAGCCTTCTGCGATAGAAAATTTCATAGATTTACTACCTACTGAGAGAGGAAATTCATCCTTATCTCTGTCTTAAATGTGTGACCCCTTACTCTGAGATTATGCCCTCTGGTCCTAGACTCTCCCACAAGGGGAAGCAACCCTTCTGCATTTATAAAAACCAAAAGAACTGTGGATGCTGTAAATCAGGAACAAAAACAAAGTTGCTGGTGAAGCTCAGCAGGTCAGGCAGCATCGTGAAGAAAAAAACAGAGTTAACGTTCCAGGTCCGGTGACCCTTCCTCTGAACAGAGTCACCAGTCCCAAAACTTTGTTTTTTCCCCTTCTGCATTTATCCTATCCAGTCCTTTAAGAATTTTGAATGTTTCAAAAGTCTCCCTCTTTTTCTTCTATATTTTAATGAGTTCAGGCCCATCTTACTTAACCTCACCTCGTAAGTCAGAGTGAAAGTAAATTAGACAGTTTTTCTGTCATTTGATGTTCAGTTACTAATTCATCACAAAATTGGACAAAGCAGCATGTATTCCCTTTTTAATCTGGAGCACCAAAGTCATGATTTTCCTTTATAACTGTGTGAACAAAATATTACATCAGGTCAATAAAAGTCATATGAAAATGCTTGGATGAGTAAAGAATCAACCTCTTATATGTACCTTGTGTGAAAGTAAATTATCTGCCATCAACCTTCAATAACTTCTGAAAAGGTAATTTTCACAACTATTTCTTAAATAGAAGGTGACTTATTCTTAAACGGTGTCCCCTAATTTTAGCCCCCCCACAAGAAGAAACATTCTTCTAATATTCATCCTACCATGTCCGCTCAAAATCTTATATTTCAATAAGATCACCTCTCATTCTTCTAAACTACAATCAATATAGGCAAAACCCATCCAACCCTTCTTCATTATAAGTCCTTTATCCTAGGAAATAATTGAGTGAACATTCTCTAAACCACTTCTAAAGCAATTTTATCTTTTTTCAAATAAGTTGCTGAGCAGCATAGACATATGATTATAGCTGATTAATAATCAAGACTAATAATCAATTTGAGTGTAAAAGCATAATGGCAACCATAACAATGTTATCACTCTCCAAGCAAAGTTCATTCCCCATCTGACAACACACAACCCACCAACGAAGTACAACGACCCCCTCCACCAGCATTGTTCATTCTCCTCCTGACAACTTGGACCCTCTCTCTTCAGCAATGTTCACCACCACTCCAATGTTCAGTAGGTCAGCGAACTGAAGGCAGATCTTAAGGGGTGTGTCTTCGGTTCCTGATGCAAAATGGGGTGTAGCTTTGCTGGAATTAGGCTTGTCACTTCTACTTCCCAGCTCTTTTCATCACTCCATCCTTGCTGGAGCTGGGATCAGAGGTTGCAAAGGGCTCAGTGTAAAATGGTAAATTGGCCGGTTAAACTGCAATCAGTTGCAGACACTCTCTCCAGTGACTGAGTGGAAGATTTCTAGGGGCATAATGTAGATAATGTAGGGCCACAAAGCAGATTTACATCTCAAATCTTCTCACAATCAGGTTACCAGAATAATGAAGCATTATAAATCTAAATTAAATTGGGTCTGGAAGTAGATCTCATGCTCAAGAAGAGATCTCTTTAAAAATAATCTATTACACAGTAGAGTATTTTCCTCCCAATGGCTCAGGTAATGAATGCACCATCCAGTATGAAACAAATTCTTAAAAAAAGAGCCCAGTTTCACTCTTCCTGCTGTGCTGAGTTAACTCAGCCAGCATAGCAGCAATGTCCTACTGAGCAAACATTTGGATCAGTATTTCGGAGCTAAGGGGTACAAAAATGAGACAGGCTTCTAAGCCTTGATTGCTAAACATGTTGGAAATATGTATTAGATGAGGACAGAATTGAACCTGGCTTAATTTATCCCATGATCAAATAATTTCCCAAAATATTAGTCAGGCCAGAAACTATTACAACAAAGAGTTCCAGTTTGAAACTGTCACAGCCATCTTTGTCAAGCAAATTTGCCCTTTTCCATTTCTATAATGAAAATCTCAGAATTGTTGGCATTAATTTAAGAAAAACTATCATTTAATGACCCCTATTGTTTCTCTTTTGCATGAATACAGCCAACATTGACTGCATTCCAAACCAAGAACATGTCCAGTGTCCTCTTGCATTCTTCCACACTGTACAGTATTGAAATTTGACAAATGTCTGAATCTCTGAACCTACCAGCAGTCATACGTGCAAAAGTTAATTAGAAATGATCAGACAGTCAGCAGTATGTTCGACAAGACTGATGGCGGTTACAAAGCCTTTAAACCCTTTCCCACAGCACAGCCAAATCACTTTGCACAATGCTTCTGATCAAATATTTACTAAAGCCATTCATCCAGAAAGTCAGCTTAGCATATTTTCAAATGCTCTTGACATATTTTTCCACATGGGTGAAAAAACTGTAGAAAGCTGGTTATAATGCATAACCAAAATTGTTTCACTTTAACCCGTGGCCAATGAAAGGACAAATGTTTGAGGTAATCTAAGCACCTTTGAGTGTTTGTGCTAAGCTTAAAAAAAACTGGTACAATGGGTTACCTCATTGCCTTTCACCTTCTATGGCCTGGCACAGACTGATAGAGGAAAAGTCTCCTTGCTGGATGTACAATACTTGAAAATATGTAAACCAGTTCAATATGGTTCTGTAAAACCATGACAAAAATAGTATACCCCTGATTCAACAATGTTTGCCATTTAAATTGATATAGCGAATAACCTGAAAAGGTTGTTGGTGTAGGAAGTAGAAATACTACATCGGTGAAGTAAAGGGGTATTTGTTCTGAAATGGGACATTTTATCAGGGCTGCAGAAATGGAGCTTTGTTCTATTGATTACATGTCATTTGTGAGCTTAACTGTCTTGATGCTGATACTGGGTAGCTGAATTAGAAAGACAATATTTTTCTCCAGCAAAGTCATCTGTTTCTTTGAGAAGAAGAAACATTCACCAAACTATTATTTCAGAAGAGATAGTAAGAACTGCCGAAGCCTCAGTGAGACCAAATGGAGGCTCGGAGACCGCTTTGTAGAGCAACTGCGCTCAGTTCGCGACAAACGACAACACCTTCCAGTCGCAAACCACTTCAACTCCCCCTCCCACTCCCTGGGTGACATGTCCATCCAGGTCTTCCTCCAATGTCACAACGATGCCACCCGGAAACTGGAGGCACAGCACCTCATATTCTGCCTTGGGAGCCTATAACCCAATGGCCTCAGTGTGGACTTTACTAGCTTCAAAATCTCCCCACCCCTGGCCTCATCCTATGACCAACGTGCCCCCCACTTCCCTCATCCCCACCTCCTTGACCTGTCTGTCTTCTCTCCCACATATCTGTTCCTCCCACCTCACTGACAAATCCCCACCAGTCCCTACCTGCACTCACCTATCACCATCCTACCTACATTCCCCAGCCCCACTCTTCCCCCTGCCCCATTTCTGAAGAAGCATCCTGACTCAAAACGTCAGCTTTCCTGCTCCTCTGGTGCTGCTTGGCCTGCTGTGTTCCTCTAGCTCCACACTGTGTTATCTATTTTTCAGAAGCACTGATTTTATCTTTCAAACAACTGGATATCCCTAAGTTCTTAATGAAATAAAAAGGATTAAACATACCTCAACAAATGCTTAAGGATGAGTTTTGTTCTTTGGAAAAAAAATCTATCATCAGTAAGTAGAAGGGGCCAATTGATAGACAATTGGTCATGAAGCAGCTTACGATGTTGGTTTTAATGAGACCTGACTGACCTCAGTTAGGATTGGTTGACCATCATAGATTCAACTAAAATACTGAATTTGCTCTCTGAATGAATGTAAATTGAAAAATGAAATCCTTTTCAGTAATTATGAAATCGATCCAAGGAATGCTGTAATGTCTCAAAATTGGCATATCCAATATAATAGGAATTTATTTTAACTATAGATTTAGAGCTACAAGAATAGAAAGTCAAAAAGCTGTTATCTTTGATAGGTAATCATAACTGTACAGAGGAGACAACGTGGGTAGTTGTATGTTATTTCATCGTTGTTTTCACACATAAAGAACGTACAAACATTGTAACAAATTAGAAAAGATTTCGCCTCGGATGAAAGGACTGATTATTGTAGCTATTTTTGCTGACAATACAAAGAGAGAGCTGGTAATTAAGTTCTGAAGAGGATACAAAGAGCCTGAAAATGGACATAAATGATGACAGGGGAAAAATTTGGCGGATGAGTATAATGTGTGAAAATGTGAGGTTATCCATTTTGGCAGAAAGCATAAAAAACCGGACATTATTTACACAGAGAGAGTCTACAGAATGATGCAGAAGGATTTGAGTGCCCTTGTACATGAATCACAAAAAAGTCCATATGCAGGTACAACAGATAATTGGAAGGGAAAACAGAATGTTGGCCTTTAATACAAGGAGTATGGAGAATAAAAGTAGAGTGATCTTGATACAACTGAACAGGATTTTTATGAGATTACATCTAGACTACCATATGCAGATTGTGTCACCCCATTTTTTGGAGTGACATATTTACCTCAGCTATAGGCATAAGGATTTCTTTTCAAAGGAAAGATTGAGCAGATTTGGTTTATATTCATTGGACTTTGGAAGTATGAGAGGTGACCTTATGAAAGATGTATGATTCTGGAGGTCAGTGGGCAGGGGGAAGGGAATGGTGGAAGGGTTAACAAGCTGGAAAATAAGAAGATGGTTCCTCTTGCAGGGGAATCATGAATTAGGCAGCACAGTTTTAAAACATGGGGTTTCCCAATTAAAATGAAGATGAGAAGAAATATCGTTTCTCAGAAGGTACTTAGCTTCACATGGAATACAAGGAAGAATTAGCCATGGATGTAGAACTGGCTTGAAAGTAGGTGACAGAGGGTGGTGGTGGAGGTTGCTTTTCAGATTGGAGGCTTGTGACCAGCTGTGTGCCATAAGGATCAGTGCTGGGCCCATTGCTTTATATATAAATACATTGGATGTGAATATAGGAAGTATGGTTAGTAGATTTGCAGATGACACCAAAATTGGTGGTATAGAGCACAGCGAAGAAGGTTACCTCAGAGTACAACAGGACCCTGATCAGATGTGCCAACGGGCCAAGAAGTGGTAAATGGAGTTTAATTTAGATAAATGTGAGGTGCTGCATTTTGGAAAGGCAAATCAAGGCAGGACTTACACACTTAATGGTAAGGTCTTGGAAGGTGTTGCCGAACAAAGAGACCTTGGAGTGCAGGTCATAGTTCCTTGAAAGTGGAGTCACAGGTACACGGGATAGTGAAGAAGACATTTAGTACGTCTGCCTTAATTGGTCAGTGCATTGAGTATAGAAGTTGGGAGGTCATGTTGTGGCTGAACAGGACATTGGTTAGGCCACTTTTGGAATACTGCATTCAATTCTGGTATCTCTGCTATAGGAAGGATGTTCAGAAAAGATTTACATGGATGTTGCCAGGGTTGGAAGGTTTGAGCTATAGGGAGAGACGAAATAGGCTGGGACCAATTTACCTGGAGCATCGGAGGCTGAGGGGTGACCTTATAGAAGTTTATAAAATCATGAGGGGCATGAATATAGTAATTAGACAAGGTCAGACGGGAAAGACTTAAAAGGTACCTAAGGTGCAACTTTTCACGCAGAGGGTGGTATGTGTATGGAATGAGCTGCCAGCGAAAGTGGTACAATTATAACATTTAAAAGGCATCTGGATGGGTATATCAATAGGAAGGGATTAGAGGGGTATGGGCCAAATGCTGGCAAATGGGACCAGATTGGTTAAGGATATCTGGTCAGCATGGATGAGTTGGACCAAAGGGTCTGTTTCCAGGCTGTACAGCTCTATGACTCTACGACTCTAGTGTTTGGAACTTACCACCCTACGCACAGATGTGTTCAAGATGACTGATAAGTGCAATGTGTGACCTGCAGCCTCTGTCACATACAGGGCAGATAGTGCTTGAATGAGATAGCAAGAACTGCAGATGCTGGAGTCAGGGATGACACAGTATGGAGCTGGAGGAACACAGCAGGCCAGGCAGCATCAGAAGAGCAGGAAAGTTGACGTTTCAGGTCAGGACCCTTCTTCAGAAAATATTTGAATGTTGGTTAGATGAGTTAGTTGGAGATTTTTGCACTCTGTCACCTCAACTTTGTCCCTGCAAGTTTTCTTGATGTGTGTGATACCTTCCTGAATGAACCTTCTTCATTTTGTTCAGTCACAAGCCGGGGCCTTCCATGAATCACCCCATGATGTGTATGTTTAGCTTAAGAGCATCAGTGACAGAATGCTACAATGAGGCCTTTTGCTCAGCAGACAAGACAAAGAATGGGGCTGTGAAGAAAGAAGAGACAAATTAAGGTAAATACAATGCTAATCTAAAAAAAATTGTGACACCTAACAATCCACAAATGTGAAAGTATAATTGAAACATTTCATGCATAAGTTGATGAAATCCCTTTGCACTGGAACTGTATTCCAATCACAACACTGAAACTGTCATGTAAGCCTTGATGGCCATTGCGTTAAGTCATATTTGAGAGAAATTATGGGAAATGAAACTGACGCACAGTTCTAATATTTCAAGCCTGCGACTTTGTTATTATAAAACTAATAAAGTGCAGAATTATAAGTAATTCATTGCAATTCTGAGCCAGGATTATTTTGTGTTGTTGCTGGGCATAAAGGGCAATGGTTATTTTGTTCTCCAGCATAATCATCTACTATCTTAAATGGAAACATGTACAAATTTATTGAAAAGACACTTTTCAAAACATAGAGCAGAGTTTCAACTTAAGTGCCTGTTCCTAGCAGTCCTTGATTTTGAAACTAGTGGGAGGATTTCTGGGACAGGGAGTAAGTTTGATAGGTGGCCCTGCTCAGGCACAGACATGGGGGAGGGTGTCTCTCTCATGGATCTCCTTTGTGTATATTGGGTACATACTTCAATGTCTGACCCAGTGGGTGAAGCCAACTGCTAGCCTCTCCATCAAACTCCTGCTTTGAGCTTCACCTCCTGTCTCCACTGTGCAATACCCCACACTTACACAGTTCTGGGTTCTGAAACCTAGAAACTGGGATTGTTTGTAGTGCTAGTCCTGCTGCATCTGGGGCTACAAACTCTACAGAACTGTCAGCTAATCAGTGAGCAGTAGATTTCTGAGATGGAACTTCCACCTAATGAGAAGTAACAGCTCTGTCTGCAGCCAACTAACACTCCTCAGAGCATTTGGGGCTGCCAGAATTAACAGGAATGCTTTCCTCAACACTTCTAAGGGTGTGGTGAAGAATACTGTCATCAGAAGTATCCTGCCCTTTGTTCCAAACAATTACTAGGTGTAGGCGATGGCCTAGTGGTATTATCGCTAAACTATTAATCCAGAAACCCAGCTAATGTTCTGGGAACCTGGGATCAAATCCCACCATGTCAGATCGTAGAATCTGAATTTAATAATTAAAAAAAAGTCTGAAATTAAGATCTACTGATCACCATGAAATTGCCAATTGTCGGAAAAACCCATCTGATTCACTAATGTCCTTCAGGGAAGGAAATCTGCCTTCCTGTTCTGGTCTACATGTAAGCCACTCAGTTGTACCAATTGCTACAAAGTCTCAAAGAAATGAAACCGGATGGATCACCTGGCATTGACCTAGGCACCGGAAAAGATAATGGTAGAAACAGCCCTGTCGACCTGTAAAGCCCTCCTCACTAACATCTAGTGCCAAAATTGGGAGAGCTGTCTCACAGACTAGTTAAGCAACAGCCTGACATAGTCATACTCACAGAATCATACCTTACAGACAATGTCCCAGACACCACCATCACCATCACTGGATAAATCCTGTCCCACCGGCAGGACAGACCCAGCAGAGGGGGCGGCACAGTGGTATACAATCAGGAGGGTGTTGCTCCAGGAGTCCACAAACTTAACTCCGGACACCATGAAGTCTCATGGCTTCAGGTTAAACATGGGCAAGGAAACCTCCTGCTGATTATTACACACCGTCCTCCCTCATCTGATGAATCAGTACTCCTCAACACTTAGAGGAAACACTAAGGATGGCAAGGACACAAAATGTACTCTGGGTGGGGGATTTCAATGTCCACCATCAAGAGTGGCTCGGCATCAGTACTACTGATCGAACTGGCCTAGTTCTAAAGGATATAGCTGCTAGACTGGGTCTGCGGCGGGTGGTGAGGGAACAAACAAGAGGGAAAAACATACTTGACCTTATCCTTACCAATCTGCCAGCTGCAGTTGCATCTGTCCATGAAAATGTCGGTAAGAGTGACCATCACACAGTCCTTGTGGAGACGAAGTCCCACCTTCACATTGAGAATAACTTCCGTCGTGTTGTGTGGCATTATCACCGTGCTAAATGGGACAGACTTCACACAGATCTAGCAACTCAAGACTAGGCAATAGTACTGAAATCTTGTGCTTCAGAACTTGATGTTCCCCTAGCCAAGACGTTCCAGTACAGCTCCAACACTGGTATCTACCCGACAATGTGGAAAATTGCTCAAGTATGTCCTGTGCACAAGAAGCAGGACAAATCCAATCCAGCCAATTACCGCCCCATCAGTCTACTCTCGATCATCAGTAAAGTGATGGAAAGAGTCATCAACAGTGCTATAAAGCAGCACCTGCTCAGCAATAACCTGCTCAGTGACGCCCAGTTTGGGTTCTGCCAGAACCACTCAGCTCCTGGAATCATTACAGCCTTGGTTCAAACATTGACAAAAGAGCTGAATTCCAGAAGTGAGGTGACAGTGACAGCCCTTGATATCAAGTCCTCATTCAACCGAGTTTGGCATCAAGGAGCCCTAGCAAAACTGGAATCAATGGGTATCAGGGGCAAACTCTCCGGTGGTTGGAGTCATACCTGACACATAGGAAGATGGTCATAGTTGTGGGAGGTCAATCATCCCAGCTCCAGGACATTTCTGCAGGAGTTCCTCAGAGTAGTGTCCTAGGCCCAACCATCTTCAGCTGCTTCATCAATGACCTTCCCATCATCATAAGGTCAGAATTGGGGATGTTCGCCAATGATTGCAGAATGTTCAGCACCATTTGCAAATCCTCAGATACTGAAGCAGCAGCCTGTGTCCTAATGCTACAAGGTCTGGACAATACCCAGGCTTGGGCTGACAAGTGGCAATGACATTCATGCCACAAAAATGCCAGGCTATGACCATCACCAGTAAGAGACGATCTAACTACCATCCCTTGACACTCAATGGCGTTACCATCACTGAATCCCCCACTATCAACATCCTGGGAGTTACCATTGACCAGAAACTCAACTGAACTTACCACATAAATGCAGTGGCTACAAGAAAAGCTCGCAGGCTAGGAATACTGTGGCGTGTAACTCACCTCCTGACTCCTCAAAGCCTGTCCACCATCTATAAGGCACAAGTCAGGAGTGTGATGGAATACTCCCCACTTGCCTGGATGAGTGCAGCCCCAACAACACTCAAGAAGCTTGACACCATCCAGGACAAAGCAGTCCGCTTGATTGGCATTACATCTACAAGCATTCGCTCCCCCCACCAGCAGTGTGTACTATCTACAAGATGCGCTGCAGAAATTCACCATAGATCCTCGGACAGCACCTTCCAAACCCATGACCACTTCCAACAAGAAGGACAAGGGCAGCAGATATATGGGAACACCACAACCTCCAAGTTCCCCTCCAAGCCACTCACCATCCTAATTTGGAAATATATCGCCATTCCTTCACTATCGCTGGGTCAAGATCCTGGAATTCCCTCCCTAATGGCAATGTGGGTCAACCCACAGCATGTGGACTGCAATAGTTCAAGAAGGCAGCTAACCACCACCTTCTCAAGGGCAACCAGGGATGGTCAAGAAATGCTGGCCAGCCAGTGACGCCCACATCCCACAAATGAAGAGAAAAAGAAATTACATGACAAAGAGAAACCTGTGTGCACTAATGTTACATGTTAAAGCAAAATCACATCACTGGCAATATCCATATTTAGTAGTTACATCCTTTCCACTATGCTATTAAATGAACCCTTAATCAAATTAAAATTAAGACGTCCCTAAAGGACATCAGTGAACCAAATAGGTTTTTACAACAATTGATAACAGTCATAGTCACTGCTAAATTTTTAAATTGAATTCAATTCCACCATCAGCATGGTGATACTCAAACTCAAGCCTCTGGAACATTAACAAAAACGGAGGATGAGCAGGTCTGGCCGCATCTGTGGAGAGAAAGCAAAGGTAACGTTGTGAGTCCAGTGACCATCTTGAGAATTGGTGGTAGCTAGGAAAAGGTGGTTATTATGCTGAAGGTAAGGGATGGGGTGAGCAAATAGGTGGAAATGGAGTCCCAAGAGAGAGAGAAAAACTGCCAGGGAGACAAAGGGTAATAGTATGTTCAGGAGAAAGAAAAGCTAATAATGGGGATCATTAATTAAAATAAAATGAGTGGAGTGAAGTGAAAAGTCATGTCATAATAAAGTGAAACTGTGTTGGATGTGCAGTAAGCAGTCCTTGTCATGACAGGACCTGGGGTGTAGGGTTGGGTAAAGGACATGGAAGAAGGGTTGAGTTTCTAAAATTATTGAACTCGACTTTGAATCCTGAAGGCTGCAGGGTCCCCAAGGGGAAAATGAGATACTGTTCTACCAGCTTGCACTGAGCCTCTGTAGAACACTGTAGAAGCCCAGAAAATAACCTGAGTGTCTGGATTCATTGCCAGTTGTTTGCAGACGACGATGACTCTCTTCCACCCCGAGGGTGGATTAATAGTCCAGCAATAATACCACTAGGCCATTGCCTCCCCCTGTGCATTTATCACACCATGCGCATGTTGGAGTGGATTTTATAACTGGCTAGGAATTTCACTAGATGTACCTTGGACCTTTCATGTACCACTACTTGCAGTGACTTCCATTTGAAAGGGAGGAAACCACAATAAGTATTGAACTTAATACTGACGGTAATGCTAATAGAGGGCAAAAGCAGTTGAAATACAACAGAATCAGGTCTGGTACCAAATTTCTCTTTCATTTACCCTAAATACAGAGTCATTATGATAAATCCAAAACAATTTTAGCAGTTGGCATTTTGTTAACAAAGAGCTGAGCTGATGCACATTAAATAAAAACAGTAAATGATGGAAATACTCAGCAGAAGCCATGATGACTGGGTTACTTAATAACGGGAGGCGCTGCCCACCAGCATCTTAGTGTCAGGAAAACCTTTCCTCATTAAATTAGGGGTACAGGGGGCTGATACAGCATTCCCAGCCACTTGCAACGAGGTGTTAATAAATCTCCCTAACGACACCCATCATTCCTGCAGTTTAATAGGGCACAGGGGTAAATTGGTGTTGGATGTCTTTTCTGCTTCTCCCAAAGTTTACATAGAAATAAAGAAAACAGAAGCAGGAGTAGGCCATTTGGTGTTTTGAGCTTGCTCCTCCATTCAATCTAATCATATCTGATCATCTAACTTAGTACCATGTTCCTGCTTTCTCCCATACTCCTGATTCCTTTAGCCCTAATAACTATTTCCAGCTCTTTCTGGAACATATTCAATAATTTGTCCTCAATTATTTTCTGTGGCAAAGAGTTCCACAAGCTCACCAGATGATAACATTTCTCCTCATCTCAGGTTGCCCAGCAAATATTGCTCGATTAGTCGGTGGCCTCCACAGGGACAGAGCTCCCCATAGTCTGGCCCCTGGCATTGAGAATGGGACTGCCACCCTCTTGTGAGCCCAACCTGCAATCCTCAACCCAACCTATTCACCTTTGGTGTGGGATCCAAGGATGATCCTGGAACACTGGTGAGTGCAATGTTTACCAGCAGCCACCTCTCTTACTGGCAATGGCAAAATGAGAATGTTCCAGCCTGCATTTGGTTCTTGACAAGAAGCACTTCCACCTGAATCATGGGGAAGACTTGCTCGTGGACCCTTTAATGCTTGAAAAACACTTGATTCCATTAGACCTCCCCACGGAACTTGGAAGAGTTCCCTGCCTATTCTCTGATCTACAGGTAAGACGCCAATCGGCCTAACAGAATCCTGGCCCATGTTTCAGATCAATGAACTTCATCAGAACTTCCACTTTCATGCAGCTTCTGAAAACAAACATTCACACCTCAGCTGGAGTAAATTTGCTGCAGTAATTTTGTTTCTTTACCTGGCTCATTAGCACTCCCTTTGACTTTTGTACCATTAACTCTTTTATCATTTAAGCTCTCCTGCCATTCACACTATTAGAGAAGCTTGTCTGTAGTTCTTCCACTCATCACCCTCCTCCTCCCTTTTACTTGCTCACAACATTTTTTTTATTTTACCTGAGTTTTGGCATCTGCAGTTGTTTATTTTTGTACTAATGAATATAAACTTGTTTTTGTTAATATTAGTAGTATTTTCTCACTCATCTTTTAATGAAAATGAACCCTAGAGCAAGTTTGGTCTATTTCATGCCATATGACTCTTTGACTATAACTCCAAAAGGATTTTATTTAAACTTGAGTGAAACTCTTCAAAAACATAAACTCCAGAAGATAAAAGTACATCAGCCACATTGGCACTTGAGCTTTTCTTTAATTCCAACAGGTCTCTGAGGTGGTCTAACTAACAAACAATCCTGCACTGTGTTGACTGGTTGCAGAGTAATATGGTTCACTTCTAAGCCCACCTGTCTAGCTCTGCCATATGTATATTTTGACAAACAAACTGCTCAGTGCAACTGTGAATGGCAAATTGCACACCATCATCAGATCTACAGCTCTCCCACATTCAGCAGTCATTTTACACATGAAATCACAACACTCCTATCTAAGGATAACAATCTTTCCCCTGTGGAGAGTTCCATTTTTCAAAATCTGCAATCAGTCGGAAGAGATCTTACCTGTCACACTGGCTGCCCTGCACAGTGGAAACATTCCAGGGGGCTGGTTGGGGCCAGATTTTCACTACTGAGGCAGGTAGCTCAAGTCAGAAAATTTCCCAGCTGGCTAACCCCTCAGTTGAAAGCCCTGTTTACCTCCTGCGAGGCTGGTATGAGAGACAAAAACATGCCAATTTCAATATGTTCTTTGTCAGTCTCATGGATGTAGGCTGGGACTGAAAACAAGAAATTCCACACACCTACACCTACCAATTGTGACAACTGATAGTTCAATATTCACAATAGAAAATGTGGAATTTCCCAGCATGGGTAACAGAATTGCTAGTACAACTGAGGCATACACCTTGGGCTAATGCCTCAGGCCCTATATACAAGGTTATTGATAAGGCCAATCTCATAGCACATGGAACTGCAGAAGTCTCAAAGCATGTACTGACCAGTGAAGGTAGGTTTGTGGAAAAGAAGCCCCTGGTTGATTTCTCAAATTGGACTTTAGGAAATAGAGTTCATTTGACTGTTCCATTTCAGCAGAGAGAGTTCAGTCCCCGAGTCCAGAAGCCGATTTTGGGTGACCACAGAGCTAGTTAAATGCCACATTGGGCTGGTTAGAAGGCCAGTCTCGATTCTTCCCAGTTCTTCCCAGTTGTTCTACCAGCTGTTAGACTCTCTAGTCCTTAGGTCGCACATCCTCTCGGACCCCAACGAAAGTCTCGCCATACTAAATCATGCCCCATCCCTCACACCTCCATATTTGCACATGTTTCCTCATTCCCTTTATGCCACTGCCATGCCAATGCAGATCCACCACCACAATGTGTCTCTTTATATTGCTGAACCATCTCCACAGACAATCACCCAGATGACACTGTGGAGCTCAGGAACCATTGTACAAATGAAAAAAAATCTAACACTTTAATAAAGCCCTGATATTCACAATTTTAATTTCACACTTTTCACATTCCTGAAACACTCAAAAGTGATGTTCATTTATGCCCCATTTTATCCCTGACTGGTCATGTCAATGTTGAACAAGCCAAATATTTGGATGAATTGCAACCATTCTTAAGCAAGTTCTCCAGTTACATGGTGAAGCATTCATTAATATTTGGGAAGACTATACAGGACTTGCCAGCCATGCAATGTCCATGTGCTCATTTGACATTGCTCCCTATTCAGTAATGTACTACTCATGAAAGCCTTCGATGTCTGCACTGCAGCACTATATCATGGTAATTTTTTGGCCCATTCACCATTTTGCGAACCAGAATTCATGCAATGTAGAACTCAGAAGCTCAGGCAGTTGAGCTCAGCTTTAATGACATAATGCACAATGAAATACCAAATACCTGCTGGAGCTTGAAAACACCTTTGTTGAACTTCATGAGAAATATGTCTTTGATGGAATGATACTTAATCTCCTACCCCTTATATTTTTCCAATCTTAGATGATATATTTGTTATATTTGATTCCACAGGTGAATGTGAGAAATATCTTACGTGATTTACTCGGCTCCATGCTCCATGGAACAGTCAAATGAAATTTTTCTCCTGATGTCCTATTTGAAAAGTTTGAGAACCCAAGGCTTCTATTCCATAGGACTACTATCACTGGTCAATATATGCACTGGGAAACCTGCAGTTTCAGGTGCTATAAGATTGGCCTTACCAGCAACCTTGTATCTAGGGCCTTGTACTTACACCTTAATTAGGTAATATAAGGTGCATTTTTACCAGCTATTCTGACACAGATCAGGAACTCACATTGGGAAATTCCACATTCTCTAATTGCAAATATCGAACTATTAATTGCTGCAGTTGGAAATAGGTGTATGAAATTTCCTGTTTTCACTCCCAGCCTGCATTCACTACATTTAAGAACGTATCAGCAATTAGCATTTTTTAAAAAATCATTCGCAGAATGTGAGCATCACCATCTAGGACAATATTTATTGCTCATGCCTAATTGTCAGAGGACATTTAAGAGTCAACCATGTTGCTGTGGGTATGGAGTCACATGTAGGCCAGACCAGATAAGGATGGCAGATTTCCATTCCTAAACGGCATTAGTGAACCAGGTGGGTTTTCCAACAATCACAAGAATCTTATAGTCATCATTAGACTCCTAATTTCAGATTTGGGAAGGATTTGAACCCAGGTCCCCACAACATTACCTGGATTTTTGGATTAATAGTCTAGCAATAATACGACTTGGCCATTACTTCTCCTAACGCAATGAGTGAAGATCTTGTGCTTTCAAAGTAAGCAATGAGAATGATGTTCAGATGGCTTTATTTATAAATTAACAATGTTGCCATATAGGATTAACTACTCACTTACATTTTCACAATAATCAAACCTGAGGAAGTAACGAGCAATGTGGGTAAAAGGGAGCCTGTAGATATGGTCTTAGATTTCCAGGAGGCATTTGACAATGTGCTACATCAATATTTGTTGCACAAAATAAGAATATAAGAACATAGAACATAGAACAGTACAGCACAGTACAGGCCCTTCGGCCCATAATGTTGTGCTGACCTACTATCCTACTAAAATCAATCTACCCTGCATACCCTACATTTTACTATCCTCAATGTACCTATCCAAGAGTTGCTTAAAAGTCTCTAAAGTATCTGACTCCACTACCACCCTGCTGGCAGTGCATTCCACATGCCTACCACTCCCTGTGTGAAGAACCTACTTCTGACATCTCCCCTATACCTTCCTCCAATCACCTTAAAATTATGCCCCCTCGTAAGAGTCATTTCTGCCTGAGAAAAAGTCTCTGACTATCCACTCTATCTATGTCTCTCATCATCTTGTAAACTTCTATCAAGTCACCTCTCATCCTTTTGCGCTCCAATGAAAAAAGCCCTCGCCCCCTCAATCTTTCCTCATAAGACCTGCCCTCCAGTCCAGGCAGCATCCTGGTAAATCTCCTCTGCACCCTCACTAAAGCTTCCACGTCTTTCCTATAATGAGGTGACCAGAACCGAACACAATATTCCAAGTGCGGTCTAACCAGAGTTTTATAGAGCTGCAGCATAACCTCACAGCTCTTAAACTCAATTCCCTGCCAATGAAAGCCAACACACCATACGCCTTCTTTACAACCCTATCGACTTGGGTAACAACTTTGAGGGATCTATGGACATGGACCCCAAGATCCCTCCGTCCCTCCACGCTGCCATTCTGCATTCCGATTCGACCTTCCGAATGAATCACTTCACACTTTTCTGGGTTAAATTTCATCTGCCACTTCTTTGTCCAGCTCTGCATCCTGTCAATGACCCGTTGCAACCTACAACAGCCCTCCACACTATCCACAACTCCACCAACCTTCGGGTCATTGGCAAACTTACTAACCCACCCTTCTACTTCCTCATCCAAGTCATTTATAAAGATCACAAAGAGCAGAGGTCCCAGAACAGATCCCTGTGGAACACCACTGGTCACCGAGCTCCAGGCTGAATACTTTCCATCTACTACCACCCTCTATCTTCCATTGGACAGCCAGTTTTTTATACAGACAGCCAAATTTCCCTGAATCCCATGCCTCCTTACTTTCTGAATGAGCCTACCATGTGGAATCTTATCAAATGCCTTGCTAAAATCCATATACACCACATCCACTGCTCTACCTTCACTGATGTGTTTTGTCACATCCTCAAAGAATTCAATAAGGCTTGTGAGGCATGACCTGCCCCTCACAAAGCCATGCTGACTATTTCTAATCATACTGTGCTTTTCCAAATAATCATAAATACTATCTCTCAGAATCCTCTCCAATAATTTTACCACCACAGAAGTGAGATTGACTGGTCTGTAATTTCCAAGACTATCCCTATTCCCTTTCTTGAACAAGGGAATGACATTTGCCACCGTCCAATCTTCTAGTACTACTCCAGTGGACAGTGAGGACGCAAAGATCATTGCCAAAGGGGCAGCAATCTCTTCCCTTGCTTCCCATAGTAACCTTGGGTATATCCCGTCTGGCTCAGGGGACTTATCTATCCTCATGTTTTTCAAAATTTCAAGCACATCCTCCTTCCTAACATCAACCTGCCCAAGCATATCTGCCTGTTTCATGCTGTCGTCACTGGTGAATACTGAAGCAAAGTATTCATTAAGGACCTCCCCTACCTCCTCTGACTCTGTGCACAAGTTCCCTTCACTATCCCTGATTGGCCCTACCCTCACTCTGGCCATCCCCTTGTTCCTCACATAAGTATAGAAAGTCTTGGGGTTTTCCTTGATCCTACCCGCCAAGGTTTTCTCATACCCCCTTCCAGCTCTCCTAAGTCCATTCTTCAGTTTCTTCCTGGCTACCTTGTAGACCTCTAGATCCCTGTCCGATCCTTTCTTCCTCAACCTTCAGTAAGCATCCTTCTTCCTCTTGAATCGATGTTCCACATGTCTTGTCATCCAAGGTTCCTTCACCTTACCATCCCTTCCTTGCCTCAGTGGGACAAACCTATGCAGTACTTGTAGCAACTGCTCCCTTAACAACCTCCACATAGGAGCAGGAGTAGTCCATTTGGCCCCACAAGACTGCCCCACAATTCTATAAGAACATGATTATCCTGCCCCAGGTCTCAACTTCTCTATTGTGCCAGCTCCTCATAGTCCTCAACTCCTCAATATTAAAAAAAATCTATCTACCTCCTCTTTACAGATTTTTAGTGACCTAACCTCCACAACACTTGGGGGTAGAGAATTCCAGACATTCATTAACCTGTGGAAGATAAAGTTCCAATGATTCTCAATTTTAAATGAGTGTCCTCTTATTACACAATTTCCCCGAGTTCAAGATTCCCATGACTGGAATTATCTTCTCAAAACCTACCTTGTCAATTGGGGTATCCTCAAAATCTTGTATGTTTCAATTTGATCACTCCTCATTCTTCTAAATGCTTGTGAATAAAGGTCTAATCTGTTTAGCTGTTTTTGATAAGTCAACCCCTTCATTCCAGGAATCAATCTAGTGAATCTCTTCTGAACTGTCTCCAATACCAATATATCTGCTCTTAAATATAGGGACCAGAACTGTCCTCCAGCCTAACAACACCTTGTACAGTTGTAACAACACTTCACTATTTTTAAATTCCAATTCTCCAGTGATGAATGTCAAAATTCCATTTGCCTTCTTAAACACTTGCTGCACCTTCTTACTATCTTTTTGTGCATTATGCAGAAGAACATACAGATCTTTCTATGGTGCATTCAAATTAGTGTCTGCATATTGATTCTTCCTATGAAAGTGTGTGACCTCACACTTTCCTATATTAACCTCCATCTCTCAAATTATTGCCCACTTGCTCAATCTATCTATATAAGTGACACTTCACCAGTTACATCTTTCCAATCTGAAAAAAACCTTGCACCCATTAACACCTTGCTTGTTGGACATCTTTGGGATGTTTATCATTTTTCCCATCACAAAGATCATGCAAATATTGGTTTTAAGTATCTGCCATTTCCCTAACACTCATGATCAATTCCCTACTCGGAGGTCAGTAATCTCAGCTCCAGGACATCTCTGCAGAAGTTCCCCAGGGCTGTGTTCTAGGGCCAACCATCTTCAGCTGCTTCATCAATGACCTTACATCCAATATAAGGTCAGAAGTGGGGATGTTTGCCAATGATTGCATAACATTTAGCACCATTCATGACGCCACACGTACTGAAGTAGTCCACGTTCAATTGCAACAAGATCTGGACAATATCCAGGCTTGGGCTGACAAGTAGCAAGTAACATTCATGCTACACAAATGCCAGGCTGTAACCATCTCCAATAGGAGACAATCTGACCACTGTCCCTTGACATTCAATGGTCTTACCATCAATCAATCCCCTACTATCATCATCCTTGGGGTTACCATTGACCAGAAACTCAACTGGAGTTGCCACATAAATATAATGGCTATAAGAGTAGGTCAGGGATTAGGAATACAGCAGTAAGTAACTCACCTCCTGACTCTCCAAACTTCTCTATCATCTGCAAGGTACAAGTCAGGAGTGTGATGGAATACTCCCCACTTGCCTGGATGAGTTTAGTCCCAACAACACTCAAGAAGCTTGACATCATCCAGGACAAAGCAGCCTGCTTGATTGGCACCACATCTACCAGCATCCTCTCTCTCCATCACTAATGCTCAGTAGCAGCGGTGTGTACTATCTACAAGTTGCACTGGAGAAATTCACCAAAGATCCTTAGGCAGCATCCTCCAAAGCCATGACCATTTCCATCTAGAAGGACAAGAACAGCAGATGCATCGGAACACTACCACCTGTGAATTCCCCTCCAAGCCAAGCACTGTTCCTTCACTGCCACTGGATCAAAATCCTGGAAACCGCTCTTAAGAGCATTCTGGGTTAAGCCAGAGCACATGAATTGCAGAAGTTCAAGAAAGCAACTCATAAACACCTTCTCAATGGCAACTAGCGATGGGCAATAAATGTTTGTCAGCCAGTGATGTCCATTTCTCACAAGTGAACAAAAAATGTAACATTCTCCAAGGGCATCACATTCACTTTAGCTACTCTCTTTTTACATACCTAGAGAAGTTCTTGATGTTTGTTTTTATATTTCTTACCAATTTACTTAAGAGGTCTTGGAGTAACATGTAACATATTAGCATGAATAGAGGATTGGTCAGCTAATAGGAAACAGAGAGTAGGGATAAATGGGTCCTTTTCAGCTATAGGTGCCACAGGGGTCAGTGCTGCAGTTTGAGCTAATCTATATTATATGATAGAGCAGGTTTGGGGTCAGTGCTACAGTTTGAGCTAATCTATATTATATGATAGAGCAGGTTTGGGGTGTCACATGGTCTACTGCTAGTACAAATTCTTACGCTCAGATGTTTATACAGCACATTCCAGAGCTCATGAGTGTTTTACAGCTAGGGACACAATTAAAGTGTTGTCACAGTCCTAATGCAAGGAAACACCAGAAATATATTGAAAACAGCATGATGTCACAAATAGTAATGAACTTGCGCTAGGTGATCTATTTTGTGATGTTGAAGGAATGATATTGGCCTGTGGTGGAGGAAAACCACTTCCTTGTATAACTCGGAGAATCTGCGATAGATAACAAGATATGGTTTATTGCATGTTAGGAACGAGTTACAGGTCACATTGTTATAATAGATATTGTTACGCAGACTTAGAGGAGGACCAGATGTGGGTCTTTGTCCTTTGGGATCTTAAGTCGTTCTACTGACAGTTCCAAATAATATCACTGGAAGAATGGGATATCTTCTCAATGTCAATATTTTCAGACCCTCTCAGACTCACACAACAGCTATGACAGATCAACAAGTAGTGGATCAACTCCCTGATTCTGACTAAAGTATATGACCCACTTGCTCACATTATTAGTTTGAACATTATATGTTGTATTATAACTGCAACACACAACATCATTTTGTGTGACACATATCAAGAGGGTTACTTCTCATCTATTACTTCTCATCTAAGACATTAGACCGAACTCCATTTCTTTTCTGCCTGAAGTACTTATTTTTTAAAAAATCCCTTGAATTTAATTATTTGCACAATAACCAAGGTCATAAGATTTTATATATTAACACCAAAATGTCAAATATTACGTTTACTTGGAGTTCCAAATTGCGCTTAAATCTATTTGAAATAGTTAGTGAGTATAATTGTTGGTGAAACGTATTGATTGAAAGTTATTAAAACTATATAAAAACTGAAATCCTAAGCTTATTTCACTGACTGAATTATTGAAAATCCAATATTGACCATATAATCTTATTTCTGTTCAATATATATGGTAATCTCAAATAACAGATTCTTAGCTTAACAGAATCACTGTTACTGTATATTCTTGCACAAAATTAAATCTCCTGGAACCATTGCAATCTTCTTTACTATAGTAAAAGCAATAACATTTTATTTAAAATTGATTGCAGAGAGACAGAAGAGAAGATAAAGTGTTTCTTACAAGGAAAGTGAATTTAAAACATTTATGATGTGACGTGGAGTGAATAACTGACAGAATAAGAAGCAAATATGTTTCAGTTCACAGACAGTAATTAAATATCATTGCAAATTTAAAATGAAAAATCCAGCATTAAAATTCAATGTGTATGAATGAATGCAAAATCAAATGCTGCTGTTTGAAGGATATTATCATATTGAATACCCAATGCTAAAACAATTAATAGAAAAAATTGGATTCAACACTTTAATTTAATGCTGATTTTTATGTAGGTCTGTGAAAAAATAAATTGTCTTTCTTAAATGGTAGAATATCTTCTGTACTACCAATTAAATACAATTAATCAATTCACTGCTGCAGCAGAATATGTATTACATCTAAAAACAACAATGTTCGTATTATGGATTTGCCTTTCAGGATGTGTCGCGTGTAATCTTGTATTTTCTTACATGTACTTCTATTGTATTCCCTAACACTTGTGTTGCATTCCAATGTACTCAGTCTGGGTACTTTTCAAAGTAATAAGTGACAAGTCCACATTCTGGAACAATGGGCCCTGATTCAATTTGGTGATCAAAAATACAACAGGCACAAACTGCCAAACTTGTTAGTCCAGCGAGCTTGCTTAGAATGAAAATTGACCCTATAATTTAAGGTAAGTTTGTCTAACATATCCCAAAATGCCCTTGTGACTAAGTGGATTTTTAGACTATTATGGATGTTAGTTAAGAGTCAACCACATTTCTGTGAAGCTGGAGCCGCAGGTAAACCATTTCAGTCAGGCAAGAATAGTTATTTTACACAAATAGTTTTTAAAAAGCTCTACAGTTAAAATGTAGTTGCCTACCTCTGCCCTAATGCTGAGACCTCAGTTATACCCATCGAGTATATAAAGGAAATTAAACTATTGCCAAAAGCGCACATCTGACCTGCACTGTTGTAGCAGTGGGACCTGTTCACATTACATCTACCCATTTGAACAACTCTGTGAATGCCACCAATTGTGGACCCCAGGTTGAGAACTATTATGGTGATAAGGAAATGCAGTTTGTTAGGACCAGTGGAATGAAGTACAGCTGAGAAATCATCATAATGAACTGAGAGGAAAGGAATGGGAGTAATATAATAAAATGAATGCTTTCATCACATAGTAAGTTTCACTTTAAATACTTAAATTCATTCAGAACTCCAAAGCTATAAAAATCATGCATTTTATGTAAAGTTTAACATTCATCTGGAAGTAATTTGGTTGTTGAATATCTTATCTTAATAACAATCTTCAATTCAGCCCTTCAGTTGTCAATTCATCTCTTAACAAATCACTAAATGATAATTAACAGCATTTTTCGAACAGTCCATGGTGTGTTGACTTACACTTAAACCTTCCACCAAAGCTTGTTAAAATTTCACTAAATGCTGGTAGTTGTCAGTAACAGTCACTCCTAAATTCTAATAACCTCAACACAATTTGTATGGATCTGGGAGTCAGCCAGAACAATTGAAAGAAAACATTGAGATATATTTTCTGTTCTCCCTACCCCTGCCTTGTGAATGCCTAAAGAAATTTGTACACCATTTTATCAAGAATGCAAAGCTGTATAACACATGAGTGTATTGGCCACCGTTGTGAATTTGGCAATTCGCTGGCCATATGCAAGATATCAGATCCTATGATGGCGCCATTGGGTGTTAGTCCAATATTGATAGAAAGGAGTTAAAGAGGATTGAAAAAGTTCATCCATCATTCTTCCGTAGCATGCTTAAATTGCTAAATTAATACTCATATTTCCCATTCTTATTATTGAATTGAAAAGATTTATTAACATGTTTAGGAAACCATATATAACAAGGAATAATAAATAAGTTTAATTGAGTTGGGATCTTAGTACATTCAGAAACTATTCAAGCTCCATTTATGGTTTATGACAACACAAGAACTGTTTGATCGAATTATAGTTCATTAGTTCTTGGCCAGGTATTTATTACCCTGCATACGTTTTCACATGTGTGATCCCAAAGGCACTATAAGAACCTAGCACACCAACATACCACACTTTGTTTCTGCATATGTATGGGAAAAAGCAATGGAACTTTTGTGATGGATCATCATCTCAGCAAAGAGGCTACAGAGGGATATTACTTTCATCTGGTGAGAGACTGGGAAATGTTTGCATTCAAAGAGTCCTTGATAATCATAGGTTGGATTTCATGCCTCCTCCAGGAAGGCATGTTTTCTGTAATAAACAGAGGATGACATTTTTGTGAGTGAACATTAACAAGTTTATTAAATGTAACCATTCAAAAGCTATGGTAAGAGAAGACACCTTCTGGATCCTTACAGATCTGATGTCACTTTGATAGAGCTCCTTTCACACATACTCATTGGTTATTCTCACAGCAAAGTTATAGTGAACCCCTTAATATGTATCTCCCACCAAGTTATTTTACAGGATTGCATTTAATGATTAACATTTAACCATGAACATTTACCTCCACACTCCTACTTTCCACATGCCTGTTCTCCATAAAAATTGCCATAACTTGAGATAACTTGACTTAATCTTCAATAGTATTCTCAGCTCCCTTGGAGGATGTGGAGGATGTATGCACAAGGATGTATACACTGAGATAGCAGCTTTTTTGCAGACAAGAACATTTCTGGAACTCAGTAAGAAAGTAGCTGTGCATCACTGTCAGTGAGGAAGAGACTTCTGGAGCAGGATCTATAAGAAGTTCTCGCACTCTACTGTGGTATGCAGACTAGATGGCAATGTGGTTTACTAAGCCTTTCTTTTTCCAAGAAATCATTCTTATGCTTCAAATGATCGCCATCCTTATCATGGGTTTATTTCCCCAATGATATCTTCTGTGAACTTAAAGGAAATTTGTGCTATTTAACACAACTGTCTTTTTTTATCCTTGAGATTATCATTCATTAATTGTTGCTGAACGGTTTTCTTAGCGAATAGTACGCAGTGAGCTACAATCTCTGAATATTTCATAGAAGATACATATTAATGTATCTCTTTGTTATGTCAAAATCTTTGGCTGCCTTTGATTTGTGGAAACATTTTGTTTAGTCTGTCAGGCTTGATTGCATCATGTAATGGCTAATAGCTGGGCTTTCAGCTGAGCTCTTTCGATGAGATAGTTAGACTGCTCCAATTCTTTAATTTTGTACATTTTGAGCTTCTTTTCATGTTTGCCTTTAAGTTTTGTTAAAACATTCTGTATTTCTAGAAGCTATACAGTTTGGTCCTCATTTTCCTTCCTGAGAGAATACTTGAGGGTTTCCAAAGATTGCTGGTGGAGTTCAGTAACAGACTTTTCTTGGCTATTTAGTAGATTAACAATTTTTAAATGTTGCATTATCAAATTTGGACATAAGTGTATCCTTTCCTGAGTAGCTTTTCTTAAGATACTTGCCGTTATTGAAATATCACTTTTCCAAAGCAGAATGGCTATTGGTGCTTGTTTGCATCAACCTCTTGGACATTTGCAAACTAAGGTGGTCTATTTGTAATCTTTCTTGCTGCGTGTTGAAGTTTCCTATTGCTGCATTTGCAAACTGCATGAAAATGGCCTAACTTAAAGCATTAGTAGCATTCAGCATTGATAGCTGTGTAGATTTGGCACCAGTGTGCAGCCTCCCACAACACAATAGGGTAGGCAATGGCCTAGTGGTATGAGCATTAGATAATTAATCCAGAGACCCAACTTCTGAGGAACTGGGTTTAAATCCCATCATGGGGGAGATGGGAGGATTTGAATTCAATAACAATCTGGAAGTAAGAGTCCAATGATGATCATGAAGCCATTGCCAGTTGTCATGAAAAATGTATCTGATTTTGAACCGTTAGCGAGTACTGCATACAGTTTCAATCTGCTGACCGAAAAGAAAGATGGAGTGCAAGAAAGCTGCACTAGACTAGTTTTGGGGTGGCAGCACTGTTCTGTGAGAAGAGATTATACTCGGTCTATATTTCTGATAATTTAGAACAATCAATGGTGATTTAATAATAGTTTCAAAGGACTTTAAAGAGCAGATATTGTAAAAATGTTCACCTGTATGAGGAAACCTGGAACATGGGACTCATACTTAGGTATCAGTGACTTAGGAAAGAAATGATGAGACATTTCAAACGGTTCCGAACATTTGGTATTCTGTCTCCCAGAGAAATGAATTCGTCATGTCATTGAGTAAATTCAAAGAAGAGGTCAATAGGGGTTGGGGCGAATGGGATTTAAGAGAAGTTAGGATAGTGCAGGCAGGTGGAAGCAAGGGAAATTATCCATGTGCATGTTTGAACAGCAGAGTAGTCTTGAAGGGTCCAATGGTCTACTCTGTTGCTATTTCTTAATTTCTTATGTTCTATCTAACATTGTTATATACCTTTGAACATTGGTCCCTCTATCTCATTCTTGCTATTTAGAAACTTGCAGCATCTAAGTCATGCCACATAATTCTAAAACAATTTAGTAAATCCTTTCAATTTGGAACTGTAATATCATCCTTAATCAATACAAGAATGCCCCCTCATCTTTTTCCTGTTCTAACATTCCTGAATACTTTGTAATGAGGAATACAAAGAAAAAAATGCCTATCTTTGTTTCTGTTGTATCTTTGTTAACGCAATCGCAACTTAATCCCAGGAAGTTATTTGTGCCTGGAGATCAACAATTTGAATGATTATACCATGGACAATGTTGTTTCTGTAATTGTTACATAGGAAGATGATCAGGTGTTTAGCCCCTTAAGTCTGTTTTGTCATTCAGTGAGATCACTGCTGATTTGCAACCTGACCTTATGTATCCTTATTTATCCATTGGTTAACAAAATTTGGTTGATTTCAGTTATAAAATTAACGAAAGCTCTAGCATCAATTGATGTTTGCAAAATGGAGTTCCAAATATCTACCATCCTTTGCATGACCAAATTTTACCTAATTTCCCTCATTAAGTACTTACTTGCTCCAATTTTTAGACTACTCTCCCTAGTCATAAAACATAAGAATTAGGAGCAGGCATAGCCCATTGCTTTTGTTTTTCTTCATCTGCTCCCTCTCCTTTTTAGTTTTTATATTGCACTTAATTATTGTCCCCGATTATTTTTGGGAAAGTGCTCCTAAGTGTTCATTATTCCTATTTTATCAGGTTGTTGCTGGTCAGTGTGAATCTCATAGGATAGGGATATTTATACATATTAGTGAGATGGTCCTTATATAACCGCAGCCCTGTTAGAAACTTCTAAGGGAGTAAACTGCATTGAATGCAGCAGACTTATTCAGGTGGGTGTGTCGATGGTTACTCCGAAAGGAAGCTGGTTTGTCTATAGAAAAGAAAAATACAATAGAAGCTGACAATATGAACAAAAAGTACTGGATAAAACTCAGCAGGCCAGAAAGCACCTGTGGCGAGAAAAAGTGTGAACGCTTCAAGTCAATTCTGATGAAAGGTCATCAACCTGAACCATTAACTTTGTTTCTCTCCACAGACACTGCCTGACCTGCTGAGTTTGCCAAGCTTTTTTAATTGTCATTATAGCTGGTTCATCTGTTCCATTTCCTATCATGTTCCAGACATTAGACATAGCTGCAGGATATTCAGCAATTAATATGAGAACATACTGTGAGTTCCACTGAACAGGATGAAATCTATCAGCACAATACTCATCTTCATAAACTGCCAAATTCAGCACTGATTATCTCTTCTAAGTTGCAGTTCCATGCATTACAGCAAGTGTTATGAGAGAAACTGTCTAGACTTAATCCCTCTGCTCTCAGAGCCAGTCCTGCAGATGCCCATGAAGTTGTTACATGATTTAGAGTATACAGCAATTGTAAAGATTTGTGACTTATAGCTGCTATATCAGGTACTCCTGCAGGCCATCTGACAATCATTAAAAGATGTACAGCATGGTCACAAGAGAAGTCAGAGTTATAGATTAGCTTACATATTTCAGGAGATTAATAGTCCTTTTCCTGTACCACAGTGGATTTTCATTCCTTGACGCCAATTTTCATTACTGCCTTTTGAAACATGACAGGTGATTCCTTTCCACCTTGCTATTTAAATCTCCCAAGCTATTTGGATCTGTAACTCTGTCTGTGGCGCACAGAGTTTATAATGCACTGGTTATGAAACGTTTTAGCTTGGCAGCCAGTAGATGATTATGCATGATCTCGGATGCATCACTGAGAAGAGAAAAATGTGCATTATAAGAGTTTCAAAACGGAATGCTTTCCAAGCAACATACAACTATTCATGACAGTGCTGAGTGGGAAGGTAAGAATAATAAAATGGGAAGTGGCATATCTCCTGAGACCACTCCTATCTTTTACTGCTGTTCAAAAAATGTATGCAGACAATGGCTTGATCCTGCACCATTGTTCACTGGTGGATATCTGCTTGCTATGATTTTGGTTGGTGAAATATACAGCAGTATACTGCAGATATTTTCATGCTTGAATTTGGATGGTTGCTCTAGTTCGCTTCCTCCTTTTGCATGTTCATGTATTATTGGTTGTAGTGACTGAGGTCCAACACGATACCCTAATTGACTTTAATATGTCATAGTGAAATGTATTTATGTCACCCATCAAAAGTGTTCTGTTATATGTAACCAAACTGCTAAAAGTTCAACATTCTCAAGATGAAGCGATGCCCCCACCAATAAGTAAATTTCATGCCTTCAGCTTTCAAATATCACTTCCTTCAGTTTTTAAATCACATCGACAGCAAACTATAGTTGTTGCAAACTGTACTAATATAGAAACATACAAACAAGAAACAACAACTAGTCACTTATCCTTTCAAGCCTCCTCTGCCATTCAATAAGATCTTGGCTGATCTAATTTTAACTCACCTCCAGATTTCTGCATATCCCTGATAATCTTTCATCCCATTTGTATTCAAGAATCTATCTGGCTGTGCCTTAAAATATTTAAAGATTCCACATCCACGGCCTTTTGAGGAAGTGAATTTCAAAGACTCTCAAACTACTGAGAGAAAGACATCCTCATCGCTGTCTTAAATGTCTTAGATGTAAACCTCTTATTTGTAAACTATGACTCTGCTCTAGATATCTACCTGGTCAAGTTCCCTCAGAATCTAACGCATTAAATCACCTCTGACTCTTCCAAACTCTGCAGGATATAGGCCTAGCCTGTTACCTTTCCTCATTAGGCAATCCACTCACCCCAAGTATTAATCTAGTAAACATTCTCTGTACTGCTTCCAGTGCATTAATATCCTTCTGTAAGTACAGTGACTAGTATTGTATACAGTACCCAGGCTGCTAACTCACCAATGTCCTGTATAACTGAAACAGAACCTCTATACCATAGGAATCAGTGCTGGGTTGTTTATTGTTTATTGTTTATGGCATTGATAATATATAAAATATTTAGAAAGGGCAATGATAAAAGAAGTTTGTGGAACACATGAAGATTGCCTGGGGGTGTGACAATGGGGAAGAAGGTCTAAGGTTACAGGAAGAAAAAGAAGGATTGCTCAGATGGGTGGATCGGTGGCAGATGGAACTTAACCCTGATAAGTGTGACTTTGAAAGAAGTAACAAGACAAGGGAGTATGCAATGATTGGAAGGACACCAGGAAGCTCAGAGGAACAGAGGGATCCTGGGATGCTTGTCCACAGGTCCCTGAAGGTGGCAGGACAGGTTGATAGGTTAACAATTGTCTTTGAGATGGGGTAAGCATTTCTGGCATCATTCCGCTATTTGGGAAGCTTGGCGCATTCGAGGCTGCCATCAAAAACTGGGCCCAGTTTCCAGACAAATGACATTGGGGCAGATGAAAAGCAATGAGTATTTCTCCTGACACCTTGTGGACCTGTAGCTTTCTTGGTTATTAGGAGCCTAACTTTCCCTATTGTTGTGTAGGAGTCTGAAAGGGTTTAACTGGAAGAGTTGCATAAGCATCACACACTATGATGATATCCTATGGACATGTGGGCAGAAAATCTCAGGATCTTAAAGAGTGAGACTTATCATCTGGTCCTCCTCAAAGTCACTGTAGCAACGTCCATCATATCAATGAAACCTGTAACTACTTGCTAACATGCAATAAACCATATCTTGTCCACTACAAGAAACTCTTCTAGTCAGACCAGGAAGTAGTTTTGCTCTAACATATTAGATTAAGTAGGTCCTGTAATTTCCTACATTTAAAGAGGATAATTGTGCAGCAACTGTCTACATGAGCAGCAACTCATACAGAATAGTGAGCTGACATGCCCATACAACATAAATGTGACAGACCATGCATATGCAGTGCAGCACGCCAGAAAGAAGTTTACTTTTGAGTTTCTTTGTAAAATTGCAGATTACCAAGAATTAAACTCACATCGAGTGAAAAGGTATATTGTAAGTTTTGCATAGATAAGCAAATTTATGAAGGACGCACACACAAATAGCAGGACTATTGCTTCTATAACTCTTCTTTTGATTTGTATCTCTGAAATGCTACCTACTGGTTCAAAAGTAAGAGGTATATAAAAGTAAAAGATTTCTGATTAAGATAACACAGTGTGGAGCTGGAGGAACACAATAGGCCAGCTGACGTTTCGGGGAAAGAAGAAGGGTCCCGATTCAAAACGTCAGCTTTCCTGCTTCTCTGATGCTGCCTGGCCTGCTGTGTTCCTCCAGCTCCACACTGTGTTATCTCTGACTCCAGCATCAGCAGTGCTTACTATCTCTGAAGAGTTCTGATTGCTAGAATGTAGATGGTTCATGCTTGGCACTGTAAAGACTAGTTAGTTCGGACCAGATCAATCTCTTGCAAATTTTAAACATTAACCGGGAGCCATATGCTCAAAAATAAATTCCCTCAAACAATAATAATCTCTCTGGATTATATTAAAGGTTAAATATTATTAATGACATTTACTATATTTGATTAAGCAATTGCATCTTAGTTGATATTGGAAACAAATGGCTTTTATTAAAGTTTCTGCATTATGATAGTATGTAAAGAATTGTGAAAGCAGTTATGCAAATACATAAATAAATGAAAAACTAGGCCAAAGGAATGAACAGATGGCTGGCACACAGTACTGTTGTAGATCACAAGTTGTGTGAGGTGTGAAAAATATTTTGCTCAAAAACACTCAGAAAGCCAGTTAAAACTCCTGAAAATTAATGGTGGCACAGCACCATGAAGTAGTGGGATACTGTTCTATCACCTAACTTACCAAATTCTTGATTGAAACCACAGTGATGTGTGAAAATGTAAAGCAGAGACCAAGTGTCTCCATGCATAATCATTCAGCATTGTTATTCGCCACTCGCAGCTCAATTATTGAAGACCTGAGAGTAAGTTGCCTCTCAGCCTGATCTCCCTCAGGTCTTGCCAGGAAATGGAGTAAATGGGACCTTTGGACAGAAAGAAAGAAGGGAGTACAAAAAAAATGTTGAAAAGGAAGTAAGATAAAGGAGGAAAAGGTGGCATATGATATATGCAATTTTGCTAATACATTTGAGAACTGGTCTCATTGTAGGAAATCCAGAGGGCAAATGAAAAATAAAATAAGTGTGGCAAAGACAGAGTATGAGAAAAAACTGGCAACTAACATAAAAGGGAATCCAAGTTTTCTGTAGATGTATATAAAGGGTAAAGTTACCACAGTCTTATTGGACCATAGGGGTGCTCTCTCACTAGAGAGAGACGATTGAGAGTCACCATGCCTCAAGTGAGGAGACAAGTTGAGAAGGACTGTCTTTTATGGTAACCCTAGCAGGAATTGAACACATGCTATTGGCAACTGCATCGTGAGCCAGCCATCCAGCCAACTGAACTAAGCCACCCCTCGATTGTCCTCAAAAGATAATCCCTCCATCACCAGGATCAACCTAGTGAACCTTCTCTGGACTGCCTCCAATGCCACTACAATATGTAATGGCAATTACTTAAAAAGCTTTTGATTATGGGGGGGTCAGATTTTCCTTTCTACATTTTACTAAATAACAAGTTTTCTCTTTCCCACTAAGACTCCTATGATGCACTATCTGGTTGCCATGAGCAGGAAGGCAATGATTCTGACTGTGGAAACTATTATCTCAACTGACAATTCTCTTCAGCAATGGGCTGAAGTTCACTTGACTCATTGCTGGGATGAAAGGATTATCCTATTAAGAAAGGTTGAATAGGTTCAATTCATACACATCAGAGTTTAGAAGAATGAGATGTGACCTTATTGAAACATAAAAGATGTTACGGTGAGTAGGTAGTGGATACAAAGAGGATGTTTACACTTGTATCATGAAGGTAATATTGGAGTTATCCGCTTTACCAACTACAATGGCTTCATTTGCATTCCTGGAGTCATATGACATGCTATTTTGGTTTTCAGAGGAGCGTAGAAGTGAGCAATGATGTGTATTTTGCCCAGTTCTTAAATATGACACTGGCCATAATGGGTATGTTGAGAATTCTTTCAAGGAGATGCCACTACACATTTATGTCATCATGAACGACATTCTACTTTGGAATGTGTAGCACAGGAGTCACTGGTGCATAAGGGTTTTGGTCTTAAGTTGAGCCATTCTTTGTATTGTTAGCTTGATTTTATTATGGAGCGATTAGATACATGGGTGCTTCAATTATAATCAATGATATTCATAGGTGGATCCAGGTTTTGGCGGAGTTATTGCCATTAATTATAATAATATTAATTGTGGCATCAATAGACCTTTGTGTAAAAGTGTGTGACCAAGGACTGTCTGATGGAATTCATTACATTGAAGGACCATATGAAAATCTATTATGGACAAGGACCTATCCGATGACAATTTCTTCTTGTACAGTGTCAGCCTGGTTATGTGGCCACGCCTCTGTGCTGTTCTGTTACTGATATCCGTAAACTGTAGAGAGGCATGGTCCTCCTCCTCAAGCTCTACCCATGGCCTCAGCCTATTCTATGTGGTGGTCTCCCCATCCATGCTATCTTGTGCAATATGCAAAAATTATTTGTGGAACCTCATTGGGGAATATGGGAGGGCTCCTCTTGAGAGATCAAGGCACTGAATCTCATCTTTAAAACATTGCTGTCTCAATTTAGGGTGGCACAGTGGTTAGCACTGCTGCCTCACAGCACCAGGGACCCAGGTTTGATTCCAGCTTTGGGCGACTGTCTGTGTGGAGTTTGCACATTCTCCCTGTGTCTGTGTGGGTTTCCTCCCACAGTCCAAAGATGTGCAGGCTAGGTGGATTGGCCATGCTAAATTGCCTGTAGTGCTCAGGGAGGTGTAGATTAGGTGGGTTATAGGGGGATGGTTGTGGGTGGGATGCTCTGAGGTTTGGTGTGGACTTGTTGGGCCGAAGGGCCTGTTTCCACGCTGTCGGGATTCTATGATTTATGATTCTGTGAATTGTACTTCTGATGGCAACATGGCATTGCCCTCTGCCTCAGATTCCCCAAAGGTGCCATCAGCTAAGATCTTGTCCCTAAAAGCCAGCCTGGGATCAACACTGGTGGCTGATTGAGTGAAAGGATGTCTGGGTGATAAAGGTGCCTGCATTCTGAGTTGAATATCCTCACAAGGAGAAATGTTTGACACTCTGCACTTGAGGGAAGCCTTCTTGTTGAAGGGCTGGCTTCACTATGCTACTTGCCCCAACTATTCTCTATGGTAGAGAGTTCCACATTCAAACTACACTTTATGTAAAGGGATTTCAGCTTAATTATATATTGACAATTTATTTTTTAAAAAGGCCAAGTTTTTAGTCTCTTTGGCTGTGCTGCATATTATTCTTGATTCTGTGATCCAGCTGTGCTAAGAAAAGATTGAGCACATCTTTTGCTGTCTGTATAATGCAAAACAATGGCACACAAGAACTCCATAAGACCATAGGCAAACGTTGGAATTTTTGGGATCATGGAAAAAGGACAAACCCAGTATCAAGAGTGTCCACCCACCTTATCCCTTGTGTAACTCAGAACTGAGCCACTGAGCAGAACATTAAATCCAGCGTTTGCCTGTAAGGTGCTGGTATCACAGCTTCAGACCTTCTCTCATGTGTTAACTCAGGACTGTGAGCACTACAAAAGAAAACATACTCGGATGCAGAAATGTAGTTTAGCTAGTGAAGGGGAATGGGAAAAAGGCAGTAGTTTGGCACTGTGTAAAAATGCTCAGAGAGCCAGTGCTGACACGTCGGAATGAATGGCCTCCTCTGTACAGAATTAGTTCTGAGATTCTTGGATACAAAATTTAAAATTTAAAATTTAAAAATTTAAAAATTTTGGAAGGCATTTATTAGCTGCAACAAAGTAGTGCTCAATAAAGAAAAAGATTATTTCCTATCAAAATATATTGGTGAAAATTCTCACTTTCATTCTTACTAATTATATTTGTCAGTAGTTATTGCAGTGAAGTTTAAGAGCAGCTAATTAATAGTGTACTAGACGTTGTACATTTAAATATGGATTGTACAGAATATAATTACATTTTTACCAAAGTACAACAGGTCTGTTACTAAATAATTTAAATGCTTTAGGCCCAAGTGTTTAGGAAACTATGTGTCATATATTTTGAAATAGAAAAAATGTTATTTTTTCCTACTAAATTACCATTAAACATTGATTGTTCAGCTATGATGAAAGTCAGTAGCAATGCTTATTGTTTTAACAATGCTTCTCTCCAGCCTTCCATTAGTCCACCAGCAGTCATTCCTGTGCATAACTTATCTACTAGTGTAATCTGTCAGTGACATTGCCAATGAATGCTAAATATGGGGTACTTCTATATAATGAGAATAGCTCAGTAGGCTGGCCAAGCTCTTTTCATATATAGCCAGCAGAGAAGGTGGGTGGCAATCTCATTCTGGGCTAGATTCGACACTGAATCACCGAAATAATGAGAGTGAGTTTGCAGAATAGATTTCACATAGGCACATTTACAATGAATTAACATTTGAGTGGCACTTCCTTTGAAAAATGCTTTGCAGTTAAGAACGTTGCCTTTGGATTATGATGCTGCTTTGCAATCTTTGTACGGTCTTCAAATGTCTGTTCTTGCTAATCAATTGCAACGTTAGATTTGCTTTTGAAGTTGTTTGTCTGATACCAAGTGACAAACCATGCTGATGGAATGTTTTCAGCTATTTGTAGTCAACACTGCCAGGAGCGTTAACAAACAACAAAGCAGTCAATGAGTCATACAGA
>NC_063334.1:79960024-79975616 GCF_021869965.1 Rhincodon typus | reverse complement strand
CATCTTGTAGATGGTACACACTGCTGCTGCTGAGCATTGGTGATGGAGAGAGTAGATGTTTGTGAAGTCAAGTGGGCTGCTTTATTCTGCATTGTGTCAAGCTTTTTGAGTGTTGTTGAGCTGCACCCATTTTGGTAGGCGGGGAAAATTCCATCACACTTCTGATTTGTGCTTTGTAGATGATAAACAAGTGCTGAGGAGTCAGGAGGTAAATTACTTGCTAAAAGATTCTGAGCATCTGCCTTGCTTTGTTTTGCCTACATATTCACAGCTCCATCTAAAAACAGAGGCATTTTGCCTCTCCTTTCAATCATTATAGACACACTGGTTCTTTCTAGACCATGAAAAATGCACTTCCTTTTCAACCTGTCCCAAGCCTTTAAGAACTGCAACAATATCAATGTTACTTCCTAAGGAACTATCTTTTAACACTGATGCCTTATCCACAAAATACGAAGGAGGATGAACCAGAAAACCTTGTCATGTTCAATTTTGCATCCACACTGCTCTCCTGTCTATGTCCCACTGGTCCCATTCAGCTTATATACAGTTCAAAATAAGCTGATTTGTCTGGTCAAAACTGGAAACTACAGTGCAAGATGGCTGAAAATACACGTAATGAAATCAACAAAATGCAATTACATCCCTATGGGAAGCTAATAAATAAGAATACAACGTGAGCAGGATCAATGTTACTGTTCTTGTTATTTCTGATCAGGATTGTGTGTGGAGAGTGTGAACTATGCTGTATGATTTGTTGTTCGTGTGATGTACTGTTGGGAAGTAAATTTTGGAAAAAGAAACAAACTTAAAAACTGATATAAACCATTAATGGAAATTACTACAGCACAAATTAATCTTGGGCAGAACTATCAAATGGGCAATAGAGAATTGGCAGTACGTTTTCCATTGAAGTCAAAAGAAAATCAGATAGACTGGCAAATGAGTTACTAATTTACTATCATTCATTTTATGCTATTCCCCAAGACTCATTTATACTCTATCGTCCCTGGTGAGACATTTGTTTGTGTGTGAGGTGCAGCTGTTTAAATATATACTCCTGGTACTGCAGCTGATCTCCTTCCTACACTGAAAGCCACAACACTTGACAATGGCAGCAAGCAAACTGAATTAGTGATGCTTGACATTATGGTCTGTTCAAAATGCAGCTACACCATTATCAAATGATTTTCACAATTGACAGCATCTGCTAACCCACAGGGAAACTACACAATAGTTCAGAAATCACTGACACCAGTATTAGGTGGGTGAATTTTTAAGTAGCTTATACAGTGTTGTTTCGCACTCATTGAAAATAATCAAGATGGATATTTGCCCAAAAAATAATGAACAGAGGTCTATCAAATGCACATTTTAGCAGAGTGGCTCAGTAGTAGCAGTCTCACCTCTAAGTCAGAAGGTTCTGTTTCAGATATAAATCCAAAGACTGTGCATTGAATTTTACATTCCCGTAGACTTAGAAACATAGAAACAGAATAAAGGAGCAAGAGCGTTCCATTCAGCCCTTCAAGCCTGCTCCACCTATCCTACTTACTCCTCATACCCTTTGATCTGTTTAGCCCCGGGAATTATATTTAATTCCTTCTTGAAACCATTCAATGTTTTGCCCTCAACTGCTTTCTTTGGCAGAGAATTTCACAGGCTTACCACTCCCTTGGCAAAGAAATTTCTCTCACTGTTTTCCCAGTGGTGGGGAAGGCATTTGGGAAACTCAATTGCCTGTTTGTTGATCAAAGCAAAATCAGCCTTCAAGAATATATTCTAGTTCCACATTTCAGACCAGTACTGAGGAATGCTACACTTTTGGACATTATAGATCCCATTCATAATTCTGGTTAATTATATGTTGCATGTTACAGTTTCTCACTTTTTTAGAAGAATCCCTATAGTGTGGAAACAGGCCATTTGGCCCAACAAGTCCACACCAACTCTCTGAGCAGCATCCCACCCAGACTGACCCCCCTACCCTATCCCTGTAACCCTGCATTTCCCATGGCCAATCCACCAAATCTACACATCCCTGGACACTATGGGCACTATTAGCACAGCCAATCCACCTAACCTGCACATCTTTGGACTGTGGGAGGAAACCGGAACTCCCAGAGGAAACCCAATCAGACACAGGCAGAGTGTGCAAACTCCACACAGACAGTCACCCAAGGCTGAAATTGAACCCAGGTTTCTGGCGTTGTGAGTCAGCAAAGCTAACCACAGGGGCAGCATTTATTGCCTATCCCTAATTGCCCACATTTTTTGGGTCTGGAGTCACATGTAGGCCAGACCAGGTAAGACAGCAGTTTCATTCCCTAAAGGACATAAGTTAACCAGATGGTTTTTCTGACTATTGACAATGGTTACATTTGGAAGTTCCTGGGAAATGAGGCTCAGAAAAGACCACTGTACAATTTTCTGACAATTGACAATGGTCAAATTTGAAAGTTCCTGGGAGACTAGGCTTAGGAAAGACTACTGCAAAATTTTCACACAAACAATGAAATCAGAAATGAGAATAAATGACATAATCCAATACAATGAGTTTTGTTTCAGCGGTAGCACTGACATGTGAAATCAAGGCACCCATCTATCCTTTCAGGTGATGGTCTCCTGGTATTATTGCTAGATGAATAAATGAGAGACCCGAGTAATGTTCCAGGGACCTAGGTTTAAATCCTACCACTGCAAATGGTGGATTCTGAATTTGATAAATATTGGAGTTAAGAGTCTAATGATGTCCATCGTCAATTGTCAGAAAACCCATCCGATTCACTGATGCCCTTTAGGGAATGAAACTGCTGTCCTTACCCAGTCTGGCCTATATGTGGCTCCAGACCCACAGAAATGTGGGCAATTAGGGATGGGCAATAAATGCTGGCCCAGCTACTCACATCCCATGAATGATTAAAAAAAGCCATCTTTAAGTTCACAGATTGTGCATTCACCAGCTTGAGATTCCCCGAATTCTTCTTCTTCTTAGAAAGTTCTTTCAGACTGAAGATGACTTCCCTCCATTTTGTGTTTGAGGGTTCTCTGGTAACTAAACAGCTGGATCCACATATCCTGCCACAAGTGGGTGCTGCTTGGCCTGCTGTGTTCATCCAGCCCTGCACCTTGTTAACAAGTGGGTTGGGTGGTGTTTGAAGAGGCACGTGGGATACTTGGGTGTTCACATGCACTCCTTCCCTATTTGGACTCCACCTGTGCTGTTGGAGAGGTTAGAGATAGTTGATAGTTTATTTTCAGCAGCAGAGAAGAGAGGGTGTTCTATATCAATCCACCTCTGTAAGATCAGCAAAAGCTCACTGCAGCCACAGAAGCAGTTGCATGCTTCACAAGTTGCCAGTCAAATCGTCCCTCTGCAGTAATGCCGCATTTAGTTCCTAACTTCATGTTTCAACCTAGACACTTACCCTGCTGTGGTACTGATGAAACACTGACTATTCAAGGTGTCAGATATCAACTGAGAAGTCACAACCTCCCTCCGGAAATTTTTTAAATGACCTGCGGAATTACGAATCTCTTTATATTCTGGCTAATATATATCTCACAGCTAGCAGCAACTTAAAAAAAAAAGAATATTTGGTCATTTATACAGTTCATGGGTCCTTGCTTTGCACAAGTTTTCTGTTGTATTTCTGTACACCACAACTGGGATTATACACTACTTTCAGAAGTACTTACTTCACTGGATGCACTTTGGGGCAAACAGTCATCATCAAAGTTAGGATAGTAGTGCAAGTTATTTTTTTAAATGTCAAACACAGTGTCATATCAGGAACATACCAAAGTGCTTCAAATGCAATAAGTTGCTTTGAAGAGTAGGCAGGTACTGAATCATTTCCACACAACCAGGTTGCTCTCCACAAATAGCAATGACATAAGTGATTGGTTATTCTCTTTAGTAATGTTTGTGGTTTGAATGTAGAATATTTTAACTTATAATTACTCCTTGTGTTGAACAACTCAAGAATACATAACCATCTGCATCTTCTATCAATGTGGACAAGTCCATATTTGTGAAGGAACAACTTACATCTGCATCTAGCAATATTTTCATTACAAAAGTGAAAATGCTTTGATCTGCATGCCAAAGAACAGTCGAAAGGCTTGCATCATCCCCCGCTTTCATTTAATTTTCCTAAGAGAATACTGTGAAAATGAATTCTCTTCGACATTTAATCTGAATTTTTCAACACTCAAAATGAATCCTCTCAGCAATGAATGTCCATGACCATTCTGGTTTCATTAGCCGATTCCAGGTTTCATATTTTATGCTTCCTTGCTTGTTCCTTTAACCTTAGACAGACTGATATCATTCTGATGCTCATTCTTCCAAATCCTTTGGGATTTCTTTTGGACAGAGTTAAAATAAATCCAATATAGTCGAATATTCCTTAATTTTTTCTGTTTATTATGAGGCTATATGTTCAAAATAAACTGTTGATATGTAGCAGGCAACGAAGTTGAAAGATGACATCCTGAAATGATGGAGGATATTTTAAATGCAAATGTATTCTGTGAATAAAATAATTGGGAGGTAGCAAACCATATATTTATCAAACAAAGGACCAGAAAAATCGAAAGCATAAAATTTATACTGTTTATTAAACGTCAACTAATTTTGAAATCTTGAGAAGCAATAAGTTAAATAATTTAAAAGATATTTTTGCTAACAAAAGTACTACTTGTGTGTGTTAATTCCTTAAACTCGGAGACTGGGATGTGCAATGCCATGAACAATACATAGAGCATAATTTGGGCTCATTCAATCAATGGAAATTGATTTTACCATCATTCAGATGTTGTACAAAGGGACAGAAGGAAGAAGGGATTCCAGAGTTCAGGTGGCAGCAAATCAATAAATTCATACTTGCTATTTTGCCATTAATCATATTTACACGACTAGGAAGAACTATCTGACAATGATAGCAGTGTCTGAAATGTCAGGTTGGGCAATTGCAGAACTGTGACTTCTGACACAAGGTTGTCAAGACCTGTACAGAATTGAATGGGCCAGTGACAATCAAAGTTATACCTGTCCCCCCATTAATATCATGCCACTTTGAAAGCTAGCAGTGGAGTGATGTCCAATATAATCCAAGTTGCTATAGCAAAATGTATCAACCAGCTGACTGACTGTTGAACTGGATCAACAATTCTATCATCTTTCAAACTAAAGAGCATCAGAGTAGTGACAGAGTTGACCAGTCCCCACTTTCCACTTCTCATTCTTACATTGTGGTAAGCACTGTGCAATCTCCTCAAATTGTATTGGCTTTTGTATGATTCATGAGAGTCATGAATACTTCTGAGAGATGTTGCCTTGCTCTGTCACTGGCAGGGCTGAACATTTGTTCCTGTAAGCATACAGTAATAAAAGGATACATTATTACATTGCTGAAAGGATAATTTCAATCAAAGTTTGAACTACAATATATTGTGCTTGATGATTTACAGTTATTTGCATGCCAGATTTTAGGGAAAAGAAGATACCAGGAGATCAAAAGATCCTAATTGTGGCCAGGGGAAGACCTTCAGTTTCACCTTCTTACAAACTTGCAATATTTGCATAATCAAGGATACTCAGAATAGCATCATGAAAGGGAAGCAAAAACATGGAACTTATGGGGACAAAAAAAGACATTCATCTGGCACTTTTGGCTAATGATGGACGTAATAGTGTCAGCCTTGCCTTATGCATTCTTGTTCAGTTTCACCATCATTGAAGTTGGGGATGTTCCTCCTATTTGTTGCTTAATTGTCTACCATCAATTATGATTGATTGGCACTACATAGCTTTGACTTATTCTTCAGCATCACATTGCTCTGTCTATGATTTAGAATGCCTATAGTCCTGTATTGTAGATGTATCAAGTTAGCATATCATTTTTACTTATGCTTCAGTTTGCAGATAGTGGTTTTTTTCTATGTTTAACAGACCAACATCCATGTGTTGAATTCAGCAACAACAGATTTCCAGAGATTTACAGGATTTTATTGTAAACAAATTTATAGTGGACAATGTTTGTTACATGATTGGTTGTTTAATTGGGTGATTTTGTACTGACCCTAATGTTTAGAATAACCCCCGATGATAAGCTCCCTATCTTTATATTCAGTTCTCCTATAATAAATGGTAACATTCTACTAACTTGCCTGATTATTGCTGTACCTGCATTCAAACCTTTTGTGATCCACACTTGAGAAAATCCAGCTCCTTCCACATCTCAGATCTCTGCAACCTCTCACCATTTAGATAATATGTTTCCTTTCCATTCTTCCCGTGAAAATGGACAATTTCACATTTTCCTACATTTTGCTCCATTTGCCACATCTTTGCCTATTTGCTTAACCTATCAATATCCTTCTGTGATCTCCCCATGTTTTCTTGACAATTTACTTCCCTTTATGTCATCAGCAAATTTGGCAACCATATTATCCATCCTTTCAAATAAATTATTTGCATAAATTGTAAACATTGCTAAAAATAGACAGGAAATTGAAACTTTTTGTTTTTAACTTATCAGAATTAGCACACCAGAAACAGAAGTGAAAATAGGTTAACCATCAATATTAATTCTTGGATGAGGCAGTGAGATTCCGATTGGTCATGTATTGCCATGGTGATACTGTAGATTTTTGCTGTCATTATGACCCCCGTTTTTGAAAAAGGTGCAATGAATGTCAAAATTTCTTTAGCCTTCCAAAAAACAGGGCCATGAATATTTATATATGTAGCTTCTAGGATCTGGAAATGCTTTACGTTGTGGGCCTGCCTGAGGATCTTAAATTGATTTCCAGTGCACCGCATCCCAAAACCAGCCCAGCTCTTCCTGCCTCCCTTACCTGTCCTTCCTCCCACCTATCCCCTCCTCCCACCTCAAGCCCCACCCCCATCTCCTACCTACTAACCTCATCCCGCCCCCTTGACCTGTCCATCCTCCCTGGACTGACCTATCTCCTCCCTACCTCCCCACCTACACTCACCTTTACGGGCTCCATCCCTGCCTCTTTGACCTGTCTGTCTCCTCTCCACCTATCTTCTCCTCTATCCATCTTCTGTCCGCCTCCCCCTCTCTCCCTATTTATTTCAGAACCCCCTTCCCCTCCCCCATTCCTGAAGAAGGGTCTAGGCCCGAAACGTCAGCCTTCCTGCTCCTCTGATGCTGCTTGGCCTGCTGGTGTTCATCCAGCTCTACACCTTGTTATCTCAGATTCTCCAGCATCTGCAGTTCCTACTATCTCTCTAACTCTTAGCATAGTCTGGATTATTTAGCAAATGATTTCTAATAGCAGAATCTAAAGGTACAATAAATGTTTTATTAACCGGCACCTATGGGACCAGGAATGTGCCAGTTGATCAAATATTCTGGATAATCAAGAGGTCCACATAATCAATGTAAAAATACACACTACGTAATAGAAACGTAATGCAGAGGTATACACATCATTGTGATGTTTTATTTACAACATAAATCATTTAATAATAATGCAATTTTGCCTTAAATAAAACTTACTGGCAAAGAGCCTTCTTACTCACATCCTCCACTGTCTACTTGGGCATCACGGTAGATCACAGTATTTGAGGAGAAATTGGCTTGAAATTGAATCAACTGTTGATATTTCATGTGGCCATTCAGTTGAACAACATGTATATTTAGATTGAGGTAAATAAATTAAAAACTATAATAATTGGTCAGAACAATACAGTAAACTTCACTGTATTTGAGACGTATAATTTTTTGTCCATTTGAGTGCACCAGTTTATAACGTGTCAGTTAAAACAGTTTGCTGTAGTTTTCTGGGGCTTACAAGCCTGGGCTGGTTGTGCACAAGTGGCATGCTGCAAATTATTAATGGAATTTGTTGCTTGATATGGTCTGGCAATCATTGGGACATATGGCCTACACACTTGGCATCACACAGGCACTGAAACTCATATTACATTATTCAGTTGTGTGGTTGGCAAATGTCAGCATCCTGTTAATGGGGAAAAACACATGGATTTACTGCAAAGTAGTAGTGTGAGACAGCTTGCTTCACCTATCCTTCAAATCTTTGAGGCACTATCCCTTCCAAAGTAATCTGAGGTAGACTGGACACTGCTTAGGGTCAAACATGGCTCATTCATGAGTTTTTGCAATGTACAAGTGATAATTTGATCAGGTTTGATATGTTCTTTCTGAGCATTAATCTTATACAGTGAGCCAATGGCTAGGGCTGTAGTTACAAGATTATTAATAAGCTTGATCTTATAGTATGTGGGACTGTAGGAATCCCAACTCATACATTGTTTGGTGAATATAGGCTTTCAGTAGAAAGCAATTAAGAAACTATTTTTAGACTTCTCAACTAATACTTCGAGGACGGGGACCTTATTTTCTTTGCTCAATTTCAATGATATATTTGAAGGCACGACAGTGTTTATGAAGCTGCGTAAAGAATGTACTTGATGCAGATGTGGGTTAAAATATTGTAAACATGTCATCTACATATTGGAAATATGCAAGGGGCAGGAGGTTAATGGTCTTTCCATCAATGATGCACTTCTCATGTCAAGCAAACAAAGACGTTAGCAATAGCTGGGCCTGAAGGGGATCCCATGATAACACAATCTATTTAGACAGACATGGTTTTTCTTTATTCATTAACAGGATGAGGACGTTGCTGGCTCGGCAGCATTTATTGTCCATCCCTAATTTCCCAGAGGGCAGTTCAGAGTCAACCACATTGCTGTCATTCAACTGAATTGAACTACACATGTAGCTAAGTTCATGAGCTCAATGTACATATATTCAGACATGGATGGCACATCTAGATTGCCTGATATATTGACATAGTACAGACAGCAATGGCTTCTTTGAGTTGGTAAATCAGCTGGCAACAGTGACTTTACCTTTTATAATTACACTGAAAAGTTGCCGTGAAATGCTTCAGCATCCGATTGGACAGCATTGAATTTGAGAGGCAACAGTTTGTGCAGCTTTTCCTTGGGAGACCACTGCATTGCGAAGGAGAGTGGACAAGTGAGCAACTCATTATACATTTCACAGCCTTGAATGGCAATGTGCTTATTTGTTAGGCTCATCCAAATAGTTTTTTTTATTTGTCAAGGGGAATGCAGGTGTTGCTGGCTGGGTCAGCATTTATTGTCTATTTCATATTGCCCTGGGGAAGGTGGCGGTGGGCTGCCTCCTTGAATCTCTGCAGTTCTTGAAGTAAGGGAACCTTACAGTGATGTTTGGAAGGGAATTCCAGGTTCTAATTCCTATACATCTGCTGCCTTTGACCTTCCAGGTTGTCAAGGCTGCAGGTTTGGAAGGTGCTGTCAAAGGAACCTTGATTTGTTGCTGTAGAGAGTCTTGTAGATATACACACACACACACACACACACCTGCTACTGTATACTTTTAGTGAAGGGAATGGTGGATGGCATACCAATAAAGCACAATGCTTTCTCCTGGTTTGTGTCGCTTCTTGAGTGTTGTTGGAGCTGAACCCATTCAGGGAAGTCAAGAGTATTTCATTGTACTCCTAACTTGAGCCTTGTAGATGATAGATTGGCATTGGTGAGATAAGAGGTGAGTTACTTATCATACAATTCCCAGCCTCTGATTGACTTCATAGCCGAAGAATGTAAATGGATGGTTCAGTTCTGTTTCTGGTCAATGGTAACCCCTAGCCTACTGATAGTGGAGGTGCAGTGATGATAATGCCATTAAACGTCAAAGGGTAATGGTTAGATTCTGTCTTGTTAGAAATGGTTATTGCCTGGTACTTGAGTGATCTTACTTGTCACTTATTAGCCCAAGCTAGATATTGTTCAGGTCTTGCTGCATATAGACATAGGCTGCTTCAATATCTGAGGTGTCGCAAATGGTGCCGAACATTGTGCAATCATCGATGAACATCTCCAATTCTGACCTTAAACAGAGAGACAGTCTTTGATGAAACAACAGAAGGTTCTTGAAGTTAGGACACTATCCTGAGAAACTCCTGCAGTAATATTCTGGTATTGAGATGACTGACCTCCAATATTCACAGCTATCTTCCTTTGTGCCAGACAAGACTCAAAACATTGGAGAGATTTTCCTCATGATACCCATTGACTCCAGGTCTGCTAGAGTTGCTTGATACCACACTTGGTTGAATTGCCTTGATGTCAAGAGCAGATATGCCAGAATAGCTTGGCTAAAGGTATGGTTAGTCTGGAGAACTAAGCTTCAGTACTACAGTTAGGATTGTGATGGCCCCATATCCTTTGCTGTATCCAGTGTATTCAGCCATTTCTTGATATCATATGGAGCAAATTCATTTGTCTGAAGATTGGCACGTGGGATGCTAACGACTTCAGGAGGAGACCAAAATGGATTATGTACTCAACACTTCTGATAGCAAATGGTTGTAAATGCTTCAACATTGTCTTTTGAACGAATAAGCTGGGTTCTGCCAGCATTGAGGATGGAGATGTTTCAGATGCCTTCTCCTCTGAATAGTTTTTAATTGACACTGTCATTCATGGTTTGATAGAATCATAGTCATACAGCTGCACAGCTCGTCCATGCTGACCAGATATCTTAAATTAATCTAGTCCCATTTGCCAGCATTTTGCCCATATCCCTCTCAACCCTTCCTATTCATATACCAGTCCAGATGCGTTCTAAATGCCGTAATTGGACCAGCCTCCACCACTTCCTCTGGCAGCCCATTTCATACACGCACCATCTTCTGCATGAAAAAGTTACCCCTTAGGTCCCTTTTAAATGTTTTCCCCTCTCACCTTAAACCTTTCCCCTCAAGTTTTGGACTCCCCTACCCTGGGCAAAAGACCTTGGCTATTCACCCTATCCATGACCCTCATGATTTTATAAACTTCTCTAAAGTCACCCCTCAGCCTATGATACTCCAAGGAAAGTAGCCCCTGCCTATTCATCATCTCCCTATAGCTCAAATCCTCCAACCCTAGCAACATCCTCGCAAATCTTTTCTGAACCCTTCATAACATCCTTCTTATAGCAGGGAGAACAGAATAGAATGCAGTTTCCAAAGGTAGCCTAACCAATGTCCTGTACAGCCACAACATGACCTCCCAACTCCAAACTCAATGCACTGATTAATAAAGGCAAGCATATCAAAAGCCCTAGAACATAAAGCATAGAACAGTACAGCACAGTACAGGCCCTTTGGCCCACGATGTTGTGCCAAACTTTTACCCTAACCCTAAGGTCTATCTAACCTCCACCCCTACCTTATACTATCATCCATATGCCTATCTAATAGCCGCTTAAATGCCCCTAATGAGGCCGACTCCACTACCCTCTCTGGCAATGCATTCCATGCCCCTACCACTCTCTGAGTAAAGAACCTACCTCTGACGTCTCCCCTGTATCTACCTCCACTCACTTTAAAACTATGCCCCCTCATACTATCACAGTACCTGTAATATTTGCCAGCTCTATCAGTATGTAGTACTAGGTGATGATTGTTTGAGGTAGTTCTTTGTCTCCTTTGTCTTAGGACGGAATCTTCCCAGACCTGAACAACATGAGCTGTGATGAGTCAATTGGGGAAATAGGGCAAGGGGGAAGAAATTAGATTCTTGACGACTAGAAAAAAGTCAGATTCTGCAACCAGGTTTGGAACGCCAAGACAAGAATCCCACTAGTGAGTGGAGAGAGACCTACTTGCATGTGTTAACAGGTTATTAACACCTAATCTCAACTCATTGACATGCATTTTTCTATTCTCCCATGTCACAGCAGGTACACAGCAGATGCAGCTCATCACTTGCTCCTTCAGGCCTCCAGCCTTGGACAACTGTCAGCAACATCTCAGATTACATTGCCATGATGTGAGCAGTGACCATCCACACCCTGTGTCATGACACTGAAAGCTTGTTGCTCACTCAAAACTAGCTTTGTCACTGACATTAACAATTCTTCTGTAACAAGTTGCTCACCAAAATGTTCTGTGATCTAAACAATGTCTAAGGATCCCTGAGAAAGCTGTTCTTGTTCTCAGATTCTTGTTCTCAGCATTGGCCTCTTCTCACAGACTTTGCTGGGTTTCATTATTTTATTAGTCTGCAGTGATTACAGGAATGTTCCAGACCTGCCAATATTGTAAAATTGCAGATTTCCCAATACATTATAAAATCTCCAATTTCTTTTAAGTCGTCTGGCACCATACTGCTGACAGAGCCCTGGCTGCAGACCTGGCAATGCTTAAATATCTACAATGGATTCTTTCCAATACGTCTTCCCAAAGGTAAGTTGAGATAACTAGTCTTCTGTCATATGCTAAACAATTTTGATGTGAAATGTTGTCAGTGTTCTAAGTTTGTGTTCTCAGCCAACTAGCTGGGCTCTTGGTCTGGCCACCCTTCAATACAATGCTAGTGAATGGTAGTACAACGTTGATCACTCTTTAATTCTTGCTGAATTTTGTTAAGCCTCTTTTGGCTTATTGGCTATTGTTTTTTTTTGGCTGTACGTAACTATTTTTTCTGTTTGGATTTTGCTATGAATCTAGGCAGCCCAAGAAATTCTTATATTGGTTGCCTCTTTACCAATTGATCGACAATGGATTGTTTTTGGACCAGTTGTTCTCTGGCAAGAGATTGAACTGCTCAGACCCACCTACGGAAGCTGAGGTTGTGATGTGCATGTAAGCTGAATAGTACTGATCGTTGATTGCGAATATTGTAAAAATTTTCAGCTGTCTTATGCTCGTTATGTTATTCCTTGTGCTGATGTGTAACTTGTATACATATCTCCTATATTATTGACATTTATAGTCTCATTTGTGTAGTCGGTAACTTTTGCTTCTTTTGCCATTGCAAGTGGTTTGATAGGCTACGGAACTCGGCATTGGTATCAAGTTTAAATTCAGAAGAGTGTCCGTTGACATAAGATTGAGATCACCGATTCCCCATTACAAGCTTGGCCATCTTTTCCAAAGGAGGTTGCTATACCATATGAAGGTCTTTGCATGCATAACTTCAATTTTTACAGCTCTGTAACTGTGTCCTAATTTTGTATTTAGTATTTGATTTTGAGGTAAGGCTATATCTTAAGATCTGTAACTTCCATAAAGTCTAATCTTGTGCTTTATGTGAACCATCTTTGACCATGCATTTGCAAATATTATATCTTTTTTCCATTTCTTATCAATGTGATAAATAAATTATTACTGTAAAGCTATGTTAATATTGCTTTAAATCTGCTTTTCTTTAAGCTTGTATTCCAGTATTCACCAATGCTGTTTTAAATTGAATGATTGCCAAGCTTGCTAGACTTTATACACAGCTATTTCCTTTATTTGCCAGTCTAAACACTGTATTTCTGTAATATTATATTGAAATATTCTATAAATCTTCAATGGACACAAGGACCAGGTACTGATTTATTTATCATCTGCTCTGTTTGTTGGTCCTCGCATCTTGTTCCAAAAAAGTCCAAAATCATCTGTATTCTTCCTGCCTTAATTAATAAAAATGGACAGAAGAAATGTGATGAGTGTAACTTTTTAAATGAATAATAAATTGAGATTTTTGTCATAATTATAAAAATTATACTTTGGTTCTGCAATGTTTGGGCTTTGCTCCCTGAAAAAGTATAAGGTACATGAGGTATAAGGAAAACTGTGAATATTTAAAGCAAAATTGATGCAGTCAACTTAAGAGTATTGATTCTAACTATTGAAGATTAGCCGAATTTTGTGATAAGTAACAAAAATATACAGTCTGCGTTGTTAGACTAAGTATGTAAAGCATAGGTGTATTTGTTTATGGCAGATGTATTCATTGTTTTTAAAACTGTGGGCTGAAGTGAGAAAGAGCTGTCCTAAAACCAATGTTTGACAGAATGGCTACAACTTTGAAAAGCAACAACTTGGCACCAATGACAAACAAATGGCAACAAGAAGTTGATTACTCTATGGACTAGTGAACAACTATCGATGACAGAGAGCATTTTGCCTGTCAACAACTGTGAGATTGGTTCTCAGGTCACTGAATAGCTTGGAGCTGGGAACATGTTACATAGGGGGAAAGAAGTGTTCAGTTCCTCCCCAGCTCATTGGTGGAGTCTCTGTTTTCATTTATTACCTGTAATAAGTAGTGATTCTTGTTCGATATAGAAATATGATCCATGATTTCTATCAATCTGGGTTTGAAAACTAATGGATCAGAAAACTTCATGTACTTTAAGAAATCTTTAGCTTGTGTGATGACTCTGGGAATACTGGAGCTCGAATTCTAGCACATTAACCCAGTAAGGCATGACATCAGAATTATACTGATGTGCTGAAATCAAATAGTAATCTGATCTCGCATGTATATATTTGCTAATTTGAATTTATTAAAATACAGCATAATGCAGATGTGTAAATTTGTGGTCCAAAAATATTGGTTAAAGTCCAATTTTTTTCATCATGCTGGATTTCCAGAATTTCTGGCATAATTTCATTGAGCTACACAATTTGTTGAAATTCATTAAAAAACAGTTATACATTTTCACAGTTACTTAATGACTTTAATAAATAACATGACACTTCAAGCATGTTTTTATCGACTGCATGCATTGAATAGATTTACACTTTTCAATAATATTTTTTATAACTGTGGCTCTGAATGATAAGAACACTGATGTTTAAGTTTCCTATTATTGCCTCCAAATATGAACATTGATACACAGTTTGGATTAGGTAGGATCAATCCTTTAGCATTAACACAGCTGTTTACTTTGGTATTTTCCACACGTTTTCTCAAAGTAAGAGCACATTTTCTGTTACTATATGACAATAACAAAACCAGTTAATCTATAATCTCCACTTTGAATGACAGCATACTAATTTTCTCTATACTGTTCCGTTTATTTTACTTAATCACAGAAAACCTAAACCACTGATCCTGGCTCTGTTGTTGAATTTCAAGTTTTATTCTGAATGTATGTCTGAATTGCTGTCAGATCCTAACATTTTGGCTCAATCCTCCTCATCAGGAGAAATCATCACTGTTACTCAAATATTCATTGTCCAGTGTCATGAACACGGAGATTTACATGACAGTTATGTTTTGAACTATACCTTTAATTCAAAATAATCAGAGAATTCTGGATAAATATCCTAGCTTGAAGACATGTCCATGTAATTCAGCTGCCATATGGAAAGTATTGCACGTGTTGAGATGCCAAACACTTCCATTCTGTGCTGGGGGGTAATTTGGCATATCTTAATGAAAAAACCAAAATTACATTTGTTGCATGACAGCAATCAGGTGCAAGTGACAATTGTAAATTAGATATTGTTATTGTGACAATAAGGAGACCTAGGGTATAAACCTTCAATCTGCAAGATACAAAGCCGTTCTCATTTTTCTAAGTCCATATGACACGATCAGATAGGATAGAATTTAATGCAGTCTGCAACATTAACCCTATCAGAAACATTACCCAAGACAACACCTCTCTTCATGCTTCTTTTGGTCAAAAATCACACAACACCAGGTTATAGTCCAACAGGTTTATTTGAAGACACAAGCTTTCGGAGTCTCACTCCTTCTTCAGGTGTCAGT
>NC_063334.1:79935228-79959924 GCF_021869965.1 Rhincodon typus | reverse complement strand
ACTGACACCTGAAGAAGGAGTGAGACTCCGAAAGCTTGTGTCTTCAAATAAACCTGTTGGACTATAACCTGGTGTTGTGTGATTTTTGACCTCGTCCACCCCAGACCAACACCGGCACCTCCACATCATGCTTTTTTGAATAGTTAGCATTTATACATTATTGAATATAGTTACACTTACCCAAGTTTCCGCCTTCACAAATTCAGGCAGTCTAGAATTTTCACAATTCTTCCAGAATGTGATTTCTTTGAGCATAGAGATTAACTTGATGATTGTTGTCTTTGGTTTTGTTCTTGACTCTACATGGTCGTAAAGTGTCTGTCCACTGAAAGACCCTTTACCACTTGCATATTCTTCATTGAGGAAGTTGAGGATGTTAAACCAGAAATTTGGTCCATCACCTTACCTGGAGGACTCTTAGTCTCCTGAATTCCTTTTTGAGTGAAACCATTCCCTGCTGAATCAGATAGTTTCAAAACATCATCAGGGGAACTTTTTATCTCATGTATTCTCTTCAAGGATGATGGCTGCTATTTCTTTTTTTTGTGGAATCCTGTACTTTGTAGTCAGGAAATTTCTTGTTATCGGTATCCTGAATCTATGTAGCAGGCAGCTCTTCTTGACAGTGTCCTGAATCTGTGTAAGTTGGTCATCCTACTTCAGCATTGGCTCCATGGACTAAAATACATTTTATCTTTGATCTGTGAAAGCGAATCTTTATTTGCAATCTGGTTATATGTCTGCTTTGAGGTCTGTAAACTCTTTAACTTGTAGATATTGTTAAATATCTTCAGTCGCTTTCTGGTGAACCAGGCTTGTTAACATCCTCAGTCATGGCTGCTCTGTTGAAATGGGTATTTTCATTTTTGAAGGTTCTTGGATTTCTGAGCCAGGCAATCTCTTCTTGACAAGTTCTTGGATCACTGTGCCTGGCACTTTCTTTTTGGTTGTGTCTAGAATCTGTGGGTGTTAGTAGTACTTCCTCAGTGTTGGTTTTCATGGAGCCAATGCACTCCATCTTCAATCTGTGTGAGCAAATCATCATTCTCAATCTGCCGTAACGTCTGTTTTGCAATATATTAACTCTCGACTTTGTACATCATCTGTGATTGTCACACTTTTGAACGCAAAGTATTCCTCACCTCAGTCATGCTACTTTATTGCTGCTAACTTAGCCCTGTCACAAGTTCTGATGATGCTTCCTTAGGAGACAAAGAATTGAAATAATCCCCTTAAATTTGTTTCATTTTACCATCTGACATCAAATTCAAATCTGCTATTACACCTTGCTCGTCAGGCTGTGCGAGTGCCTGAACAATTTTAATTACAGATTAATGAATGGACTCAAGTAGGTCTTACTGCTCATTCTCTATCTCCTCACCTGCATCTTTTCAGAGCCTTTGCTTGTTTCTGCCATCTGAATTTTCTTTCATGATGTCTGAACTGTTTTCTATTCCTGACAATCCTCTGTCATTGTAGGTTCCTCAACCAGTTATGTGATCTCCAATCTCATTTGAAATCTCTAGTTAGCAGATAACTGATTGAGTGCTGACAGTATACCTGGTGATCCCTAAGTGTCTCTGGTGTATCTGTTCCATACATCTTCTCAAATTAAAATATCCTTTTAATTGGTTCATGGGACATCAGCATCACTGGCTAGGCCATCACTAATTGCTCTAGATGAACTACTTTCTTCAATTGCTGCAGTCCTCAGGTGTAATTATATGTACAGTGTTAGTAGGAAGGCATTTCCAGCACTTTGAGCCAGAAACAGTAAGGGAAAGGTGATAAAGTTCTAAGTCAGGATGGTGTGTACATTGGAAGGGAACTTATGCGTGGTAGTTTGCATGCATCTACTGCTTTTGTCCCTCTAAGAACTAGAATTTACAAGTTTGGAAGGAGGCTTGGTAAGTAGCTGCTGCAGAAATTACACATGTGTAAAACAGTGTGTCGGTGAAGGGAGTGAATGTTAAATGTGATGGAATTGGTTGTCAATCAAGCAGCTACTTGGCTTTGATTGTTGACAAGCTTGTTGAGTGAATTTGAGTTGCACCCACCTGGGCATGTGGAGTGTGCCTTGGAGATGGGGGACAAGCAACAGAGTTACAGGAGGTGAATTACTTATTGCTGGACTCCTAGACCCTGACCTGTTCTTGTAACCACAATATTTATATGACTAGTCCATTTAAGTTTCTGATCAATGGGAACACAATGGATCTTGTTAGTAAGGATTCAACAGTGATTCCATTAAACATCAAGAGCTGAAGGTTAAATTGTCTCCTTCTGGGTCATTTGGACCATTGCGTGGCATTTATGTGGGATGAATGTTATTTGCTGAATGTTTCCTGAAATGTGAGGTTTCTGGATCATGAATGATGTGTGCTGTCTTGCAGCCTTTGTGTTATAGTTTTGCTTGTAGTATACTTGAGAGCTGTTCCAACTGGACCTCTGTAGGCGATAGCTTCTGTATCTTCATCCTTGGAAAATTATCTGATAAGACTGTGACAATCACCATGGTGTCAAACTTAAAAATAATGGAATGTTCATTGACATAAACAGGTTTGTCAAACTCCAGTTGGTTGGATCACCAATTTCCCTGAGAAATCTGTTATTTTACAGATGTGGTATTGTTTTGTCTTAACTGGGCCTGGGCTTGTACTTGTGCCTGTGAGACTCCCTTGTTCCTCATCACTGCATGATTCATAGTTTCTACTGTCCGGCCTAATTTTATTTATGCTGTCTTTTTTCTTATTGCAAAAATGTATAAATCTTTATTTACATACGCAGTTACTGATCCATTTGTGTACAGTCTTTGCAACATGAAAATCAAACAAACATTGGAATTAGGCATTCACTGCAGTTCCAAAAATCCTAAGCCATTTCTTACTTATATAGGACTATATTTACATACATTTGAGGCACTAAGAGGGTCTGATAACTGAATGGATCCCCATTGTACTTTGGCAGAAAGAACTTAGATAGTGGTCCTTCCCGACTGCACCTTGGTGGCAACTGCCCCAAGCTTTAGTGCATCCCTCAGCGTGTAGGCCTGGGTCTTTGGAATGTGCCAGTCTGCAACACTCAGTCAAAGTCAACTCTTTGCTCTGGAAGACCAATAAGTTTCAGGCAGACCAGAGAGCATCTTTCGATGCATTGATGGTTGTCCAGGTGCAGTCCACGTTTGTCTCGGTGTGTGTCCTGAGGAACAGGCGGTACAGTGCAGAGTTCTGTGTCACAGAGTTGCTCGGGATGAACCTTGACAAAACCACTGCATCGCTCTCTAGACTTCCTTTACAAAGGCACACTCCATAAGGAGATGTGTGACAGTCTCTTCACCAGTGGAGTTGCTTTGAGGGCAGCATTTGGTGGCGCACCGAGGCTGGGTGTGCATGAAGAGTCTGACGGGCAGTGCCCTTCTCACCACTGGCCAAGCGATATTTTGGAGCTTGTTGGAAGGTTCTGATGATGAGAAATTCTGCCAGTTTGCTCAGGGAACCACCTGACAGGATTAACCCTCTCCTTTTCCTGCAGGGTCTCGACCATGTTACGTGATGACCACTTTGTGTTGGACTTGCGGTAAAAGGTATTTCTTCTTTCCAAATCTTTCCACAATGGACACGTGATATTGAAAGGTCCAACTATTTGGAGCATTCTGCAACAAGGCCGGCGCATCCTTCACAACACTGGGGACAAGTAGCATCTTAGTACATAGTGTTTGTGTACCAAGGGTCTATGCACAACTTGCTGCAGCTGCACACTAAGATGGCCATCAGGACGAGGGTGGCAATGGGTAAATACTTCTCTAACCCCTTATCCAGAGCTTTACATGTGGTATCCTTGCAGACACAGTCCATCTTTGACCTCAAATGAAGAGGAAAATGGTTCAGGTAACTGCAGTACTGCAGCTTTGGGAATGGGCCACACCTTAGGTTAGGTGGATTGGCCATGCTAAATTGCCCATAATGTCCAGGGATATGCATCTTAGGTGGATTAGCCTGGATACGCAAGGTTACAGGGGTAGGGGAGGGGGTGGGTCTGAGTGGGATGCTCTTCGGATGATTGATATGGACTCGATGGCCTGCTTCCACACTGTAGGGATTCCATGATTCTATGACCTGTTCCACGTGCAGCAACATCCAGAGTATCTGACGTCTGATGACAAGGTTTTTGCCTGCAATGGAGAGGGAGAGCTGCTCCCAAAAGCCCAGTTTCTGTCTCACCTTGCCAATATGCTCCTCTCCCATTTTGGCACATGCCCTGCTCCAAACTATATTCCCAGCACCTTCAGGTAATCTGTCCTGACAGTGAAGGAGATAAAGGATCGGTTGGCCCAGTTCCTAAAGACCATGGCCTCGTTCTTGCCTCAATTTACCTTGGTCCCCAAGGCCAGTTCAAACTGGTCACAGAGGTTCATATGTCTACACACTGACAGCAAATCCGAGCAGGAACAATGACATCATCCATGTACAGGGAGGCTGACCTGCAGGCCTCCGTTGCCTGGAATAGACAAGTATGTCATGATCTTACGTGCCTCAATAAGATCACCTCTTCCACTTCCAAATTCCAATGTAAGCCTTGGCTGTTCAACTTTTCTTCATAAGGTAGCACATCCATCCCAGGTCTCAGTTAATTGAACCTTCTTTCATTCTTTCACTAACTTTATCTACAAGTGACGTTCTATTCGCAACGTTCAATTAGTATAAGGGATTCTTGTCAGTGTCTAAGCTGCAAAGGAGAGCCCACAAAATATCACTGCTAACCTGGAAATTAAGGAGTGGGTCAAGATTTTCTTAAAACTGAAGCCCAACTAATTGCAGAGTTAATGTTTTCAAATATCTAGGTTGTCATGTTGCTGGGCTGAAAAACAGATATAAATGGTGTGTTTAAAGCAGATACTTCAGAACTTGACAAGGTTTAATCAGCTAATCTCCTTGAACTCAGTGACATACTGAATAATCATGTACATAAATGTTCTCAAGTATATGCGAATATATTGTTAATAATTATTATCAAGGTATGTGTAATTGTTGATAATTCATTATCAGAGAATACTTAATTCCTAAGAAAGATAATAAATTAGTTTGAACCTTATTAACTTGTGAAATTACTTAAAAATTTCTAAAAACATCCATTCCTGAATAGTCCAGTATGTGTAGTTCCTTGAAGGACTGGGCTTGGCAATGAGCCCACTCCTGTGTAAGCAGGCTGCTAACACTTCCTGGCTCAGTTCACACACAAAGAATTGCATTTAGTCAAATGCTCAAGGACCATATTGGAACCATTACTGTTCTATCATGTGACCATTAAGTCAGGAGAAGCTAAATTACACTAACTTTCATATTTTTGTATCATAATCCCTAACATTTTTTTTATTCATTCACAGGATGAGAGAATTACAGTCTAAATCAGAATTTGTTGCCCATCCCTAAGTAATCTTAAGGAGGGTTGCAAGCTGCCTCTTTGAACTGTGACAAATCACGTTAGGTAGCTACAACAACAGTTGGAAAGGGATTCCAGGATTTCAACCAAGTAACAGTGTAGGAATGGCAATAAATTCCCAGTTAGGGTGGTCAGTGGCTAGAAGGGAACTTGCAGCAATGTTGTTCCCATGTATCTGGTGCCCTTATCCTTACTAGAAATTTCACGTTTGGAAGGTGCTGTTGGAGATGCTTTGGTGAATTACTGCGGTTTATCTTGGAGATCAGTGCTTCCCAAATTTTTTTCCATTTTTGAGGCTTTAGAGTTGTCTTGACTCCTCAGCAAGAATTGTGAGAACAGAAGACAGGAAACGTAGCCGTTAAAATCCAGTCAGAATGTTACAGCAGCCATTGCTACTTCACAGTACAAGACCCAAGATTTCAGTTTACAAACCCAACTTTGTGAAGACCTGTTGTTATTGTAGGTAGTACACATTGTTGCCACCATGTGTCAATTATGGAGGCTGTGAATGCTGAAGGTTGTGGAAGGAGTGCTAATCAAGTCGGCTGCTTTGGCCTGGGTGATGTCAAGCCTTTTGAATTTCTTTAGATCTGCAATCATGCAGACAAGTGGAGAGGTTCCATCACACTCTTGAAGGGTACCTTTTGATGGTGGACAGGCTTTGGAGAATCAGGAGGTGAATTATCCACCACAAAATTCTTAACCCCTGGTCCTTTCATGTAGCGGCAATATATTTTGGTTGGTTTGGTTCAGTTTCTAGTCATTGGTAGCAGTCAATGTGTTGATCGTGAGGGATGCAGTGAAGGTAACGTCATTGAATGTCAAGGGGTGATGGCTAGATTCTCTCTTGTTGAAGCCAGTCATTGGCTAGCACTTACATGATGTAGATTTTATTTGCCAATTATCAGCTAAGTCCCAGAGGTTGTCGAGAATTTGCTGCATTCAGACAAGGATCTGAGTGTCCGAGGAGTCACGAATGGTCCTCAACATTGTGCATTCATCAGTGAACATCCCCACTTCAGATCTTATGATGAAAGGAAGGTAATTTATGAAGCAGCTGAAGATGGATGGACCTAGAATATTCCCCTAAAGAACTCTTGTAGAAATGTCCTGGAGCCCAGATGACTAACCACCAACAACTGTAACCATCTTCTTATGTGATAAGTATGACTTCAATCAGCAGAGAGTTTTCCTCCTGATTCCCTTTGAGTCTAGCCTTTTCCAGAGCTCCTTTATGCTACACAGTCAAATGTGGCCTCGGTATCATGGGCAGCTACCCTCATTCATCATTGCTGTTCAGATCTTTTGCTCATGTTTAGTGTAAAGCTTTAATGAGGTGAGGAATTGTGCAGCCCAGACTGAACCCAAACTGGGCATCAGCGAGCAGTTTCTTGCTGAGCATGTGTGTGTGCTAGCATTATCAATAATCTTTTCCATCGCGTTGCTGATGATTGAGAGTAGTCTGGTAGGGTAGTAGTTGACTGGGTTGGATTTAGTCAGAGATAGTAAGAACTGCCGATGCTGGAGTCAGGGATGACACAGTATGGAGCTGGAGGAACACAGCAGGCCTGGCAGCATCAGAGGAACAGGAAAGTTGACATTTCGGGTCAGGACCCTTCTTCAGAAAAGAGTCCCGACCTGAAACATCAACTTTCCTGCTCCTCTGATGCTGCCTGGCCTGTTGTGTTCCTTCAGCTCCACACTGGGTTGGATTTAGTGCTGCTTTTCGAGTACAGGATATACCTGGGCAAGTTTCCACATTTTTCTGGTATATTCTTGTTGTAGCTGTGCTGGAACAGTCAATGCAGAGCATTGCTTACTCTGGAGCACTAGCCTTCAGTTCTACCTCCAGAATGTTGTCAAGGACTCACAATTTTAGTGGTATTCAGTGGCTTCAGCCAAGTTTTGATATGTGGATTGAATCAAATTGGCTGAAAACTGTACATTGGTGGAACTTCCTACTCTATTGAGTTGTTTAATTGTCCACCACCATTTAGAACTGGATGTGGCATGACTGCAGATTTTGGATCTGATTAGCTGGTCATGGGATAATTTAGCTCTGTCTATCACACAGTGCTTCCACTGTTTAATATGACTTGGGGCTGAATGGTCTGCTTCTGCTTATTTTGTATGATCAGATGTTTGTATGCTAACTATACAAATAAAAGTTGCATTATAAGGAGTGCAGATGGAAAACAAAATAATAAAGAAATATGATTAGCTTAAATGAATAGAGAATGCTATGGCAAATGGATTTCAATATAGGCAAATGTAAAGGTATCCACATTGGACATAAAATGAAAGAAGACTGTACTTTCTAAATAATGTAAAGTGAAAAATAGTGGAGGTCCAAAATCTTGGTGGTAGAGGCACGTAGATTATTAAAATGTCACAACAACATACAGAATATAATTAAAATGGTTAATAGAATGCTGACCTTTAGAGTATCAGAGTACAAGGCTGTACAAGTCATGCTACACTATATATACATAGCATTGGTCAGACCACAGCTGAGGTTCCATGTGTACCATACTTTAAGGAGGATATATTGGTCTCAGAGGAAATGCAGTGTCGACTTAGCAGAATGATAGCTGAACTTTACAAATTAAATTAAAAGGAGCGATAACATAAACTTCATTACATTCAATAGAATTTACAGAGTAACAGCTAATTTGAACAAATATTTACAAGATATCAAGGGAAAGAGATAGGGGAGATGGATAGAATTATTTTCTCTGGTTAACCAATCTAAAAGTTAGAAGTAGACAGCTTGTAGAAGTGGTGGAAGTTTGGAATTCTCTTTTGGAGTCAGGGGTTGGTGCTAGGTCAATTGTTAATTTTAAATCTGAAATTGATAGACTTTTGTTAACTGAAGCCATTAAGGGATACGGAACAAAGGCAGTTACTTAGAGAGAGATCCCAGCTCAGCCATGACCACATTGTATGGCAGATCAGTCTTAAGGGGTACTTCACTTACTCATTTTTATTTGTATATTTACATGTCATTAAGTCTATAGAAAGTGTTGAGATGTCCCTAGGGTGCAAATAACTTTTATGGCACAAGTGAAATTTGATGTGGAAACATTTCTAGCTCCAAGCAGCTGAAGAATAGTAAACAAAGCATAACTAGGAGGCATTATTCTGTTATTATTTCATAATAAAGTAGGACTGTCATCTCACTTTATAGCTACAAACTGAAAATACACACATGGCCATTTGTTCCCCAATACCCCAAGCACACGATGATATTAACTACAGTGTCTCCTTTCCACCTCCACATCTAATAATTTATTTTTAAGATAAACTTTATCCTGCTAAAGAAATAAATTGTGGAAAGTGTTTATGACTTTCCATCTTTTGAACCTGGTGCAATGTCTGCTCCATCTAGCCTTCACTTTGAGTGATATTCACAGGCTCTGAGAATTCGACTGGCTTTACCACAGATTTAACAATACTCACACTGATATTATTGTTTCATACAATTCATGAATGTCAACGGTTTTATTACTGTTGTATTTTCAGTAAGCTGTTTATAGTATGGTAGCCCCTCAGTATAAAACGCTGATATATCATGACCTCAAATAAAGTAAATATTATTTATAGTGCTGTCATTAATATAGAAGTGATATAAAACACTCTCTATAACAAGCTGTTAGGCTATATCATAACTTTTTTGTAACTGCCAAAGAAAGCAAGACAGAGAGTCACGAATGTACATCACCAAGTACAAATACATATAGCTCTGTATCTTATTTTAAAGCACCAGTGTATTTAGGATCATTTTTGTTTGATAACAAGAATATTCCTTACCTAAGCAGTTGTGTTAGCCATTCAAAGACGGTAAGAGAATTTGCAAGCTTTGAGATACCTGGGATATTGAAAGGTTTAAATAGCAGCAGCAGGAATTTCCTTGCAGGTTCTGATGGGTTGCTGTAAGTTCAGTGGAAGATCAATAGAAACCCCATGTACATCTCCATTCTGACTTTACTGGCAATCTTTCTCTGATGTTAAAGTGGTTAGCAAGGAGTATGCCTGAGAAAAAATGTTGGCTTGTTTTTTAGTTTTAATAGATCTGTACTTTGCAAATGATCCAGGTTTGATTTAGGTAGGATAGAAATTATTACCTCACATTTCTGCAGCCAGCTTTATACTAATATGCTTAAAGTCCTCATGTGTTCTTGTGACAGGTTTAGTCCTTGTGATTATAAATTGTATTAGAAGTTTTTGTCAATAATAATTTAGACAAATTTCAGTTTGCTGCTGTAAATATAAGGTCTAGTGTATAAGATTGGCCGAAGGGCTAAAAGTTAATGGTGATATTCAAAAGCTGCATGAGAAGATAGATTGTATAGAATGGGCTGAATGGCTAAAATGGTTGATGATACTTGACACCTTGGATGAGTCTTGTTAACATTCCTTTCCAAGCTGAAGACTGCACTTGCAACTTGTTTTTCTGTAGCTGTGTTTTGTCTTCTGTATCTGCTTTCTTTGTGCTGGCTGTTTGTTCCACTGTATAAGAGAGAGAGAGAGTTTTGTTCCAAATTGCTGGACTTTGCCTCGGCTCGGAATCGTGAATGGTGCCAGGAACGAACCTAAACCTCCAGACCAGACGTTGATTGAAGTGTCCCTGATTTGCAGAAGGGTGTGAGACTTGGTTTTTTTCCCTTTTCTCTTCCTTTTACTATTTATTTATTATTACTTAGCAAATATTCATATTTAAGCAAATTGCTGTTAGATAAACCTTCTCTTAATTGTACTTGCCCGAATCTGAAAAGAACCATTTGGATACACTCTGTGATCCAAGACATTTTAGTGACAAGGGATGGGATTTGGGAAAATGTGTAAGGGCAGGGAAAAGCAACCTGATGCTCCAGAGACCTTCCGTATTCCAGGGTGTAATGCAGCAGATTCTGGATTCAGGTCTTTAGCTAACATGTTAGCACAATTAGGATTCCCGAAAGGATGGGGGACAGTTATAACTGGAGATAGAGAGATAACTAGAAGCCAGGTTTCTGTGCTGTGCAAGTGCATTGAACTTTGCAGAAGTGTTAAATCTTTATGATCCAGTTTGAATGCACCTTTTTTTGTTGGTTGCTAAGTGTCGTCCTGTACAATTTGTTTTTTTTTCTGTTCCCTGGAGCTCAAGATCTGGGAATGCTTTGAAGTTTTAGTTTGTATTTTGGGATTGTATAGTGATTTGAAAGGATGTTGTGTGCTTATATCTGTGTGGAGCATACATGGTTAATGTCATGTCCTTTTAAGAAACCTTCAGTGGTTGTGTAAAGCAAAAAATCTGCAAAATATTGATTCAAAAATTTGGCTTGTAAAGCTTGGTAAAAATTTACCTTTTGGAATTGGCCCCGTGTTGTGTTTGGACTTGGGTACATTTTAATTCCAGAAATTACCATGTTTGGAATTTCATTTTCTGGCCAGACTGAACTTCCAAATGTTGTTTTGACACATGAGTGAATCTTTAATTCCTGATGATAAGATTGAGTTATTGTTAATATCCATGTAATAGGGAAATTGGAATGTTGAAAATGCATCTCCCTCTGTGTGAGGAGTTTCAGAAAGGCAAATTTAACAAACAGTTCCTACTGTCTCTTTAACAAAGGGGTGGGGTTTTTTCCTTCCTCCAAGAAGGAGGAGAGACAGATGACCAACTTATGTGCAGGAGTTTATGCCCTGCCCCCTTTTCAAATTCATAGCGGATTAATGCTAATTAACCCATTCTGCTTGACATAGAGTGGATGGAACTTATTTGCTGTTTTTAGAAATTGGAGACATTGAAAGTTGAACCCATTTGCAGAATTTCAACATCGCAATGCAGTGATGGAGGAGGTAGCCTCTACTCATCAAGCCCCTCATCAATAACACATTTCAGTGTTGGGGAAGTACTGTAAAAATGTTAATTATAGTGAGTGTCAGGAATCTTGAAACCACTGAGCCTGGGTACACTTAAGCATATCATGACAAAAACTATATTAGGGCCACATGCCCTGGTATTCTAAATCATTTAAGTGGGAATAGTTACCTGAAAATTTAAAGGGATTCTGGGAAATGATAAAGTGTATGCACATAGTCTCAATGGTTTCAATACATAAAAATGGTTAGTGACTTTAAGGGAGTCAACAGAATATTGAATTTGGACAAATTTACATAGAGATATATCAAATATCTCGAATGAGTCATCAAGTAACTTTAAAAAATGTGGGTCATCTTAGAGAACAAACAAGATGTTGTGCCTGAATCAAACAGAAATGTTTGACTTCTGTTTTTAAATATTATAAGGTTATATTCCATGGACTATCAAATCTCTACAGATATTAGCTATGATGGTCAGTTAAGTTGCAAAATTGGATGAGATGAAGTAATTAAGGATGGAGACTGGCGTAAGAAGACAAAAAATATTAGAATAATGGGTTGAAATGGAAATTAAGGTTAAAATGCATTTTAGTGAGAAGGAAGTTTAGATGAGAGTACTAAACTAATAGCTTTCGCTTGGTGATGTTTGCATTCTTGTCTTTTTTTTAGGAAAGATTGAATTGGTGATCAAGCCACTACCTGAGGCATCAGGTCCATACTTGGAGAGATAAGTAAAATCTCATGGATCATTTGATAAGATCATGTGGGAGTCAAGAATGTGTGAAATGGTCTTGGGATACCAATGTAAGTGTGCAAAAGTGGATGCTACTTGAAGGTAACAAACATGAGACGATACAAAAACGCGCATTGAAGAACGGGATTCAGACATGTACACCTACTTGATTAGTGTGGCTTGGAAGAACACAAAAACATAGTTTAAACAATAAGACACTGACAAAAAGTCCATAGAGAAACTGACTTCAAAACAATAAAGTAATATTCGTGAAAGGGATGTTAAAAAAAATTACAATCAAAATAAAATGTGTGATTGGCCATTAGGTTAAATGTTACAGAAATGAAAGAATATGGACTGTGGGAGGAGTAATGGTGGACTGAACGAAAGGGCCCATTGGATGACATACAGATACCCCATCTTCGGTGTTTGTATGATGCATGTACTCCAATGTTTAAAGCAGTAAGTGAAATTGTAATGTGTTAGGACAGTTAATGTATGAAAGAAGGCTGAGCTAAGACTCAGATGGTGCAGGAGTCTGTGGTAAAGGAACCCCAGGAAAAATAAAAGGCAGGAAGCATAAGTTGAAGGCAAAGCCTGATGAACGTTAGAGCTGTATTTTTTGATAAAGCCTGATGAACAGTAGAGCTGTATTGTTTGATACCATGTATATTGTAGCTCAAAAGGGGGTACCTGATTACCACTTCATGATACAATCATTCATAAAATTGACAAGGAGGGAAACATATTGAAGAAGTATCCTCAAGACAGATACAGATTAAGAGAGCAGGAGAAATTGAGTGCATATATGACGCTATTTCACTGTTATTGGGTGAAGTGATCTACAGATAGGGAACTGGAGGATTAGAAAAAAATACAAAGTATGGAAGCTGAATCTGGAACATCTGGAATTTTAGAGCAAATTATGTAAATAGATTAACTGAAGAAGAATGTAGATGATATTCTGGTCGTGTCAATCAGGTGGCATGACAAGGCTCCAACACAGCCTTGACCATGCATCAGGGGTGGTATGTATATATTTATGGTCCAGTCCCCAAAGGTCACAGGGATCATTAATTTGATGATACACCCTATTGTTGTATTCTTTGTATTGATGCTAGTTATTTTCATTGTAGTTTTAATCTTCTATGCAGATTACATACTCTTATTATATGTTCTTGCTTGGCTGTCGCTGATTTACGTTTGCATTTACAACTGTAGCATGCACTGTCAAATATCATCAGAAGTGGAATGTATAAAATGAGCCGAAAGGCTAAGAATTAATTATGATATTCAACAGCTGCATAAGAAGATAGATTGTATAGGATGGGCTGAATGGCTAAAATGGTTGATGATACTTGACAAGCTGCGTGACCTTGGATCAGTCTTGTTAACATTCCTCAGTGAGCCGAAGACAGACAGCACCTGCAACTTGCTTCCCTGTAGCTGTGTTTTGTCTTCTGTATCTGCTTTCTTTGTGCTGGCTGTTTGTTACACTGTATAAGAGAGAGAGAGAGATTTGTTCTAAATTGCTGGACTTCGCCTCAGCTTGGAATCGTGAACGGTGCCAGGAACGAACCTAAACCTCCAGACCAGACGTTGATTGAGGGGTTCCTGTCGTGCAGAAGGACGTGAGACTTGTTGATTTTTTTTCCCTTTTCACTTCCATTTATTATTTATTTATTATTACCACTGTAATAATTTATTATTACTTAATAAACATTCATATTTAAGCAAATTGCTGTTAGACGAGCCTTCTCTTAATTATATCTACCAGAATCTGAAAAGAACTGCTTGGATACACACTGTGATCCAAGACATCCAGTTATCTTCACTGTTGATTGATAGACGTATTCTCATTCTCATGAAAATGCTAAGGACAACACATATTTAGACCATTTATTTGCCATTTGACTAGCATGCATTTTTCATTGACTGACTATTTTTACATGTTTCTGAAGAATTTTCCCTCTAGTCCAGCTGCTATGAAATACAAACAGTTCCTTACTTTCAGAATTGTCAGTCTTTGCCAAAATTAGGAATGGGATTTATGATTGAGAATGAGATAGGTTACAAACCCGGTTAAATACATGAGCTACATTTATTTTTCAGAATTTGACATACTGTATCTAAATAGCTCCTATCTTTGAAAATACAATACGAAATTCTCATTGCTGAAAGATGAGATGTAGCTGGACTGTACTTTGACAAATTTAGCTGTGTATGAGCACAGCTACTCACTGTAGGATCTGTGACTGATTTCCTAAGCTTTTGCTATGGTATTCTTAAAAAAAAATCTTAATTGGATCTAATTCATGCATTGCTAATCTGCAGGAAATGGGTCATTTGTGCAAGTTTATAATTAAAGGTACTGAACAGCTGGCTGTGAAATCCATTTCTATAACACAATACTTTTCAAGCATCTGTTTTGTGTGTAACTTAACATTTAACTGAACCTGTTATGATGTAATCGCCCCAAAATGATGGATAATAAGTTAGAGTTTGGTACCAGCTGCAGGTTTTGTTAAAATTTGGAAAAATGAGGGCATCTAAAATATTTATTTTGTGTTCTAAAGAACTAACACTGCAGTTTCTCTTTGTAACACTCTTGCACAGTTGTTCTTGACTGTTGTTTCAGCAATACTTAAAAAATAACATTTACATTTATAAAATATCTGGAATATAACAAATTCTATGCAATATATTTATTCATTCTGAACAGGTATCAGTGAAAATTAGACTCACCTAACAGTTAGAAGCATGCTGGTACCGGTTTAGGTGCAGACAAAGGCAATTCATACAGATAAAGACAGAGTCTAACAGTGAGTGGACAAGTTGTTGGGATATCTTCAGTCCCAAGGAGACAAAACCAATAACTGTATCAAGAAAGATTGACTGGGATATTGCCTACCCATTTTTTTCAATAAGGTGTTCAATAATTTAGGTGTACAATAATTTAGAGTTTATTTACAATTTATATGGAGAGACAAACAAATAAAATAGATGGATGAAAAAAAAGTGAAAGATAAGGAGTCGTCAGGGCAAGTAGAGCCCAATTTGTCATAGTCAGCAACTTGGTACCTTGGGCTGGATTTCCCTTGTGGCAGAGATACTTTTCTGTGTCGTTGATGAATACCAACCCAGGAGAATGGATCTTTATTGATGCAGAATGGAAGGTTCTACTTCAGCAACCTCAAGTGGAAACAACACTCTGCAGGAAAGTCCACCTTTACTGCATGGTAACCCAGTGACTGAATTCTATTTGGATCCTCCCTCACTGTTTCAACTGTCTTAGTACAAGTTTTGCTACTTGAAATTTTCACTTCTACAAACAGTCCATTCTACTTGGCATTGCACAGTTTTCTTCTAGATCTAAGTAAGTCATTTTCACATGCATTAAAAATGCAGATCTATCTTTAAATATGAACTTAATGCACAGATCTTGAAGGTTCAATGAGATTCAAACGACACTCACTGTGCCAGAACAGACCACACGTGATACAATTGAATCAGTCAAGAGGGTCCAACCATGTGATTACATCTGACACACTGAGCAGATTACTCAACCCCAGACAAACATTGAGATATTCCTAATGGCTTACATGTTGATGCTCAAGTTTCCCATGTTACCGACATCCTCAAGGTTGATCTGTTACAATTTGGCCAAAGCCTGTGTAAATAGTTGCAATCAGCAACTGCTAAGGGTGAACAACCACAAACATTACAAAAAATAATTATGCAGAGATGGCCTGACAGCATTAAAGAAGTAGAAGATTTATTCATTTTGGTCAAACAGAGATAAATTTGGTATGTCATGACAAAGCATTTTCCAGTGCAAACAAATCCTAATACAAAAAGCATTATGCCAAGATATCATATCCATGCCATGCCAGGGACACATGGGTAATGAACACAGAAGATGGCTAGCATGTGAGCATGTGTACTGGCCAGGGATGAATCAGTATATTCAACAACTTGTGAGGCATGCCAAATGTATCAATTCCAGCAGCAGAGGGAGCCTCATCCACACCTTGGTTGAAAATAAGAACATAGTCAGAAGTCACATGACACCAGGTTATAGTCCAACAGGTTTATTTGAAATCACAAGCTTTCAGAGTGTAACCCTCTTCATCAGGTAAAGTTGAGAGGGAAGCACACAGGCACAGAATTTATAGACAGAGAGATCAATGGGCAGAGAGATTGAATGATCATACAAACCATGTGAGTGGACACCACTTCCACATTGAAAATAAGAACTGTGCTTGGGGAAGATTACATCCTTGTGATTGAGAATGTTTCTACAGTTCCCATTGGTCGACAACTTAACAGCACCACATACCTGACTTTTGTTGACTCAATGAATGCTATTTTCAGGTTATTTAGTGTCCAGGGTCAGATAGTGTCTATTAAAAGACCACAGTATACTGGCAAACTGTTTCAAAATGTGTACTAAATGAGGAGTGACCCACATCACATCATCACCCTACTATCCACACTTAAGCAAAATATGAGACATATCATCAAATCAATGGTCATTAAGTATTGAACAACAAAGCAACATTTTCACATTGCATTGCTCACTTTCATGAAATACTAAAGGCAAAGGATGATTATCTCCAGTTTAATTTATACTTGGAAGACAAGTGTGAATGAGCCTGCTCAGAAGCAAATTGTCTAATGATTCCAAGACACAGGATATTCTTCTTCAAAGACAGATGAGAATGAAAGTGATACACGTTGAGCAAACAGATAGAGAAATACTAAAACTATGCACTGCACACAGATTGCACGTTTTAGACAACATGGGTCTTTGTACAACTATATGTATCTGTCTGGAATAAATTTTTATCATTAGAGAAAGGGAATGTTGGGTTATGTCTCATGTTCAGCATGCCTTTAAGAGATTTGCTCATGATATCACAACTGTTTCACATGACCTAGCACAGACTTGAAGATATAAAGATATATTCCACCTTACTTTGGATCACTTGAAGCATGACACTTTGCTGGAAGCAGGTTCTTCTGTTGTAACATAATAGATTAACATTAGTCCACTCGCCTATGTGCCTGAGGAATGCAATGTTTGGACATGACAGCTTATTGTAACGAATGATTTCTTTGACACCACAATATCCACGGCCAGTTTCTTACATTGTGTGCGATAATATAAGCATTGCCCTAATGGAAGCAAACTCTCACCTATCTCTATTTCAACTGAATCATGAGCAGTGCATCTGTTTTATATTTCAATCTCAGCATTACAGAAAATATTTGATGTTTACAAAAATATTTTCAATTTAAAATCAAAGACAAATATTATTGTCATAAAACAGCCCTTCCACATACTTAATAAAAATATCAATTAGTTTAAAAATGGTTTTACTCAATATAAATTCATTATCCATAATTCACATAAAATAAGAATTTTATTAACTTTTGTAATTACATTTTAATGAATCCATTAGAAAACACAGATGCAAGAAAATGTGAACAGATCCTCTTACAATTGTAATATACAAGTTTTGTAGGATAAAAAGAAATTAATTTTGTTTTTTTAATCTGGAATTTTTCCAGCTAATCTTTTTGCAAGACCAACATGATTTATATTGTCTGACAAAACACACAGAGATTATATTTTTTTAATGCATATCAATAGAAGACAAAATCTGAAAGTATGGTTTATGTGTTTATATTTTAGGAAATCATTAGCAGATTATATTCCTGTAAGTAAACAACTTTCAGGATATTATATTAAGAAAGAAAATGAGAATAATCAACATAAATTGAATACAGAGGAAATGACTGGAAGAGAGCCATCTACATGTGAAAGCAGCTAATAAATTAAGTTCATAAATTATTCACAGCTAACCATGGAATTTCGGGAACAAAGTCTTTTAAAAATTAAGTAAGAGCCCCTGGCAGAAAGACTCAAAAGAGGTTTTTTGAGCTGCCAAAAAGAAGAATGCACCAATCACATCATAATGAATCTCAGTTGCACAGCTGTCTGTGAAAGGAGGTCCATATAACTCAAAAGCAAATCAGTGACAAATCACACTGCCATTTGTTTCAGCTCAAGCTGTCCTGCTGATGAGCCTGCTGTTTTTTATTGTCTCCTGAGGCTAGGGATACAGTGAACAGGAGGAAGTGTAAGCTCAGGCAAAAAAAAACACAGGCTGTGCGAAGCATATTTTTAGACTTCAAGCATTATTTGTGTTTCATATTTCCTAAAGGTTGTGACTGATAAGTGATGGAAGCCGAAATATGAACAATTTTTCATTCAAACATTATTTGTTTTCCATTTCGACTGTGAGCAATAGCTTACTATATGCCTGAAGATAGCTTCATGAAAATTTGAATCAATGCTGTAGAACAAGCATGGATGCAGATAGATTGCTCACCTTATTAATTTTGATTTGATGTCTTGCAACAAAGAGTTGCACATAAGTAGACTCGCAGGTGCATTCAAGTAAAACATTCAAAGCACAAAGCACTGCTACCTAACTGCAGAGAACCCTTCTTTCTTATTTACCTTTGTGGCAACAATTTCTTTTGAAGAATTAAGACTAAAGGGGAAAATTTTGGCAAACCACACTGATTGCACTGGAGTAAACAGTGCCGCTAGGAATTACCTACACAATCTGTGCGCCCCAGATCTGTTTGTCAATTATATTGATGAGGAAAATATTTTGCTTTTCTCCTGAAGCTTTTTCTTTTTTTAATAACACCTTGTTATACCATATAAATATTTGGTAATGATTTTGAAAGCATTTTGAAACAGAATCTTAAACAACTTAAAGAAATTATTTATAAAATATAGTTTTGCAAAGGTGCATGGAGGTATGGGTAAGTAGCCATTTTATAGGTTCAATTTGACAGGAATAAGTTAAACAAAAGCCTCTAGACTATCCAAGGATCAGTTCACTTGAGAGATAAGGAAAAGGCCTTAAGAAGTGAAAAGGTTCCACTCTTTTAATGAGTCATCCTTCATTGTATTAGCAAGAATAAAACAAATGAGGAAACTTGACATTTTTAAGGATGATCCACCAAATTAATCATAAAAAAAAATTCTCTCTACTTTCATTGCCACCGATAAGAGGAACTGCTTTTAGTTTAGTTTGGCCTCGAGTGAGAAGACACTTTTAAGAAAAAGTCACATTTGAGATCAAATCAGTTACAAATGATAATATGGGTTAAATGTGCCACATTTGTTTCGTCCAAGAGCATCTTGGGGGAGAAAGAAGGATACCTAGATCAAATTATGAAGGACAGGGTATGAATTTGGTGTCATTTTAGGACAGAGATAAAGTGCAATGAGAATAGGTTGTGCATGAATTTCTGACAGCCCACGCAAGCAACCAATGGCTGTTGTAGAAAAGTGAACTGAAAAGTTAGAACAACAAATAAGATTTTGAAAAAGGATAAGTGAAGAATCCAGAAAGTAAGCAAGGACAATTACCTCTTGCTGAAAAAAATTGACTAAAGAAGCAATTGCCTGACCATAGTCAGTGTGAACATTACAGGAGCTGAAGTAACTGAATGGAAAATAAATGAGGCCAGAAATCTTTTTTAAAATGTTGAAATTAGGTTGTTTAGGGGATTGATGTTTGTTTTAAAATTTAGGAAGCCATAAATTAACATTTTGGAGGTTAAAGAAAATCTGTTAAGTTCTCAGTAAATCATCAAACACTACTGCTGTCAATTTTGGATGAAATATAAGCAAGAAATCTGTTACATAATAATAAATCAGAACATTCACCTTTTTTTATTGTCAAAAGAACTAAAAGTTTACTGTGTAGATAAATGGTATGTGAAAGTGATATTGTGTGAAAGGATATATATACTTGCCTCAAATCTTCACAGTATAGTGTTACTCAGCAAAAATTGAAATGTCCCAGGCACAAACTTTATGGTCCTCTAAATCACAGTGTTGAGGAAAACTCTAACTTAGTTGTTTCCATGTTGAGAAACTGTGATAAAATTGATTTTCATAGGAGTACTTGAATTTATTAATTTGGGTTTTCATTCATTCTTGTGATGCGGGCAAGAGCAGCAATTATTGCTCGTACAAGAGCAAAATATTGCAATACAATAGTCTGAAATAAGGCCAAAAAAAGCTGGAAAATCTCAGCAGTTGTAGAAGGATCAGGGTTTCCTTTTCAGATTGATGACCTTTTTATAAGAACTGTTCTGTTCTTTAGTTTTCATCCTTATTTGTTGCCCAATTCTAATTGCACGAAGACGGTGGTGAGCTGCCTTCTTGACACAACGCAGTATATGTGGTGCAAGTAAACCCAAATACTATAAGAAGGAGATCCAGGAGATTGTTCAAGGAATGATGAATGAACAACAATATAGGTTCAGGTAAAGTTGGTGTATGACTTGGAGGTAACCTTGTAAATGATTGTGCATTCATGTACCATTGTCCTTTTCTACTAGGTGGTGTAGGCGCTCAGATTCCTGGATGCTGATAACTTCTTGAATACTGTTGGAACTGTGCTCCTCCAGGCAAGTGGACAGTACTCCATCACATATGACTTGCGGACAGGCTTTGGGAGTCATGAGATGAACTACTTGCCATAGCATTTCTAGCCTCTGACCTGATCTTGTAGCCACAGTTCAGTTTCTGGTCAATGGATATTGATAGAGGGCAATTCAATGATGATAAAATCATTGAATATCAAGGAGACATAGACTGTCTCTTATTCGAGATGGTCATTGACTGGCACTTATACAGCAGGAACGTTATCTGTCATTTATATCAGCCCAAACCTGGAAGTAGTCTATGTTTGTTGCATATGGACAACAAACTCTGATACTTCAGTATCGAGAGCTCTAAATTGCTCTGAACACTCTGAAATCATCTGTAAAAATCCTCTTTTCTGACTTTATGATGATCAGAAAGGTAATTGATGAAGCAGCTGAACATGGTTGGGCCTGGGGCACTATCCCGAGGAACTTCTGCAGTGCTATTTAGGGCTGGCGTACCTCCAATAACCATCTTCCTTTGCTAGGTTCTACTCTACCCAATAGAGATTTTCCCAGTTCCTATTGACTTTACTTTTAGTGGAGCCCCTTGATGTCACCTTATGTCAAATGCTGATCTATGTCAAGGGCAATCACTCGCATCTTTACTTTTTGTCTATCATTGAACCAAGGTCGCAATGAAATCTGGACAAATAGCCTGGACAAAAAAAAACTGTGCATTGGTGAGCAGGTTATTGATGAGGAAATAGCATTTGATAGATCTGTTCATGGCACCTTCTATCACTTGACTGATGGAGTCATAATTAGTCAATTGTATTTGTCATGCTTTTTGTGGACTAGACATACTTGAAAATTTTCCCACATATTTGGGTAATATCGCTGTTGTAGCTGTATTGGAATATCATGGGAAAGGCATTGCTATTGCTGGAATACAAGTGTGCTATTGTGAGGTTCTTGGGACTAGAAACAGCTAGAGACAACAAGAATTAACAGTACATGAGCAATATGGTGTCTTGTATTAAAACAACTTCTTCATATTTTTTACTTCGGCTTATAGATTTCTTCCATTGGTACAATTTTGTATGATATCTTAAGTGACAAAGATGAACGATGCATTCTCTAAGGCACTAATACACTACAATTACAGCCAGAATCTTTAGACTTTGCTGTGCCCAATATGATCAACCCTTTCATGAGATCATGCAGAGTGAATCAAAAAGGCTGAAGGCTCACATCTGAAGTTGGAAAAGTTAGAAAGATACTGAGATGGATCAACTACTCAGCACTTCTGAAGATCCATATAAATGCTTCAGTTTTTTGCACAGACATGTCATCATGGAGAATTGGGACATGTATGTGTCTCTTTGTCCCATTAGTTGTTTAATTGTCTACCATCATTCACAATGGGAAGTGGCAGGACTTAAGAACTTTGGGCTGATCTTTGATTGTGGGATCCCTTAACTTCGTCTATTGTATGCTGTTTCCTTTCTTTATAAGCACATCGTGTAGTTTCACCAGGTTGACATCTCCCTTTTAAGTCTGCCTGATGCCTTACTTGGCATGGGTCTCCTACTCTCCTTGTTAGCCAGTACTAATCCCCTGGCTTTATGGCAATGGGAGAAAAATGGGAGCAATATGCTGTGTCATAAAGTTATGGACTGTGGTTAAATAAAATTCTACAGATGCTGATGGTTCACGGTGTCTCTAGGATGCCATGTTTTGAGTTGTTAGATCAGTTCCAAACCTATTCCATCTAACATAATGGAAGTATGACGGCAGGTACTTGATTTGAAGATTGGAGTTCGCATCAACAACGTATTGCTAGGGAAGTGGGACGTTAAGACCGGGGGAAGGGTACACCTGTCAGGGGAAGACTATGAGGGGACTTCTAAATCTGGAAATGTCATCCACCCTTCCTGCCCAAGATCAGAGCAGGATGATCTGTTGGGTGTCCGTGTCCATTCCTGACCCCTCCCTCCAATCTAAACATTGCAACCTTGCAGATAAAGTCTTTCAGTGGTGATGAATTGATCACATGAGGGCCTCAATTAGGAGGAAGTGGGTGGGTCACCCTTGGTTAGGGGCAGGGATATGTGGTAAAAAGAACAGCTGGTGGGGTACAGAATTGAATTATGCCATAGAAATCTGTCTGCATCAGCCATAACTATATTCCACAATGAAGCAATACAGCCCTCTTGGGGTAGACGATTCAAAAGATTCACAACTTTTGAGTGAAGAAATCTCTTCTTATTTCAGTTCTCAATAATTCGTCTTTTATTCTGAAACCATATCACTGTATTGTAGATTCCCAGACCAGGGAAAATAATGTTCTCGTGTCTACTCTGTCAAGGTCCTTCAATGGGATCAGAGCTCAATCTTCAACATAGACAATACAGACCTCAACTAATTCAGCCTTTCAGCATTATTGCAGTGATTCTTCTCATGCACATTCATTGTGCTGCCTTGAAGGAAAGTATAACATTCTTTAAATTAAGAGACCAAAACTGTGCACAGTATTCCGGATCTGGTATTACCAATGCCCTTTACAATTGCAGCAAAGCGTCTTTATTCTTGCACTCCAATCCCATAATAAAGGGTAACATGACCTTAGCTTTCCAATTTGCTTTTTCTATACTTGTATTCTAATTTTCTATGTCCAAATACACCCAAATCTCTCTCACCATTAGCACTTTTAAAAAAAAATTCCCTTTTCTGATTTGATGACCATAGTAAGTAAACTCACGCTTCCCCATAATTAAATCTTGTTATTCACTCAATTAATCCATATCTCAATTCAGCATCTTTGTGTCCTTATTACAGTTTGCATTATCATTCAGCCTGGTATCTTAGCAAACTTAGACACACTACTCTCTGCTTCATTATCTAAGTCATTAAGATATAATGGGGCAGATTTTCTACTGGCTAGACAGTTGTAATGCCAGTGTAGATAGGAGTTGTGTATTGTAGCACACTCCGAAGGAACTGCCCAGGAAAATGAATTTTCCTCTAGGCATTTCCATCACACCTGGAACTCTCTAAAAGTGTCCATGAAAACTGAACACTTTGGTTGGCTCCAATAAATTAAGTAAAATATATATAAAAATAAAAACATTAAATACATAATCTAATTCCTGAGTAGCTATTAATCAGATCCCATACTTACCTCTTACCCCCAAATGCGCCACACCCAGATCCTGACCTTATACCTCCCTGGGGAAATGACACTCCCATCCCTGGAACCCAATACCTTCTCTCTGCCTGACCTGAACTTTGACCCTTATCCACTGCCACCATCACTGAACCTGATGATTCCTCCCACTGCTGCCATTGGAATTGACCCCCACAGGACATAACCCTGGAGTCTCTCCATGCCGCCACAACTGGATCCAACCCCATCATCCCCACCCCACACCTTGCTGCTGGACAAGACTCAATCCTCATCCCCTCACACCCTCAATCATCAGAACCAATCTGACTTTCTCCACTGCCAGACCCAAATACTCAACATGCAATACCCACCCCCTACCCCATCAGATCCATTTTTTCTAGCCCACACCAACCTACCCTAAACATTTATCTGCATCCCATTTGTTATCTTGCCGCTGAAATCCCACTTCAGCTGGTTTCCCACTGCAGCTGGCATCCTACACAGCTGATATTTTACCCCACTGGCAACCTACCCCACCCCAGTTGGTACTCTATCACACTCTATTTATCTCATATCCTGGCATCTTATCCACTTGCATTCTATTTAACTGGCACCCTACACTCTTCACATCTGGCATCCTTCCTCCCAGTACCCTGTTCCCTACCCATCTAACATCCTACCCTCCTAGCACCTTAGCATCACATTTACATTCTACACTTACCCTTTGATAGAAGCTGTCAAAGTGCCCGTCAGGACCTTTAGTTTCAAAATGCGGTAACTGATCGCTGTGAAATGGGGCATGGTTTGCCTTCCTTTGACAATTGTATACTACAAAAGAACTGTCTGACTGGAAGTATGGCTCCACATTTCTGAGGGAGACCTGAACCGCGTCTCTTCTCAGAAATGCAAACAGCCCTTCTTTTGTGAAAAGGAAAGGATTGCCACTAACTGGAAAATCAGGCCCATTGTGAAAAGGTTTCAGAGATAGTAGGAACTGCAGATGCTGGAGAATCTGAGATAACAAGGT
>NC_063334.1:79800083-79930228 GCF_021869965.1 Rhincodon typus | reverse complement strand
CCTCCAGCTCCACACTGTGTTATCTCTGACTCCAGCATCGGCAGTTCTTACTATCATATAGTTTATGCCTTGCTTTCTGAGGAGACTTTTATTGATTATGAGGCGGGGGAGAAAGGCTGTACTTTGTGTGTGCAAGTCAGTCTTTGAGGCTTACAGGTAGAAATTTTGGAATAACCAGCTTGGACAGATGTATGTAAAATGTGAGAGGGTAAAACAAAATAACATTGACCATTGTTTGTGACGTTAAAGGTAGAGACCATGTATGACAACTCATGCTGGCCAATGTTGTCACTGGACTGAACAGCAAAATCATTTTTTACTAACAGAAAGACTAAGTATGATGGTCACAAGGTCTTTAAACTAGTTAAAGACGGGGAGGGCTCAAAAGAGGTTATTTAAGTTTCCAGAACAGGTAATAGGACTTAGAGAATGCCTAGAGTCAGGAATCTGTCTTCAGGCACAGCAGGCAAGGGGACAATTATGAGAAGGGGGCCAGTCAATGCAAGGTGTCGTACTTAATATGCGCAACACATGAAACAAGGTAAATGAACTTGTAGTGCAGATTGAAATTGATAGGTACAATGTTGTAATTACACAGAGACGTAGCTGCAAGGGTTTCAGGGCTAGGAACTAAATATCGAAGGATATGTGTTCTATTGAAAGGACAGGCAGGTGAGCAGAGTGGGAAGAATTGCATTGTTAGTAAGAAATGAAATTTAAATTAATAGCAAGAAGCTACATAGGGCCAGAAGGCATAGAATTTGCATGGGTAGAGTTGACGAACCGCAAATGAAAAAAGACCCTGATGGGAGTTATGTATAGATCCATCTTTTGGGTCACAATTGTTGCAGATCCATTGCAGTTTCCCTCCATTTGACACTGTGGAAATGTCCAAATTTGAATGATTTTAATAAAGAAAATCTATACCTTTCAATTTTTTTTCTTGTCTTTCATTTTTCCAGCTGGCAAGCCTTATTCCTCATTCTACTCATAGCCCTGAAATAATTATACTCTGTGCTTTTATGACATGAGAGAGATTCCTTTTGCAATGCACCATTTCTTAAAACAACTGCAGCATAAAACAATTTACTTATAAATCAAATACAAGGAAATAGAAAAATCTTTGTGAGGGTGTTTAGAACTTTCCAATTCTTTAGAGTTTATTGTTTTATTTTGAAATGTTTTAGAATGCAATTGGCTATCATGAGAAATTTATCTGATGTTATTGCAGTGATATTCAAATTTTACAGTTTCTACCTCTAGTCAGGATTTTAAGATCAGGGTGATGAAGAAATGGCACTACACTGAGAGCTGCCCATGGATACTTGTAGGCTTACTGAGCCATGTGGACAGTTAATTCAGCATGAAGCCTCTACAGGATAAATGGGAATAGGAATAGATGATTCAGATTTCAGGTTGTGTTTTGCCATTCAATGAGATAGGAAACCTAATTCTGATGCCCATTTAAGCCACATATCCCTTAAAAATTTAGTTAAAAACTATCAATCTCAGTTTTAATGTTAACCATCAATTATAGTTTGTGGAAGAGAATTCTAACCTTCTTCCACACTTTGTATGTAAATGTGTTTTCTAATTTCACTCATGCGGGATCTGGCTGTCATCCTACATTCGTCACACACTCCTAATTAAAGTGCATGTCCGTTGTTTTTACTTTCTGGTTGAGTGCTGTTCCAACAACACTCAAGAAACTTGACATCCAGGAAAAAGCAGTCCACTTCATTGGCACCCCATCCACCACCTTCAGCATTCACTTCCTTCGCCACCAATGCACAGCATTGTAACATCCACCAAGGTTCCTTCAACCATACCTTCCAAACCTAGGAACAATACCAACTAGAAGGACAAAGTCAGCAAATGAAATTCCCCTCTAAGCCACACATCGTCCTAACTTGGAACTATATCTCTGTTGATTCACTGTAATTGAGTCAAAAATCTGAAACTCCTTTCCTGACAGCACTGTGGGTGGACCTACTTCCATGGACTGCAGCCACTCAAGGTGGCTCACCAGCACCTTCTCAAGTACACGTAGAGGTGCACCCAGTCAGCAGTGCCCACATCCTGTGAAAGAATAACTTCAAATAAAAGGCGCAGGGGCAACATGAAGAAAAAAGTTTTTTGCAGTGAGTGTTAATGACCTGAAACTCCCTGCCCATGAGGATTGCAGAAGTGAAAAATGATTTCAGAAGGAAATTTGACAGGCATTTAATGAAGTAAATTTTCAGGCATATGGCATTAAGTTGGGGAGTGGGACTGAGTGGATTGCTCCTTGTGGAACTGGCATAGGCTTAATCGGTTGATTGGCCTCTCTTTGGGCTGAAAATACTTGCTTTTTTTTCTTTTCATCCTCCCTCTACTAACAGCTGGTCCTGCCCTTCATGCCCTCTAAATACTCTCCCAGTTATGACCACTTCCAAGAGGAAAGCCAAGTAGTGCAATAATGTCGAGGAGTCCTTGTTTTATCAGAAGCTTTGAGGACAGCAAAAAATACTTCAGGACCTGCCACACACCTCGTTGTATACTTCTGAAACTTGAAACAACTGCATAAACCAGTAAGTACAAATTAGATTTGTTAAAAGAAGACAAGAAGTTAAAGCTCTTTAGTTTGCACTCATAATATTTGCGTTTCTTCTCTCCTTTTAGCAACGTTTTGTATTAACAAGCAACTATTTAGATTTGTCAGAAAGCAAAATAAAGAGGATTAAGAGACAGATGGAATTGACAATGTAAAAACAAATCTACGACACAATTTCTGAACAAATGAGTCCCCATGCTTACAAAATTAAACTTGTAGGAGTTTCTTTGACGGTGATTGCAAATTATCACATTGTTTAAGGATTCACTTGCACCTGAATGGACTGACCCTAACATTTCTAGTGTGTTTTTTGGTACTAGTGGTTAAAGACAGCAATTTCACTTCCTTGCAGTGATTTCAATACCAAGTCTATCAATGAGGTATTACAGTACAGGGTTTGAAAGAGCAGGATTACTAACAGAAACGTTTGGATTTCCATGTTTAACTGCACATTTGTGGTCACCATTGCAGACAATACAGTTGACTAATTTATTTCATAATAGTGTTAAGTGGCATTGATCTCACTATTGGCATAATCTTCATGTATTCCTAAATAACTTTAAATTAAGTAACTAAGGACAGCCTTTTTGCCATTAAAGGACAAAAAATGGAAACCAGTGGGTGTGTCAGCACTAGCAGAGTCAAAGAGGGCGAGTGCCAGGGTGCAGGGAAGGTCTATTCATCCACAAGTGTCAGTAGCCAAGTAAGGCATGATTAAAATTAACTGAGCCTGACTGAAATTTTCCAGTTGGCACGTGAATCACATGGGGTGACAGGAAAAGGCCAGGCACTCGTGGTCTCCCAATGAAAGTTTGGGTGTAAGGTAGGGCTTGTGGCCCTCCCTTGCCTATCTGTACACATCCCTGAGGAGAGGCTATACCTCCAACATATTGGCCCAGAGCTGGAGCCATTGTTTGATTCAATTTGCTTTAAGTTGCTGAGAGGATGCTTCAAGTTGGAGGAAGCCTCCACCTCCCTTGCCTGCAAGGAGATTCTGTTGTTTCTTTCTTCTTAATGATCCTCCAGCTCCACGAGTCCATCACCATCCTTACTTGAAAGGCAAGCATGCCCTCTGTCTACTCATTGGCCAATTCAATGAAAATCATCGTTCCACAACTATTTCTGATGCATTGCAGAATCAGTAGTCTGCCTGCTGTTAAAATCTTTTGCATGTTTCATAATAATTAGCCTTCAATTTACAATATTTATTTATGTCCAGTTTCCCTGGATTCTCTACTTAACATTATAATTGTTTCATATTCTGAAGTAATATTTCCTATTCTGGAAATTTTAAACTAAAACCCTGTCATCAATACATGTTTATGAATACATTTTCCTAAAAAAAGCAGATTTTATTACCAAATTAGTTGTTTCAACTGGATTTTTTCTATTGTATTGTAAAGTATTGATTTTAAAGTTTTTGTAAAATCTATATCTTTGTAAAATAGTACAAGATCACTATTATTTGCAATAATCTATAGTCTGTCAGAATCCAAGTGTTAACAATGGATATGAAGTAAAGCTCACACACTTTTTTGTGCATGGTACATTAAACGCAAAATGTAAACCATTTCTCCATAAAAGATAGGAAAACTATTATTCACACCTGTGGCCTCTGTAGATTAATACAAAAATTATTTAAAAAAATTAAAAAATTAAGATGTGAACACTGACTAACACCAGAAAAAAAAATTTTCAAGTGTATTCCATTTCCTGTGGAAGCCCTAGTACATTTGCTGCCCAGGTGGCTATGTCTGTGAACCATTAACCCTCGGCTTCTGACTTTATTTTTCTACTCATGAACTGTTACTAATTTCAAAATACCAGTGTGCCAAGTAACAGAAGATCTATTGCTCAGTCCTGCCAAGGTGGCCTTTGTTGTTTCATTTTAGTTTTGCTTTTTTGGACTGGTTTAGCTGTACCTTGACTGATGCATTTTTCAGAGCTACCCTGTTTGGAGAGATCATGTTGTGATTCTACAATGGTAGTTATACTTTCATTAGACATCCTTGGTTCCCCAGGTCGAAGTTTTAGAGAAGAAGCTGTTGCAATGGTAAATGCTTCGGTTTTAAGCTCTGGTCTTGTTGCCTCATTTTGTGGTGTGCTAGCATTTCCATCCACTTTTACTTTTCCATCTGGTTTTCGTGGCTTTGAAGCAAATTGTGAGGAATGACCACCATCAGTCTTTTTTTCCATGTTCTCTTTTCTCAGATTGTGAAGAGTTTCTAGGGCATGACTGAACTCTTCCTTCAAGGTTTCAAGTTCACTGGCCAATGAATCTCGTTGTTCTTTACAATCTTTGACACAGCATTCCAAGGAAAGGAAGAATTCTTTCCCAAATCTGGATAGAGCCTCATCACCTTAAAAAGGAAGATAGTAACATGTTCAGATTAAAGTAGATATTCCATTTCAAGAGGAACAGTGAAATAGATTTACTCATTCCAAGAAATAAATACATATATCAAAATAACCTTGACAGGAATAGGTATGTAGTTGAATGTTTTTAAGTATAATTATCAACAAACTTTTACAGACACAGATAAACTGTATGGGAAAAAAATTGGGAACTAATTACAAAATCATGACAAAATTACATAAATTCTAACTCTTATATTGTCAATGGCAAATCTCTGAGTTTAAGTCCCACTCCAAGACTGAGAATCAAAAAGAAAGGCTGACACTTCAGTGAAATACTGTGCTATTGTGCCAGCTTTTGGATCAGATATTAAACTGAAGCCATCTACTTTCTGAAGTGGACATAAAAGATTTTGTGGCACAATTCCAAGTAAAAGTTGAGGAGCGATCCCTGTCACCTGGCCAATTTTTATCCCTCAAACAACATCACAAAAACAATTATTCAGTCATTGTCACATTCATGTGTAGGAGCTTGTTGTGTGCAAATTGGCAGGTGTTTTTCCACAGTACAGCAGTGACTGCACTTCAAAAATACCTGATTGGATGTAAGGCACTCTGAGATATTTAGTGGTTGGAAAAGCACTAAATAAATGCAATTATAATTTACACAAGAAATGAAATTGTTTTGCAGTGTAATATGGTGTTTGCAGTGGGATGTGTCACCAAAATCTACATTTGCAACTTTTATTAAGTGAACAGTGGTTCCGTACCATTGCACCATATGATTACCAACAACACTTAATGGAATAATACCAGACTGCTTTTGATTATAAAAAGGATACAGACAAAATTGTGAAGGTGTCTAAAGTGGGTTACAAGGGGTGTGTAGCATGCCAATGCAACCTCTGAAGGCCCAAAAATGTTAGGTCAGTAGTACAGGCACACTTAATAGGGAATATATTGTCTACACATTGGATAGGGGTAAACAATAACCTTAAGCAAGTGTTAGATCCTATACAAATGGATTGAAAATAAAAGGGTGCTCTGAGATTTTTCTGCTATGAACACATCATGTAGTCCAGCACCTACAGCATAAATAGGTCATGATATCCATAGTATGAAAACTGTGGTGCCATCTTGGAGCTCTATGGTGTGTTTAGCCTTGCACTGTTAAACATACAGGTTTTCCTCCACCATACCAGCTCTATTGAAAGGTGTGAATTAGTTAAAGGTTAGTTGTTGTATTATTTCCTCTAGTTGTTGCTAATATTCTATACATTTTAGGTGTTTTTCTATATTTCTCAGAAGTTTAAATGGTTTAAAGGGACTAGACATTGTTGTTGAAGAAGTACTTTGATGGTGACTTAAACACAAACCAGTTACTTCCAAATATGGGTGGCCTATTAAGGTTTCGTCTTGGCATTGAGCACGACTTGGAGAATGATCAGAGGCCACCCAAAGCAGAAGGAGTTGTGAGCAGAAAGTAAAGGATAATTCAGAGAAGGATAATACAAAGACTGTCAGCATCATCTCCTCCATGGACATCAAAATATACAGGTATGCCGCTTCCATTTCTTCCTGCTGCCTTCTTTTGTGTTCCACTGGCTTTTGTAAGAAAGAGGGAAGTGTGCCAGTGAGCCTCACGTAATATGTTTGGGTGATCCAACTGTCATGGTTTAATAGCTGTCAATTAATGTAAGCCACGAGATAAGGAGGTATCAGGTTTGTTGAGTGTTGAAGGATAAGGGTAAAGTATGTGGAGGCTAGGTTAGGTCTATGTCCTGAGTGATGAAAGTCAATTGAGCTTTGAGTGAAGCTAGTGATCCAGTTAGTGGGATTGGCATTTGAAGGTACACACTTGACACTGATAACTTATGAAATTGTTAACTTATTTATGCTCTATGTTTCGAGCTCTAGGCTATCCAGGACAAAACAGCCCACTTGAATTTCACCCCATCTACTGCCTTAAACAGCTTTGACCACCAATGAACAGTGAGAACAGCGGATACCATCTACAAGGTGAACTGCAGCAACTCACCAGGTTTAGGTAAGAAAAGGTGGTTTAGCCAGCAGTGCCCACATCCCGTCAATGAATTAAAAATGACTTATATTAAATTCATGGGAAGGGAGAGGCCCACGACAATGGGAAACCTGACAGTTTTATGGTCACAGTCTAAGGGCTGGAGAGGAACCTCCTATTAGAGAGCCCTGTGCCCAGTGGAGACTCCTGGCCACCAATCCCCATCAGCCTCCTCAGCAGAATCTGCTAACTTGCCCCTGGTGAAACCATGGACTTAGCTGTTAGTCTAGTCTACACTGGCATTTGGGATTGCTTGTAGTCACTATAGTGCCACTGCGACATCTGGGATCACTAAAGTGCTAGTCATCTGGTTGCCTTGTCATGGGACTTCCTCCTAAGAGGAGTAGAAATTGCACCTCCAACCAATTAATTTAGTCTCAGTAGTAAATGATTGTGGGCAGCTGTCAGGATAGTGGGAGGGCTGGGATTTTAGCGCCCTGTTAAATCTAGCCCATGTCTGTTTTTATGAACGGAGTTTCTACAGGGGGTACGATTGCAGTTTTATCACAGTCTAATCCTTTCTTTAATCAAAACATTTGCTGTACACTTATAAATAACAATCAGGTTTTTAATTTGGAATCCAATTTTTTTCTTTTATCAATCCAGGACTGGACGGCCAAAGTCACCCCCTATAGTTTTTGGTCTGTTAACTCTGATTCTCTTTTTACAGATGCTGACAGATGTGCTGAGTATATCCTGTTTTTTCTGATTTGGTTTCAGATTGTAGCATCTTCACTATATTGCTTTTGATTAGATTTTCTCTTGTTGGATATAGTCATTAAAAGGCACTTATTTAGTGTGAATGTTAGTCCCCATTTATGAAGCCAAGCCTGAATGTTGTCCGGATTTTGCTGCATAGAAATTCTAACTGTTTCAGTATCACTTGATCAGGGAAATGAACACTACAAAAACATCAGTGAATATGCCCACTTCTGACCTCATAGTGGAGGGAAAGTCATTGCTGAAGCAACTGAAGATGGGTTGGGCCTAGGACACTACTCTGGGGAATTCCTACAGTGATATCCTAGGCCAAAATGACTAGCCTGCAACAATCACAACCATCTTCTTTTGTGCTGGGCACAAGTTTGCACCAGTGGAGAGTTTAATCTCTCATATCCCATTCAGATCAATTTTAACAGGGCTCTTTGATGCCATGCTCAATCAAACGTTCACTTGATGTCAAGGACAGTCAGTTTCACATCATCTCTGAAATTTATCTCTTTGGGCCATGTTTGGGCCAAAGCTATAACACAGTCTGGAATCAATTGAGCCTGATGGGATCTAATATAAGTATCAATGACCAATTATTGCTAAAGAATTGCCATTGATAGCAGTGTCAATGATATCTTCCATCACTTTGCTGATGATTGAGAGTAAACTGATGTGACAGTAATTGGTGAATTGGATTTGTCCTCCTTTAGTGGACAGGACATACCTGAGCAATTTTCCATTTTGTCAAGTGGCTGCTAGAATTGCAGTTGTCCTGGTACACTTTGGTTAGTGCATAGAATGCTTTGGAGCACATGTTGAAGACTACAGCTAAGATTATATCAAGGTCCAAAGCCTTTGCTGTACTCCATGTGTTCAGGCGTTTCTTGTTATCACATGGAGCATTTCTAATTGGCTGAAGATTGGCATCTGTAATGCTGGGAAACTCAAGAGAAGGTTGAGATGGATCAGCCACTTGACAGCCCTGTCTGAAGATGGTTGCAAATGCTTCAGCATTTTCCTCTTCATCCACATTCTGGATGGGGATATTGTGGAGTCTTCTCATCCCCCTGGTTGTTTAATTATCCATTATCAATATCACTGGTGGTGATAGCATGGCAAAATATTGATTTGGTCTATACACTTTCTGATCATTTAGTTCTGTGTACAGCATATTTCTCTTACCGTGCAGAGTGCATTCGGTCGTGCGTTGTCATTAGGTTGATACCTCATTTTTACACATGTTCCTGGCATGCACTCCTGCACTCCTCACTGAACCATGGTTAGTCTTTTGGTTTGATGGTAATGCTAGGGTGAGTGATATGCCAGCCACGAGGTTACTAATTATGGTGGAATACAATGCTGTTACTAACGAGGCATCTTGTTTGAAACTTAAGACGCTGAGGGTATTGAGAGGGAACATGTGGAAGCTGCCACTTACAATAGAATCTAGATCTACAGGTCACTGTTTCACAATTAGGGGTCATCAACTTAAGACAGAAATAAGGATTTTTTTGTCTTAGACAGTCGTGGGTCTTTGGAACTTTATTCCTCAGAATGTGGAGGTGATGGCATTGGACTGAGGTTGACAAAGTCAGAAGTCACACAATATCAGATTATAGTCCAACAGGTTTATTTGAAATTACAAGATTTCAGTGCGATGTTCCTCTGTCAGGTATCTTCACCAAACAAAGGAGCAGCGCTCCAAAACCTTGTGATTTCAAACAAACCTGTTGGACTATAACCTGATATCATGTGACTTCTGACTTCTTCCTCAAAAAGCAGATGTACACAGATTCTTGATAAGTAACAAGGTGAAAGGTCTCAGGTGTAGGTGGGAATGTGCAGTAATCAGATCAGCCATGATCTTAATGAATGGCAGAATACTCTCAAGGTGCTGAGTAGTCTATTCCTGCTCCCAATTCGTACAGTCCTGATAAGGAACTAATGGATACATGTTAAGAGTATTTTTGATGTTAAAAAATCTTAACTTACGATGAAACTGACTAGTATATAACAATGAAACTGATAAATGGTTCAGTAAATCTTTTTTAAAGTCACTTCCTGTATTTGTAAATCAGGATGGATTAATTTACATTTGTAGATAAGAAAATTAATTTTATGGAAATGTGAACTGTAACCTAATCCATTCAATTTCAAGTACATTATGGGCGCAAGCTGGAAATTCACTCTTGAGATCTTAAGTCAGAAATCTCCGCAGATCTGTATAATGTTCTATTTAATTTTCTCTGCCTGTAAATTTTCATTCATTTACTACACTGCTCATTTACACTTTTACAGGGAAAAAATATTCTGTATATCAAATCTATTTAAATTTACAGATTTTTTTTAATGCATCAAACTGTAAAATTTTGGTTGAAATTTTAAAATAGTATAGATTCAAGTTTACGATCCCAATAGGGAGCCTGCTGGACAAGAGTGAGAATGTGGAAATTACTCCCAGATGTTATAACTCAAGTTTAGTGAGCAATAGATGATATTTAGCTGCGAGAATGAAGAAACGTTGAATAATTATCAAGAATATGACAATGTAATACCACACACATTTTATACTACAGCAGTAAAAGTATTTGTTCAACCAGGTTAATGTCGACCTTTTTTATGAAACAGAACAGAACTAAAATAAAAACACTGTGAAAGGATGTAAATAACCATGCTGCTTTACAATGCATTGTTATACATTATGGTAGGTTTGCAACAACATCCTAAAGAAAAAAAATGACCGTCACTCTGGTAATGCCTACTGCCCATCATTTTGCTGCTTTTTTTGGATTAATCCCATGGAAAAGCAAGTTGTTCTGTAGTCCATAAAATGTACGAAGATGCAAGCAGCAAACATGCTGCTAACAATCATTATTTAAAGGCATTTTTTTCATAGTTGTTATTTTGACATAAATCCCATTTCTATGTATTTGCATAGTCAGACATAACAAGTTTCAGCAACTAGAGATGGGAGGATGTATACTAACCATAAGACATTATAGACTGTGGACCTATAGCTAGTCATGAGCCTCTACTAGATATGGGTTAGTACTGTGTTTCGTTCATGAGTCATTCACCCCATAACATGGTCCGCAGCTGCATGACACTGGCTTTTTATATATGTCTCACAACTTGTGTTGAATTCTCAAATTAATTTAATGGGTAACTAGCTGGAAGGTCTAGTAACACAGATTCAATGTTTTCTCCAAATATGGAGCAATATGCACGGAAGGCCTGAACTAGGACAATATGGAAGTAAAATGATGTATCCAAGTAAATTGTCAATGACACCCAATGCGTTTCTACTATGCTCAACAATTCTACCTTTTAGCTTCTGGTTGCTCCTTTGCATATTGACTGGTCTGAAGTTGGTCTAGCAATGTTTAATGTCCACTTTCTTTGATCTGCTGGGAACCAGACATCTGCCTGATATTGTAGAATAATTTAAGAAATAAAAAGGAAATACAATGCTGCTCATGTGTTATTTCTTACCATCACTATGCTGATTTTGGAATGGCATCAGATCATTCACTGCATCCTGCATTTGTTCCGCATTGTTTTTAAAAGTTGTTAAAAAATCTGTTAGTGCTGCTTCGGTTGTCATCTCCTGTAGATTTGTATACGACATTAGCACTTCTGCAAGTAAAAATATTAACAATTGCTGTAGCTATGCAAAACAATTAAAAAAATACATTCATAAAGAAGCAAAATACTATGGATGCTGGAAATCTCTCATAAAAACAAAATGCTGGAGAAACTCAGCAGGCTAGATAGCATCTGTGGAGAGAAAAACAGAGTTATTATTTCAAGTCCAATGCAGCTGTCCTTCAGATGCTGAAAATACATTTATAATTATGATCCCAGCTGATGGTAAAGCTGGACAAATCAGATGCTAGAGTGAAACCTGGCCTGACAGACTATCAATTTTATTTTTGCCATTTGGTTACTAAAAGTACTTTTAACAAAATAATATAAGTTTATGATACAAAGTAAAAGAAAAATAACTAAGTATGTATATATAAGATTATTAACAAGGATCTTATAAATAGCAACAAAGAAATTCAAACCTTTTATCCAGCAAGATCCTTTATACTCAACCGAGTGAAGTATCACTCCTATCTTCCGTTTAAAATTTCTTACCGAACCAATGAGATTATAGACATTACTTTTCAGTAACTATCTGCACTTTCACTGTGGTTCTCTCCATTATTGTCTCTCCTTGAGACACACAGCAAAACTAACTCAAAATTTTTTACTCTGAATCTTAAGGAAAAAACACAGGCCTTTTTATTAGCCCTGTCTAAAGTTAAGCTCTATTGGCCTGGAGGCTGCCAAAACTAAAAATTGTCCTTCCACCAGAATGGAATTTTTCTTCTAAATTCAACCTACTTGCAGCCCCTTGATATCTTTCCTTTTTGTAGGTTGTAATTATTACATCTAGTAAAAACCCTGGCAAATATCTCCCCATTTAATTTTAGTTTACACGTTTTCTTGGAAAGGCTATTTTGAATACACAGTTCAAAAATGATTTTCTGACCTTTCTTTTAAAATAGTCCCCTCCACAGCATTGAAAACCAAAATTCCATGTTAACTCTACATTAAAATCAAGCTCCCAAGTAATAATAATAGACTTTTATCACAATGGAGATTTGAAAATAATGAAGCTAATTGTTAGTGCCTCAGCATTCTGTGCTGTAGTTTCTCTGAAAAAGAGCAATAACACATTGTTTTGTAATAAAGTGAAAGATAGTGCAACAGAAGATATAAAACATAAATCTAAAACATTTTCTCAAACTAAAACGGCAGATTATGGCAAAGGGGACACAGATGATAAAAGGTGAATTTAGTACTGATGTCAGGCAGATTTATTCTACCCAAAGAATGACACATGGTGCAGACAAATATTTTGTTCACCAGTGATAGTTTATCAAATGCAGCAGTTTTTCAGGTCTGAATTTTATCTAAGGTACCAATGAGCTCAACCGAGTTATCTGAATTCAATTCTTTGCTGCTCACCTCATCACGTACACACCATGCCACTTTGGCACCTCTCATGCTATCTTGTGCTCATCAGCTGCACTCACTACTGCTCGGATCTTCCAGGATTTTTGCTGCTGGTACCATATTTAAAGTCCAGTTATACACCAGGTCAATTGCTGCCATCCCTTCATTCTACACATGGTGGGAGATTCTGAGTGCATGTCGATGGCATTGGTGAAACTCCATTGGAAATAGAATCTCACTCAACCACATCTCTTGCGTTTCCCGCACCTCTGCCCTCACATCCCCCCCTCAACAAAAACAAAGACAGAATCCCCCTTGTCCTCACATATCACTCCACCAAACTCCGTATCCAATGCATCATTCTCCACCACTTCTGCCACCTACAATCCAGCCGCACAACCAAAGATATATTTCCCTCCCCACCCCTATCTGTCCTTCCTAGGTACCGTTCTCTCCGCGACTCCCTTGTCTGTTCCACAGTCCCCACTAGCCTCACGAACCCCGGCACCTTTCCCTGCAACTGCAGGAAGTGCTACACCTGCCCCTACACCTCTCCCCTCACCTGCCTTCAACACACAAACTTTCCACAGTAGACAAGGGTTCATCTGCACATCCCGTCAACTTGGTCTATTGCATCCGCTGCTCCCAATGTGGTCTCCTCTACATTGGTGAGACCAAGTGGAGGCTCGGAGACTGCTTTGTAGAGCACCATCGCTCTGTTCACAACTAACGACAACACCGTCCAGTCGCGAACCATTTCAACTCCCCCTCCGACTCCCTGGGCAATATGTCCATCTTGGGCCTCCTCCTGCGTCACAATGATGCCACACACAAACTGGAGAAGCAGCATCTCATATTCCGCCTAGGGAGCCAACAGCCCAATGGCTTAAACATGAATTTTAACCAGTTTCAAAATCTCCCCACCCCTGCCTCATCCCATGACCAACCCTCCCTTTCATCCCCGCCTCCTTGACCTGAAACAACCTGTCCATCTTCTCTCCCACCTATCTGCCCCTCCCACCTCAATGGCCAATCCCTATCACTCCATACCTGCACTAACCTATCACCATCCCACCTACCTACCCCAGCCCCACCCCTCCTCTCTCTATTTATTTCTGAGCTCCCTTGCCCCTCCCCATTTCTGAAGAATGGTTGCGACCCAAAACATCAACTTTCCTGCTCCTCTGATGCTGCCTGGCCTGCTGTGTGCCTCCAGCTCCAAACTGTGTTATCTTACATTTGTAAATGTATTTCTACTTTACTTTGTAAAGACCATGCCTTTTTTTCAACTTTTCTGTAGTTTTGAAAAAGAAGGTTTGAAAAACCAAAGATTGTTGAATGATTCCTGCAGTTTATAAAAGGAAGAAGCATAGAATCCCCACAATGTGGAAGCCGACCATTCAATACATCGAGTCCACACGACCCTCTGAGCAGCATCCCACCCAGATACAACCCCCATCCCATCCCTGTAAACCTACATTTCCCATGGCTAATTCACCTAGCCTACACATCCCAGGACACTATGGGCAATTTAGTATGACTGATCCACTTAACCCGCACATCTCTGGACTGTGGGAGGAAACTGGAGTACCCAGACAAACCCACACAGACATGGGGAGAATGTGCAAATGCTACACAGTCACCCAAGGCTGGAATCAAACCTGTGTTCCTGGCACTGTGAAGCAGCAGTGCTAACCACTGAGCCACCAAGCTGCTCATTCTACTCTCTGCAGTAAAAGCTACTTAAAGCCTGAAGAAAACCAGTTTACATTTTTTTTAGTACTTTCTGTAATCTGTGACTTTTATTTAATAAGTCAGAGTCCTTTTATAAATGTGAACCAACCAACCTGTTTCTTCTGAATCAATGGAAGTGTCTAAAGAAGGAAGGTATGGAGGCAGCATTTTGATAGTACAAAAGCCACCTCCAGCAGATCCTGTGACAAGAGATGATCAAGCTGCTTTCACAGTTTTCCCTCCACCCAGAACGATGATGAGTTTTTTTCTGTCTGTGTCTGTCTTTGTGTGTGTTTGAGAAGAAGTTTATAACAAGGTTAAAGTTTTAATTCGTAAATTGTTGTATGCTATGCTCCTAATTGTTTACCTGGAACTATTTGTTCCCTAATGCCAGACTGGCATAACATCTTGATATTGTCATGTTGTCACCCAACAGAATGACTTGAAAGGACGGTCCTAATGAGTGACCAAATCACTGACTGATCTCTGTGAAGCTGCCCATTGACTATCCACCACTGACTGGTTGCACTGGACCTGCAAGACTCACAGTGGCCCACTTTCCAGACTGTAATGACTGGGAATCCCTGACACTGACCACCCCAAACATGTCCAAGCCCCAGACCGATATATGATGACATCCTTGACTTACCGGGCCAGTAGCCTCTGACTGACAACAATCTCCTTTGACTTGACTGCGGTCTACTTCCCTTAAGAACAAAGAACAAAGAAAATTACAGCACAGGAACAGGCCCTTCGGCCCTCCAAGCCAGCGCCGATCCAGATCCTCTATCTAATCCTGTCGCCTATTTTCCAAGGATCTGTATCCCTCTGCTCCCTGCCCATTCATGTATCTGTCTAGATACATCTTAAATGCCCGCCTCTACCACCTCCGCTGGCAACGTGTTCCAGGCACCCACCACCCTCTGCGTAAAGAACTTTCCACACGTATCTCCCTTAAACTTTTCCCCTCTCACCTTGAAATCGTGACCCCGAGTAACTGAGTCCCCCACTCTGGGAAAAAGCTTCTTGCTATCCACCTTGTCTATACCTCTCATGATTTTGTAGACCTCAATCAGGTCCCCCCTCAACCTCCATCTTTCTAATGTAAAGAATCCTAATCTACTCAACCTCGCTTCATAGCTAGCGCCCTCCATACCAGGCAACATCCTGGTGAATCTCCTCGGAACCCTCTCCAAAGCATCCACACCCTTTTGGTAACGTGGCGACCAGAACTGTACGCAGTATTCCAAATGTGGTCGAACCAAAGTCCTATACAACTGTAACATGACCTGCCAACTCTCGTACTCAATACCCCGTCTGACGAATGAAAGCATGCCGTATGCCTTCTTGACCACTCTATCCACCTGCGTTGCCACCTTCAGGGTACAATGGACCTGAACACCCAGATCTCTCTGTGCATCAATTTTCCTCAGGGCTTTTCCATTAACCGTATAGTTCGCTCTTGAATTAGATCTTCCAAAATGCATCACCTCGCATTTGCCTGGATTGAACTCCATCTGCCATTTCTCCGCCCAACTCTCCAATCTATCTGTATTCTGCTGCATTTTCCGACAGTCTCCTTCACTATCTGCTACTCCACCAATCTTAGTGTCATCTGCAAACTTGCTAATCAGACCATCTATACCTTCCTCCAGATCATTTATATATATCACAAAAAACAGTGGTCCCAACATGGATCCCTGTGGAACACCACTGGTCACAGTTCTCCATTTTGAGAAACTCCCTTCCACTACAACTCTCTGTCTCCTGTTGCCCAGCCAGTTCTCCATCCATCTAGCTAATACACCCTGGACCCCACGCGACTTCACTTTCTCCATCAGCCTACCATGGGGAACCTTATCAAACGCCTTACTGAAGTCCATGTATATGACAGCTACAGCCCTTCCCTCATCTATCAACTTTGTCACTTCCTCAAAGAATTCTATCAAGTTGGTAAGATATGACCTTCCCTGCACAAAACCATGCTGCCTATCACTAATAAGCCCATTTTCTTCCAAATGTAAATAGATCCTATCCCTCAGTATCTTCTCCAGCAGCTTCCCCACCACTGACGTCAGGCTCACCAGTCTATAATTTCCTGGATTATCCTTGCTATCCTTCTTAAATAAGGGGGCAACAGAATTTGGGACATGGCCATTTCAGTGAAGCACATTCAGTGTGTTTACAACAAAAGCTGTTGGCACATGCTGTAGGTGTGCAATCAATGTGGCACTGTGCTGTACAGCATCATGTCCATCCCCTAGACTGATCACTGGCTTTGCTGAACACTCCTTGGAGGAATCACTGAGGAGGACAAAGGCACAAAATGTCCTCTGGGTGGACATTTTCATTGTCCATCATCAAGAGTGGCTCAGCAACAACACCGCTGACTGAGATGGTTGAGTCCTAAAGAACAGTATTGCTGGACTGGGTCTGCAGCAGGTGGTGAGTGAACCAACAAGAGGGAAAATATTCTTCACCTCAACTTTGCTAACCTGCCTGCCATATATGCGTCCATGATTGAATCGGAAGAGTGACTACTGCACAATCGTTCTGAAAACGAAGTTCTGTTTTTACGTTCAGAACACCCTCATTTGTGTTATTAGGCATTATCACCATAGACAGAGCTAAGTGACCCCACAATCAACGGATAAGTTCTAAGCTCTAAATTCCTGCCGCATACAGTTGTGAATAGTGGTGAACAAATAAACAACTCACAGGAGGAGGAGGTCCTGCAAATATCCCCAACCTCAATGATGACAGAGCCCCGCACATCAAGGTAAAAAATAAAGCTGAAGCATATACAAACCATCTTCAGCCAGAAGTGCCAAGTAGATGATCCATTAACTTCCAACAGAGGTTCCCACCATCACAGATGCCAGTTTTCAGCCAATTTGATTCACTCTATGTGATATCAAGTAACAGCTTGAGGCACTGGATACTGTAAAGACGATTGACTCTGACAACATTTCAAAAATAGTACTGAAGACTTATGCTTCAGAAGTTGCTGTGCCCTAGCCAAGTTGTTCATAAACAGTTACAACGCTGGCACTGGACTGGCAATGTGAAAAACTGCTCAGGTTTGTCCTGCTTTGTCTTACTGGACATATTAAACTCACAGTAGATGCTGTGAGGTTGTTCCCCTTCTAGGGGAGTCTTATCTATGTTCACGGACAAGACCAGCATGTATTGCCCATCCCTAGTTGCCCAGAGGGCAGTTCAGAGTTAACCACATTGCTGAGGGTCAGGTGTAGTCCAGACCAGGTAAGGATAGCAGATTTCCTGCCCTAAAGGATACAGGTAGTTCTGCTGTAACGCGTGTTTCATTCATGCAAATTGGCTGTAATGTGACTGATGAATGGTGGAAGCTGTTTGAATAACGCAAACTTTCTGCTGTACAGGTATAGTGATTTTCTATGGTGATTTCCCTATAGCGCAAGGTCACACAAGAAAGCAACTATTACATTATAGGAGAACTACCTGTATTAGTGAATCAGACCTTTTTTAATGACAGTTAACAGCAGTCATACACTCATCAACAGGCTAGCACTCTTCTTAAATTTTCAATTTTTCCCTTATTGAATTCAAATTTCACCATCGACAATAGTGGGATTTGAACCTATATCCCTAGAGCATTAGCTGGATTCTGGATTACTCGTCCAGTGATATTACCATAATACCACTGCTTTCCCTCTAAGAGGTCTATTTTCACTTTGGCCTCTCCTTTTTCAAAGAAGTTCTTACCATCCCTTTTTACTGTCCTTTGCGAATTTACAATCAAAATTTATTTTCTCCGCATTTTTTTGTTTTTGAAACATTCACAATCTTCTGGCAACTAATCTTTGCCACAGTTGATGTTTTTCCTTTCAATTTGATACTATCATTAACTTCTTTGGGTAACCACCATTGGTTTATCCCTTCCTAGAATCCTTCCATCTCACTAGGATATGTTTTTGATATGATTTAAAAATATTTTCTTAAAAGTCTCCCATTGTACATCAATTGCCTTTACTGCTAAATCCCTTTCCCAGTCCATTCCAGCCAACAATGTCCTTTATAATTACCCTTATTTGGTTCAGCACAGTTGTTTCCAATGCAAGCTTCTCACTCTCATAAAGAGGTAAAATCAAAGTATGAGAGATGCTGCAGTTAAAGTCCTTAAGTCCCAAACAAAGTCATATCAGACCCAATATGTGAATTTTGTTTCACTCTCCAGTGATACCACCAATAATGCTGAGTTCCCTAGCACTTTCTGTTTTTATTATACAGCATGAGCCTTGGACGAAAGCCCAGATTTCCATTGATCTGTTGAATGTGGTGCAAATGGTGTAGAACAGGCCTTTACATTTACTTTCAGGTTATAAGGGCATCTTTTTTCAAGGTTAAAGATATCTTGATACTTAATTTACAATAAAAAATAGGAGTTTTCCTCGCACATCTCTCCACTGTTTTGAACACATTATGGTGCTTTCTCCCGGGGAAAAGTACGCTAATAAGTTTCAACACTTAAAAATGCTGCTCAGTGCATTGGTGAATTTATGTTTTCAGCCAAAGCCCAATGGCAAATCATACTAGTTAAAAAATAACTACATTAAAATACAGTGTCTGACAGTACCTTTTTAAAATGTCAACACATTTACGTGGGTTTCCTGCAGTGGTCACAAACTGTCCAATGAGGCATTTTTTAAGGGCCTTAAAAATCCACACCATCGCACAAAAATAGCAGGGAGTCGGGGAAAATAATTTACAAATTTCTTAGAAGGCTGACAAGGTAACCCTGACATCAGTGATAGCAGAGATGTGATCCAAGTTCTCCGTGAAAAGGCCACACAAAAACTACACTGGACTAGTAAGGAGAGGAAATGTTTTTGCAATGTAAATTTCAAGATTTACCTTTCCTAAGGCTATTCTTTCCTCTAATGGGAGGTGAAAATCTGTACCGCATATCTAGGGAGAAAAAAATACTTTTAGCGCAGCTTCCCTCAGGCTCTTAATGTCGCTCATAAGTTCTTTTATTGTGTGCTTATAATTCATGAGATGAACCTTAACACTCAAAATTAATAAGTTTGGTTTTATCAGATGTTAAACTTAAAAATCTCAAAGCTCACATTAACATTGGTACTTTTGGGCTTGATGGAGAAGGGACAGGAAGTGGGCATCTACCCACAACCAGGAGACAAACTGACAATACCAAAATATTAATTAAGCTGGCAGCCTTGGATTTAATCTGCTCTACTTCTTTAATCCTGGTCAGATGAATTTCCCAAGCCCCAGATAATTCGGCAGCCAAATAAGACAAGTACATTTTATGGAGAAATGAAGTGCTTTACCAGCACTGATTGTGCTCCAGGAAGAAAATAGCGTGTTTCCAGGTTTACCTTGATCAGACAAACCCCACCCCTACCACTGCCATCCTGCTTTTCAAGATCATGGATCAGATCCCAGGCATCCTAGGATTACCCCCTCTTTGTTGCCCCTACTCCATGCTCCTGGTAGGGTCTACAACCTCCTAAATGCAGCTGCAGCCTCAGCCTCAGAGAGCTCTGAGCATGGCAGGAATCCAATGACATCAATCTCGTCCAGGAAAAAAGTTGTATGCTGTGGAATTAAAATTCCAACACATGTATGGAGATTGGGACTTCCAGATTTTCATTCTGGAAGTTCTCTGGTGATCAATGCAATCTGCGCACGTTAATACTAGCGTCCACCTTTTGTCTGTCTACATTTTAAATATCTGAATAATGCATCTTTTTAGAACTTTCTTTCTAAATAAAGTCAATTCTGGGCTGTGCTTCATTCATCTAAGTTCCATGCTCCAGAATAATCTATATTTAATATTTCAAATGTGTCAAGCCAAGAGTCTATTTAGGATTAGAATAACATTTCAATAGGTAGTCAACAATTTTAAATTTTGAATTTGAATTCCCTAGATACTTTGGGAACAGTCAAGATTTTTTTCTGTCAATAGAAATTACTTTACATGAGATACTTTTCAGGGTATTTCTTCCAGTGATATATGTTTTCAATATATGGTTCCACTGAAAAAATTACTGTAATGCTGCACAGTTTCTTGAGGATAAGAAACCCTGCTTTAAATTAAATAACTTGCTTAATTCAGATTTGCAAAATACAAAGGGCTCGAAAATTCAACACTCTTGAAAGACTGTCAATACCTTTTAATCAAAGTTATGATGACATCTATGTTTGAAGGTAAGGCCATATTGTTGGAATGAAAGTCTGTTGCTGACTATCAGAGCCTAAGTGGGGCTTGAACCATCTCAAACAATAAAAGTTGGCATGATTTGCCAAAAATTATCAGAGGCACAATAACGATGCAGGAAGATTTGCTTAAATTGCTGCAACAGTTTGTGGTTATTTGTGTTTGCGATAAAGGCATGTTGTTAGGCCAAAGCAGAGGGAGATTTACTGACTTCTGACCTGTGGAATACATTATATATTTGCTCCTCACACTGGATGAGAACAGTGGAAAATTAATCAATTTTCTTGCACTGCCCCAACTTATCTGGATAAGAACAGAAATTCATCACAACAAGAAAGTGATAAAACCCCAAATTACAAATCACAACAGCTTCTGTGCTCATTTGGTATCAAGTACAGGTTCACATTCAACAATACATCTTGTTTCTGAGCGAAATGTTGCCAGTAAAATGGGGTCAGATAATAGAGTCAGCTCATTTAGATGGCATAACTCCATGGTGGCAAGTTTAAAGCAGAGACGTTACTCCTGTTGGGTTTTTAAAAAAAGAAAAATATTTTCAACACTGCACAAACTTTAGGCCTATGAATAAAAGTGGCAGAATTTTCATAGTAATTTTACAGCTAGTAACGGCAAGGAACCTCTGGCTAAGAATTTAATACAGAGTTTTGTGCTGATGAAAATAATCACTAATAAAAATGTCTACTAATTAAGATGCTATAGTTCCATTAAAAACTAACTCTGCATCCAACATGATCCAAATCATGATCAGGAATCAGTTGGCAACCCTTTTTAATAGCTGCGTTCCCATAACAAAAGAATTTTATTCAAAACTGTAAAATGCACATTTCAATGATAAACTTAGCTGTACAAAGTTAAGGAAGAATATTTCCAGAATATTGAACGCTGCTTATGAAAAGAGTAATATTATTCCCTTTCATCCGCATTACTCACAAGTTTGTCTCATAACCAAACTAGTGATTGTCTTTTATCTTCTCAATTATTGAACAATTAATGTTCATTATTTATAATAACTTCATTATTTCAATAGCATCCAGATTTTAACTTCCATTATGAGATTGGAAAGGTAAAATACAAGAATGGCTCATAACCTTTGATCTTCATTTCTTCATTTGAGTAAAACTAGTTAGTTCCCAAAGAGCAGAGAAGATATGGAGGTCTTTAAAACTTAAATGATGTTTAATTCAGTCCTTTTTGAATTGCTTAAAATTTTAGCATTATTTACTTAGCAACACATTTGAGTGTCGTTTCGTTATTTCATAGAAACGTTTTTAGATGTATAAAGGAGTTTAAGTTGCAAACTAATGAATACTGGATACTTCCTTCCTCAAGGGAACCATTAAACTGAAAAGAGTGTTATGCAGAAATGCCTTGTTTACTGAATGATAAGTTACAACAGTTCACAGTTAAGATACAATGCAGAACCATTTTCATCAAGGTTTCTTTCTTTTATAAAAAAACAGTCTTCCTTTCCTTTTCAGTAGTTTCTGTCTCATGCACCCCAAGCAGGTTGCATGTTTGTTGCCTCATTGTAGTCAGGCTACTTTATTGATGGAGGCTGCACTGACTCAAATAACAGTGCTTCCACAATTGGCTAAGTGGACTCCTTATGCTCCAGAACACTTCTGTGATTCACAGCGTCACTTGTAATGGCCTCTCATCCTGTTTCCACATAATTTTGACTGGTGTCTCCTAAAGATTTATGTTGACATGCTCTTATTTCTCAGCTACATACTGCTCCTCAGATAGATAAAAGTTCAGCGTAAAGTATACACATTGACACTGTAGATAACAAGGTGTAGAGTTGGATGAACACAGCAGGCCAAGCAGCATCAGAGGAGCAGGAAAGCTGACTTTTCGGGTCTAGACCCTTCTTCAGAAATGGGGGAGGGGAAGGGGATTCCGAAATAAATAGAGAGAAAGGGGGAGGCGGATAGAAGATGGATAAAGGAGAAGATAGGTGGAGAGAAGACAGACAGGTCAAGGAGGCGGGGTTGGAGCCAGTAAAGGGGAGTGTAGGTGAGGAGCTATGGAGGACAGACAGGTCAAGGAGGCGGAATGAGGCTAGGAGGTAGGAGATGGGGGTGGGGCTTGAGGTGGGAAGGGTGGATAGGTGGGAGGACAGGTTAGGGAGGCGGGTACGAGCTGGGCTGGCTTTGGGATGCGATCGGGGGAGGGGAGATTTTGAAGCTTGTGAAGTCCTCTACATCGGGGAAACCAAGCGGAGGCTTGGGGGCCGCTTTGTGGAACACCTACTCTCAGTTCGCAACAAACAACTGCACCTCCCAGTCATGAACCATTTCAACTCCCCCTCCCACTCCTTGGACGACATGTTCATCCTGGGCCTCCTGCAGTGCCACAACGATGCCACCCAAAGGTTGCAGGAACAGCATCTCATATTTTGCTTGGGAACGCTGCAGCCCAGTGGTATCAACGTGGACTTCACAAGCTTCAAAATCTCCCCTCCCCCGACCGCATCCCAAAGCTAGCCCAGCTTGTACCCGCCTCCCTAACCTGTCCTCCCACCTAAAGCCCCACCCCCATCTCCTACCTACTAGCCTCATTCCGCCTCCTTGACCTGTCTGTCCTCCCTAGCTCCTCACCTACACTCACCTTTACTGGCCCCAACCCTGCCTCCTTAACCTGTCTATCTCCTCTCCACCTATCTTCTCCTTTATCCATCTTCTATCCGCCTCCCCCTTTCTCGCTACTTATTTCAGAATCCCCTTCCCCTCCCCCATTTCTGAAGAAGGGTCTAGACCCAAAATGTCAGCTTTCCTGCTCCTCTGATGCTGCTTGGCCTGCTGTGTTCATCCAGCTCTACACCTTGTTATCTCAGATTCTCCAGCATTGGCAGTTCCTACTATCTCTGTAACAGCCACATTGACATTGTATCTCTTTTAACCCCTTCGCTGTCTTACAATATATGAACGTGGAGCAAGAATGAGCTGTTTAGCCACTTGAGCACATTTCACCATTTAATAAGATAATGGTTGATCTGATTGTAACCAAATATTCGAACTGCCCCTTACCCACAATAAAATTTCGCCAGCTTGTTAGCCAAAAATCTATCCATTTTTGTCTTACAAATATTCAATTACTCTCCTTCAACCGTCCTTTTAGGATGAGAGTTCCAAAGACCATCAACCGTTCTGGAGAAAAAAAGTTGTGTTATCTCTGTTTGAAATAGGTGATCCCTTATTTTTAAATAGTGACACTGAGTCTACGTTTTCCCACAGAAGAAATATCCTCTTCACATCTAAGGTAACTCAGGATCTTATAAGTTTCAGTCAAGTTGTCCCTTCCTCTTCTAAACTCCGGCAGATACAAATCTAGCATGTTCAATTTTCCTTATAAGAAAACCTACTCATTCCAAGTATTAGTCTGGTAAAGCTTCTATCATCTGCTTTCAATGCATTTACGTCCTTCCTTAAATAAGGTGATTAATATTATAGAGATAGTAGGAACTGCAGATGCTGGAGAATCTGAGATAACAAGGTGTAGAGCTGGATGAACACAGCAGGCCAAGCAGCATCAGAGGAGCAGGAAGGCTGACGTTTCAGGCCTAGACCCTTCTTCAGAAATGGGGGAGGGGAAGGGGGTTCTGAAATAAATAGGGAGAGAGGGGGAGGCGGATAGAAGATGGATAGAGGAGAAGATAGGTGGAGAGGAGACAGACGGTTCAAAGAGGCGGGGATGGAGCCAGTAAATGGACTTCACAAGCTTCAAAATCTCCCCTCCCCCTTCCGCATCCCAAAACCAGCCCAGCTCGTCCCCGCCTCCCTAACCTGTCCTTCCTCCCACCTATCCCCTCCTCCCACCTAAAGCCCCACTCCCATCTCCTACCTACTAACCTCATCCCGCCCCCTTCACCTGTCCGTTCTCCCTGGACTGACCTATCTCCTCCCTAACTCCCCACCTACACTCACCTTTACTGGCTCCATCCCCGCCTCTTTGAACCGTCTGTCCCCTCTCCACCTATCTTCTCCTCTATCCATCTTCTATCCGCCTCCCCCTCTCTCCCTATTTATTTCAGAACCCCCTTCCCCTCCCCCATTTCTGAAGAAGGGTCTAGGCCCGAAACGTCAGCCTTCCTGCTCCTCTGATGCTGCTTGGCCTGCTATGATTAATATTATACACAGTCCATGCTTGCTTTTAACAGTGCCCTGAGTAACTGAAGCATAAGTTCTCAATTTTTACATTCATTTCCTCTGCAACTGGATTTTCAGCTTCCTGATCCGCAGACCGCAATCAGTAAGGATAGGTGACAACACCTCCTCCACAATGATCCTCAACACCGGTGCCCTACAAGGCCACGTACTCAGCCCCTTACTATACTCTTTACACACTCACAACTGTATGACCAAATTTACCTCTGACTTGATTTACAAATTTGCTGATGGCACCACCGTAGGAGGTTGGATCTCAAATAACGACAAAACGGAGTACAAGACGAAGATAGACAATTTAGTGGCATGGTGTAAAGACAAAATCTTTCTCTCAATGTCAGCAAACGAAGGAGCTTGTCATCAACTTCAGGAAGCAGAGTGGAGGACATGCCCATCTGTATGAATGGTGCTGAAGTGGAGGTGGTCAAGTTCCTAGGAGTAAATATTACCAATGATCTATCCTGTTCCATCCACATCAATGCTACAGTCAAGAAAGCACACCAACATCTCCATTTCCTGAGAAGGCTAAGGAAATTCGTCATGTCCACAATAACAGTAATCAATTTTTTACAGATGCACCATAGAAAGCATCCTATCCCGATGCATCACAGCTTGGTATGGCAAGTGGTCTGCCCAAGACCACAAGAAATTAGAGAGTTGTGAACGCTGCCCAGTTCATCATGAAAACCAGCCTCCCTTCCATTGACTCTGTCTACACTTCCCACTGGCTCGAGAAAGCAACCAACATAATCAAAGTCCCCTCCAAAACCCGTTTATACTCTCTTCCAACCTCTTCCATCGGGCAGAAGATACAAAAGTTTGAAAACACATACCAACAAATTTAAGAACAACTTCTTCCCTCCTGTTATCAGGCTATTGAACAGACTTCTCATTTACTAAAATTGATCTTTCTCTACACCTTCTCTGTAGCTGTAACACTATATTCTGCATTCTGTTCTATTATCCTGATGTACTTGTGTAAGATATGGTTTGTCAGGTTAGCACACAAAATAATACTTTACAATATATCTCAGTACATGTGACAATAATAAATCAAATCAATAAACAATAACATTTTATTAGCTTTCCTAATCGCTTGCTGTACCTGAATACTAGTCTTTTGTGATTCATTCTGTAGAACACTCGGATCCCTTTGCATCTGCATTTACCATCCTGACTAGGAAATATGCTGCTGTTCCTTTAGTGTTGTTGGGATAAAGTCCTGGAATTCCCTCCATAGCAGCATTATGGGTCTACTTATAGGACTCACCACCACCTCCTCAAGGGCAGAGACCATAAAACATAGGGGCAGAATTAAGACATTTGGACCATCACGTCTGCTCTGCCATTCAATCATGGCTGACATGTTTCTTAACCCCACTCTCCTGCCTTCTCCCCTTAATCCTTGATCTCCTTACCAATCAAGAACCATCTATCTCTGTGGTAAATACCTTCAATGACTTGGCCTCCACTACCATCTGCAGCAATGAATTTCACAGATTAACCACCCTCCATATAAGGAAATTCCTCCTCATCTCAGTTCTAAAGGATCATCCCTTCAGTCTAAGGCTAGGCCACATCCATTTCACATCCTCCACGTCCATTCCACCCAGGCCTTTCAATATTCTGTAAGTTTCAATCAGATTCCCCTTCATCCTTCTAAACTCGATGCAGTTCAGATCCAGAGTCATCAACTGCTCTCAGATGACAAGGCCTTCATTCCTGGGATCATTCTTGTAACCTGCTCTGGACTCATGCCAAAGCCTGCACAATGTTCCATAGATACGGGTCCAAAACTGCTCGCAAGATTCCAAATGCGAGCTGATCGAGCTTTATATAGCTTTAGCAGTAAATTTCTGTTCTTGTATTCTAGTCCGCTTGAAATGAGTGCTAACATTACATTTGCTTTCTGAACTGCCAATTGAACCTGGATGTTAACCTTAAGAGAATCCTGAACTAGAACTCCCAAATCCTTTTGTGCTTCAGATTTCTAAGGCCTTTCCCCGTTTATAAGATCGTCTATGCCTCTATTCTTTCAACCAAAGTGCATAACCTCAGACTTTTCTACATAGTATTCTACCTGCCACTTCTTTGCCCAACTTTTTTTCTCTCCAAGCTTGTAAAAGTCTTTTTGCAGCCTGCCCACTTCCTCAACACGATCTGGCCCTCCATCTACCTTTGCGCCATCTGCAAACTTAGCAACAATACCCTCACTTCCCGGGAATGTGGTACTCAGTTGCATGGAAAATTATAAAATCAATGGTTAAAAAAATAGGATTGCAGGTTAGTGATGGGGTTGACTGTTAACAGAAAAATAAAACAAAGTGACAGACAGAATGCATGAATGTCATATTGCACAAAGGAACCATAAAACTGTAGGAATATTTGAGAATAGAACAAACCTAAAAGCTTTGTACCTTGATGCATGAAGCATTTGGAGTAAGATAGATGGACTGATGTCACAGCCATTACAGAAATATGGTTAAAGGAGATCAAAACTAGCAACTTAACATTCAGGGATATTTGACCTTTCAGAGAGACAGGAAGGGTGGAAAATATGGTGGGGTAGCACTGCTAATAAGAATTAAAATGAGGGCACTTGAGAGTGATGATCTAGGCTTAGATGACATATAATTCATTTGGGCAACAGTAAGGGAAAAAAAGATGTTGGTAGGAGTAGTGTACAGACCTCCGAACAGTAGCTTCTCTGTGGGAAAGGCTAGAAATCAACAAATAATAGGTGAATGTAAAAGGAATAGAGCAATAACTATGGGTGACTTTAATCTTCATGTTGATCAGGTTAATCAAATTGGAAAGGTTAGCTATGAAAACAAATTCAGAGAGCATTAGGACTAGTTTCTTAAAGCAATATGTCATGGAGCCAACCAGGCAGCAGGCTATCTTGGATCTAGAATGACTGAAGCCTGCTAACAACCATAACAAGCTTCCTGGCTTTATATCTGTGCTAAACAGCAAGGAAAGGCAGAAGTAATATGAGCTAACATCCACAAGACAAATTTAATAAATTACCTCTGAGTAAAAGGTCCCCTAGGACGTTATGATCATAGCATGATAGAACTTAATACTCAGTTTGAGAGTGTGAAACTTTGGTCAGAAACAACTGTGTTTAACTCAAATTAAGAGCACTGCAAATGAAATCAGCATAGAGTTAGCTAAAGTGAACTGGGCAGATAGATTAGCAGGAATGACAGTAAGCAAACAGGGCAAACATTTAAGGAAGAATTTTTAACTCTCAGGAAAAAAAATACATCCTGGTAAGGAGGAAAGATTCTAAGAGAAGGATAAACCAACCATGTCTATCCAAGGAAGTTAAAGTTATTAAATTGAAAGAAACAGCATACAAGGAGGCCAAAGTCTGTCATAGCCCAGAACACTGGGGTAAATTCACAATTCAGCAAAAAAGGATTGAAAAGAAAATAAAGATAGAGAAAATAAACTAACACGGGATATTAAAACTGATAATAAGAGCTTCTTTAAATATGAAAGGAAGAGAGAGGTTCAAATGAACATAGGCCCCAAAGAAAGTGAACCTGGGGAAATGTTTTTGGGGAATAAGAAAATGGTAGAGATAAACAGACATTTTGCATCAGTTTTGACAGTGGAAGTTACGTCAATTATCCCACTAATACTAAACAATAAAGGCCAGGAATGAAGTACCACCATCATCACTAAAAAAGTATTAATAGACAAAATAATGGGGCTAAAGGTACTAAATTCCCTGGCCCTCATGGCTTGAATCCGAGAATTCTAAAAGAGTTAGCTGCAGGGGAATAGATGCAATGGCTGTAATTTTCCAAAAATCATTGGATTCTTGATTTTTGATTTTGATTTATTACTGTCAAATGTACCTAGATACAGTGAAAAGCATTGTTTTGCATGCTATACAGGCAAAGTATCACAGGATTGGAAAACTACAAATTTGACACAGCTATTCAAAAAGAGAGGGAGGCAAAAAGTAGGTACCTATGCTCCGTTTACCAATCATCTATTGTTGGAAAACTACTGGAATCAATTATTAAGGAAGTAATAAAATCATAATCTACTCAAGCAGAGTCATGAAAGGGAAAGCCTGTCTGACTAATGTATTAGGAACAAAAACAGAAGTTGCTGGAAAAGCTCAGCAGGTCTGGCAGCATCTGTGAAGAAAAGATCAGAGTTAACGTTTCAGGTCCAATGGCCCTTCCTCAGAACTGTTCAGTTCTGTTTCACTGCTGTCAGTGCTGCCAGACCTGCTGAGTTTTTCCAGCAACTTCTGTTTTTGTTCCCGATTTACAGCATCTGCAGTTCTTTCCGTTTTTATTTTGACTAATGTATTAGTTTTTCGAGGAAGTCTCAAAAGAGAGTGGATAGAGGGGAAGCGGTACATGTGTTCCATTTGGGCTTCCAGAAGGTTTTGCCAAGGTTCTTCACAAAAGACTAAGTCATAAGATAAGAGTCCAAGGTGTTGGGAGGTAATATATTGGCATGGATGCAGAATTGGTACATGGGCAGGAAACAGCCAGTGGTATTGGTGACTTGTGATCAGTGGGGTTCCACAGAAATCACTGCTGGGACCACTACTGTTTACAATATATATTAATGACTTTGAGGAAGGAAGGGCGTTTACTGACACCCAGTTTGCAGATGACACAAATAGGTGGAAAGGCAGGTTGTGAGAAGAATACAGACAGTTTACAGAGAGATATTGATAGGTTAAATAAGTGAACAAAAAAGTGGCAAATGGAGTATAATGTGATAAAATGTGAAGTTGATCATTTTGGAAGAGAGAACAAAATAACAGAATATTACTTAAATGGAGAAAAGCTGCAGAAAGTTAAACACAAGGGAGTGAGAGGTTCTTGTGTACTAAAGACAGACAGCTAGCACACAGATGCAGCAGATAATCAGGAAGTTTAACAGAATGTTGGTTCTTATTTCAAGGGGCTTGGAGTATAAAAGTCAGGAAATCTTACTGCAACTGTACAAGGTAGTGGTAGACCACATCTGGAGTACTGAGAGCAGTTTTGGTCCCCTTATTTAAGAAGATATCATTACATTGGATGTGGTTCAGAGAATGTTCACTAGGATGATCCCTGGGATGGAAGGATTGTCTTATGAGCAAAGGCTAAACAGGTTGGGACTCTACTCACTGAAGTTTAGAAGAATGACAGGTGATCTCATTGAAACCCACTGGATTCTGAAGGGGCTTGCCATGGTAAATGCTAAAACAATGTTTCCCGTCATGGGACAGTCTAGGATCAGAGGGCATAAAGAATAAAGGATCAATTTAACATGGAAATGAGGAGAAACTTCTTCTCTCAGAGGAGTGAGAGTCTTTGGAACTCCCTGCCACAGAGAACTGTGAGGCCAGAGTCCTTGTGTATATTTAAGGCTGAGATGGATAGATTCTTAATCAATACAGGAATCAAAGTTTACAGGGAAAAAGCAGCGAAGTCGATGTGGAGAATTTGGATATGCCATGATTTTATTGAACGGCAGAACAGCCTTGAGGGGGCCGAATGGCCTACTTCTGTTCCTATTTCTTACGAACAGAAGGAGTCAAAAGATGTGGTTGGCTGCCCAATATTTGGCTCCCGGCCCCTTATGTGGACAATATCCTGACTCTGACTGCCCTGAGTGGCTGATTCACCATGTTCAAGCCCATGAACTGGTATTGGAGACTGTTCTTCACTAAGCACTGACTAAAGGTTCTCCCCTTTGACTTGACTGTGACCGGCCAACAACATAGACAAGCTTCCTGGCTTTATGTGAGTGAGCACTATGATAAGAGCACAGAGCCCAGAAATGCAACCTGGTCCAGTTTATGAGCTTGGTTTGTATCCCTGACTGCAGATTGCCCTTGCAGTAGTGTTACAATAATATTTGCCAGTGCACAAGTGTCCATTAAACAAATCACAGATATGCCAGGAAGGGCTTTACAGGCTGACATGTATTGGATGCCAATGGCTGTAGATGTGGGGTTAGCATGCCCTGAGATATTGGGGTCCTTTGGAGCTCAAATGGTGAGCTGAATTTACCAGGTTCCCTTCCTGATTTCCATGTAAAGATTTCTTGACATCTAGTTTGTTTGGCAGATTTGGACTCCTTATCTGATTCTGCCAATTATCTCGCCATATCTCAGGATACTCAGACTCCTTTAAGATTCTGTCCTAGGAAACTGTCTGGGATGGAGGAAAAATTAAATAAGCTAGTAAGTTAGGACTGTTTTCCTTGGAGTAGCAAAGGTTGAGAGAGCATCTGACAGAGATGTGTAAGATTATGATTAGCACAGATCGGGTGAAGGGGGAGGTTCTTTTGCCATTAGTAGAGGGGGAAATAATGGGGGGACACAGATTTAAGGCAAGATGTAGAAGGCTGAGACAAAAGTTGAGGAGAATCTTTTTCACGCATATTGTGGTAAGAGTCTGGAACTCTTAAGTCTGTCTTAATATTTTTTGTATGGAGCTAAGCTGTTAAAAGATGTTGTTATGGTAGTTGCTTATTCTGTATAGTTTATCATCATGAATCAGCAGCCGAATTTCAGTGAAATTGTATTCATTACGGAAACTTACACTTACCTTGTAGTGGTAAACATAGAACTTTAGCTACATTGTCTTGAAAAGCATGGTATGCCTGCTTAATTGCTTGCAAAAGTGTCTCCATGAATTTCATTTGAATATCATACGTGGATTTGTGGAAATCCAGCTCGGCTTGTTGAGCTTTAACCTAGAAGACAGGAAAGCATTTGCACAGAACTTTGAATGACAGTTTGCTTTGTGAATTTTCTGTTCCTGCTGCAATAATTTAACACTCTATATCCTGAGTATCGATGTCAGCTGTGCTTTAAAATTCTATGCACTATTTAAGAATTTAAAAGTTATTTGCTACTACAAAATAAATTATTTGCTTTACAGGCATTACAATTGGGTTTATAATATTTTTATGTTTTGTGGCTGCGGGCACAACTTTCCAAATTTTAGCTAAAGTGTGGGGGTGGGCATGGTAGGTGCAACTGACGTCACCTCTGAGATAACTCAAGCAATCATGCTTGGTAAGAGCTGACAGGCATAGCACTGGCAGGCTTCTAAGTTTATTGCAGGCTTCAACATTAAATCCCAGGTCTGCAGCTTTTGGGTCCAAATGACTGCTGTTTGGGCCCTCTCTACACTGGAGAAGTTAAGTATATTATACCTTTTTGTAACAGGTAGTGGTCCATGGGGAGAGGGGAAGTTAAGAACAAGGGTAGGAGTTTGGCTTTCTGAGGCCACCCCATTGCCTCCAATTGTCCCTAGATTGGAACAATTGCACGGCCTCAACAAAACCTGGCAGACAGCTTGTTTTGGTTCCAAATTGAGAAACTAGCCACCTGTTTTGCCTGCAGCAAAGGCATGTAATTGTGGAGGTGGTGAGTGTAGGATCACGAGTGAACATTAATTAGCTACTTAAGGGCCTTAATTGGTGGCAGGTCCAGAAAATTCCCAAGGGACTTTGGTGAGGTTGTAAAAAGTGGGCAAATTATCTTTCCAAGATCAGCTCACCCAATTATTTTTCCTTCTTGCCACCATCTATGAAGAGAATATCCCACCCTGTGTCTTGAACCTTATTTGAAGATGAAGGGACCATGTGACCTATTGTATACACATGAACATGAGCAGGTCATTCAGCCTTCTCTGCTATTTAATACAACCATGGCTGATTCAACATTTCTACTGCTATTACATAGTCCAAATAACCCTTTACACCAATGATAATCAAGCATTTATCAAATTCTAAATATACATAAAGACTGAGCTTCCACAGCCCTCTGGGTAGAGGATTTCAAAGATTTGCCATGATCCGTGTTAAATAACTTCTCCTCATCCTGGCCTTAAACAATATCCCTTTATTTTTAAATTGTGCCCCGTGGTTCTAGACTCTCCAACCAGGATTAATATCTACTCTGCCTATCCTTTAAATATTTTACAGGTTTCAATGAGATCACCTCTCATTCTTCTACAGGCCTGATTTTTCCAATCTCTCACAGGACAGTGTAGAACAACTCTGGTGAATCTTTGTTGCACTCTCTGCATGACAATAACATCTTCTCTGAGACAAGAAGATCAAAACTGCACACAGTATTTCAGATGCACCCCAAAAAGCTTCTAATCGTATGAGGCAAGATTTCACACCTCCTGTTCAACAATCTCCTTGTGACGAAGACTAACATTCCATTAACGTTTTCAATAACTTTTTGGACCTGTACATTGAATCTGCATATTAGCCTTCAGTGATTTACTGACAAGGATAACCCCAAGTCCCTTTGCAACCTACACTTTCCAACATTTCATCAAGAAATACATATAACTCACATATTATAATCTTTAACCTATTTCTGAAAAAGTACTCTAACAAGTTTTAATTTGGTTACCTGTTGCAAAACCATTAGCCTGGAGTAGTTAACTGCTTTTACTAAGGCCTCAACAGCCTTCCTTGCCTGCCGTTGAGTAGGACCTTTCAGAAAAGGAGGTAGCACTGAAAGCATATTCTCCACAGTGAATTCCTGGCAGACTGGATGTTTTAGTTTTGCCTGTAAAAGATGACATGGCCAGTCATGATGAATAGAGTGTTTTATTTGTAGAAAAATCCATACAAAATTTAAATGAAACATATGTGAAAGCAAATACATTTTGTACTGCACAGAAAAACAAAATCAGAGATAGTGAGCACCGATTACAGAAACAGAAGTTTTTTAAGCTGACAGTCCATTATCATTGTTTCACATGTGATATCGTAATACAGGTAGCTCTGGGCTCAGTAATAGCCCCCATGGAGGCAGGAAACAGGAGTCAGGACTTTTTTTGTTCAGGTCTCAAACCAGCCAACAGTAGAAACAGATTAAGGTCAAGATTTTCAAGTGGGCGACCCCTTAACTGGCACTAGAGATATGTTGTCTGTACAATTAAGGGTAGTAGTTGGGCTCTTGAAGCTATAGGGCCAATCAGAAGCCTTCATAGAAGTTCCTAGTACAACATTAGTGACTGAGTAACAAGACGGTGCCCTGCACAGCCATGTTTTAAAAAATATGATTTAAAAGCTCAAAAGGAAGTTGAGCAAGAATGAGGGAGTGGTGCAGGAGGTGGGAATCCCTCCATAGGCTGGCCTTTGGCTATACTTGCATCCAGGGCAGACTGACAGCCATCAGGCCTGTCGGGGTGCTGAAACTCAGTCTGCCATTGAGTGCCCAAATCGAGAAAGCTTATCTGTCCACCATCATGTTGAGAAATTAGAGACAACTGGACAATCCCAGTCAGCCTCCTTAACTCTTACTCAAAAAGGTTTAATGATCCTAATTGCCTGTCTACCTCTTGGGCGTAGACCACCTTCCCAGACTTTGAACCATCAGCAATGCTTTCACTGCATACTTCAGATTCAACATGAGGAGCATGAGCCAAACACTAGTGTTTGTCTTGCTGCTGTACAAGCGTTCAGTAAAACTACAACGGACTGGAAGCTATGCCTGGCCAGAGAGTTCTCCCCTGCCAGGTCCTGATTCCTCAAATCTCAAATGGTCGAAGTTCTAAGGATGAACAAAGACACTACTTTGCAGAGCAGTGGCAGAGAATGGTGTAGCAGGCCATTTGGCCTATCATGTCTGCACAAGCTCTCCAAATGAACACCATGATTTAATGCAATTTTCTTGCATTTGCCACACCCTTGTATATTGTTTCCATTTAAATAATCATCCAATACCACTTTGTATGCTTTTACTATAATTCCAGGAAGTGCATTCCAGACCTGAATGACTCGTGAAAAAGTCTTTTTCTCATATTTGCTTCTTTTACAAATCACTTTAAAATTGTGCCCCCTCATACTTAAAACTTTTTACAGACAGGAACTGTTTCTCCTTATCTATTCTATCCAACCTTCTCATGATTGTTGAAAAGTTGTATCGGATCACCTCTTAGTTTTCTTCTCTCCAAGGGGTACAGTCCAACCTCTCCAATTTACCCTTATAACGTAAGTTTCTCATCCCTGGAACCATCCTTGTAAACTTCTTTTCCATTTTCTCCATGACGTTCATAATTTCCCTATAGATAGATGCTGAGAATTTACGCAATAGTCCAGCGAAGACCTACAATTGTCTTATACAAATTCAGCATCACCTCCCTGCTCTTGTACTCTATGCCCCCAATAAATAAGCTCAGAATATGATATTGCTTTATTAACTGCACCATTCACCTATTCTGTCACCTTGAATGATCCATACACGCATACACACAGGTCTATCGGCTGTTGTACCCCTTTTCAAATTGTATTACTTACTTCATATGGTCAGTCCATGGTCTTCCAAACTACATTACTTCACACTTCTCTGCATTGAACTTCATCTGTCACCTATCTACACACTCAACAAACCTGTCAATGTCCTTTTGAAGTTTTACACTGACCTCCTCCCAGTTTACAGTGCTTCCAAGTGCATCTGCAAACTTTGAAATTGTTCCCTGCACACCAAGATCTAGATCATTAATACATACCAGGAAAAGAAACAGACCAATATCCATCTCTGATGAACTCCACTAAAAACATTTCTTCAGCCAGAAAAATATCCATTGACCACGACGCTCAGTTTCCTATTAATCAGCCAATTCTATAACAACATTGCTACTGTCCCTTTTATTCTATGAGCTGCGACATTTCTTCAGGTCTATTGTGTGGCACTGTATCAAACACCTTCTGGAAGACCATGTACACCACATTAACACCATTATTCTCATTGACCCCTTCCTTCACCTCTTCAAAAACTCCATCAAGTTAGTTAAACATTACTTCTCCTTTAGAAGTCTATGCTAGCTCTCACTAATCAGCTCATCTTTTCCTACGTGACTACTCATCCTATTCTGAATATTGGTTTCTAGAAGCTTCCACAGCAATGAAGTTAAACTTACTCTGGTTACTGGGTTTATCTTTACAACCTGTTTTGACCAACCATGTGATGCTAGAAATTCTCTAGTCTTACAGAAAGCAAAAAAAATAGAAAATTCTGAACTCATGATCCCAGCTCATGTGGGATATCCTACATAGAAAAATAGAAAATAGGAAATCTGCTTTTGTGGCTGGAGATCTGCAAATTGAAAATTGGCTTGTCCAGCCACATTAAGGTCCATGGCAGAAATCCATAACACCTTAAAGAGTGAAACTGACAGACTGGTTGATTAGAAGATGTTTCCGCGTGTTGGGAAAGTCTGTTTCACTGACTAATCCAGTTAAGTCAATACCTTTGGTGCAACTTTCCTCCTCTAAACTGAAGCAGAAATCCAGTTCAAGCATCTGTGACAATCTTCAGCCAACTGTATTTCCTCACCTAACGATCTTGAATAGTTAAATACTATCTCCTCAGACATTTTGCTAATTCAACATTCTAGTTTGCTATTGCCATAAATGGAACTAGATAGTTTATATTTTTACAAGCAAAGCTATTCAATGAGACTATGCTGTTAAAGTTCTTTAACACAAATTATCTGGAGTCCTGCTTAATGCAAGCCAGCAATATAATCTAATCATACGTACCTTCAAATCCATGAAGAAATTTATCACTAGCACAAAGGATGCTGTGATATTGACTCAAATAATGAGTCACTGATCAGCAAATTTAATGAGGCATGCATTTCATTTATTATTCGCACACTACTCTCTAATTGAGTTCTTGAAAATTCAATAGAACTCTGGCTTTTGTTGCTAGTGTCAGAATATTCTGTTGGATTGATGATAATAAACCATGTAAAGTCAACTACTTTGAAGATATGTGCTGGTTGTTCTTTTTACTGTTGATTATTTTAAATTAATCTTTATTGTGATCCAAAGGTTCTGGCTAGACATTCTGTACAGAGGAGTGGCTTAAATTCTTTGTTTCAATTCATTATCTTTTCAATTTCACCACAGTAAAATCAAAAAATATTTCACTCTAAAATTTTAAAGGATGATTTGCATTACAATTAAATAGCAGCAACCTTCCTATAATATGCCTATCTTTTGTTCGTCGATTGGGGTGTCACACTTGTTAAGCAGCATGACAATGTTTTTCTTGGTTGTCCTATTGTTTATTAAATTTTGACTAATATGCATCTCTGAACTAAAAAGAAGGATTCAGCTGTACTAGCAGTGAAACAAAGGAAGCAACAGTTGAATTTGTTTTCATGAAAGGATGTTTGACACAACTTCTTTAAGTTACTAGGACCTAAATTTCTACAGGAATGGAAGGGTTCTCCAGCTCAGCCAACAAGCAACAATGTCCCAATTCCGCATGTTCTCTCCCCTCTCCCCCCAACAAAATCGAATTTGGCACCCATCAAATTTACTGGGGTGAATCGGCTGTGTTATTGTTTACACATAAATGGTTCAGAGAGGCAGGTGCACATTGACAAGGTTATCTTCAAACAGATATAATTTTAGCAGGATGTCCAAAACATGACCTTTACAGAAATGAAGGTGCATAAAAAGTGAATAAGCACTGTGGAACAGTCAAACAGTCGAGGCATTTATATCTCTTGCCCTTTAAATTTTAAAGAAAACATCTGCAGTTATAAAAAAAAGTCAGCGTTTTCAATTCCAGTTTCTTGTTGACACAAGATGAGGGTTATTATTATAGGATTAGTGATCGCATGATTGATTCCACAATCTATCCTCATTTCTGAAGAAGGGTTGCAACCCAAAACATCAACTTTCCTGCTCCGCTGATGCTGCCTGGCCTGCTGTGCTCCTCTAGCTCTACACTGTGTTATCTCTGACTCCAGCATCGGCAGTTCTTACTATCTCTATCCTCAGAATGAAGTGTCTTTCAGGTTTCAGTTTGGTAAATCAAAGAAGTTACAGTGTCTTTGATATGGTGCTATGAACACAAATGTGTGTTTTCATAAGGGAAAACTGTTTGAATGTAATGTTTGCTTTTAAAAGGGATTAAGCAGTTGAATAAATTTAAATGTATTAATTAGGTTTTTATGAATGACGGAAGTTAAAGTATGCCATAGACGCTCAGGACATAATTTCACTAAAGCTCAGCACACCTCCTGAATTCTTTCCATGGCAGATACTGGGTGGCAAGTATACCTTTCCTTTGATAATGAGAGCAAAACTATACACAGCCGCACTAAGATTCCATATAACTACAGCAAGATATTTTTAAACCTAAACTCAAATTCCATCGAAATGAAGGCCAAAATAACATTTGAACAAAAACAGAAAGTCCTGGAGAAACTCATCCGGTCTGGCAGCATCTGCAGAGAGAAAAACAGTGTTAACGCTTTGAGTCCAATGATCTTTCATCAGTACTGAAAACAGCAAGGAAAGGGTGGTACTTATATTGATGGCAGGTGGGAGGAGAGAATGGTGTATATGGACACTGGGCCCAGGGAGAGAAAAAAAAAATAGGTAAACAAATGGATTGTTAGTGGCAAACTGAGAGAGATAAATGCCAAATAGGATGCTAATGAGAAGTGTGTTTGGCTGAAAATGTGATGGCTGTGCTGGGGGCAAACCATATAAAACAAAACCTTGGGATGTGGGAAGGGTAATGAACATAAGAGGATGGTGTTCACATTGCAAAATGATTAAACTCATTGCTGAATCCTTATGTCTGCAAGGTACCTAGGTGGAAGATGAGGTGCTGCTTCTCCAGCTTTTGTTGAGCCTCAATGGACCACTGCAGGAGGTTTGAGACATAAAGGTTACCATGGGAACATGATGGTGCGTTAAAATAACAGGCAACTAAAAACCTGGGATCATTTTTACAAACAGAGAGTAGGTGTTTGGCAAAGCAGTCACCCAACCTGCGTGTCTTCTCAGTGTACAGAAGACCACATTATCAGCAGCAAGTACAGTAGTTTAGATTGAATGAAGTGCAGATAAGTCACTGCTTCACCTGGAAGGTGTGTGTGCACAACATTGACCAAACATTTCAAGAAAGAGTTGAATATTGCCTTTGGGACCAAAGGGATCAAAGGATGTGAGGGAAATGCAGGAACAGGCTATTGAATTGGATGAAAACCAAAAGAACTGCAGATGCTGTAAATCAGGAACAAAAACAGAAGTTGCCTGAAAAGCTCAGCAGGTCTGGCAGCATCTGTGGAGAAAAAAATCAGGGTTAACGTTTCGGGTCCAGTGATGGACTCAAAACGTTAACCCTGATTTTATTTTTCCTTCACAGATGCTACCAGACCTGCTGAGCTTTTCCAGCAACTTCTGTTTTCGTAATTGAATTGGATGATCAGCCATGATCATAAGGAATGGCAGAGCAGGATCAAAGAGCTGAATACTATACTCCTGCTGCTATTTTCTATATAAACAAATATAAGTTCTGCACCATCTGCAATTGCTTAATAAGGTGCCATGGGGGTGTGGGGAGGTATTCGGAGTGAAGGGCATCCGGGAGGGAATGCTGACAAGGGTAGTGAGGGGAATATATATCTGGTGGTGGCATTCTGCTGGAGGGGGCAGAAATGGCAGCTTATGTTCTGAATACGGAGGCTGGTGGCAATGCAAAATAAGCACCGAGGGACCCTACTGGTGTGATGGGGAGGAGTGAGGGAAGGTGTGAGGGCAGAAGTGCGAAAAATAGGTCAGACATTGCTGAGAGCCCTGTCAATCATGGTGGTAGGGAATCCTCAGTTGAAGAAAAAAAATGGATACTTATGAGGCTCCATTTTGAAAGGTGGCATCATCAGAACTGAAATAACAGAGATGTAGAAATTTAGAGAATGGAATGGAGTCTTTATAGGACGCAGAGTGTGAGGATGTATAGTCAAGGTAACTGTGGGAGTTGGTCAGTTTGGTAGCCAATCTATCCCCAGAATTGGAAACAGAGATGAGAAGAGAGGAGTCAGAGATGAAGGTGAGAGAAAGATAGCAAAATTGATAAACTTCCAAATCCAGATGAAAGAGGGAAGAAGCATTGAATGTTGGAGAACGTGTCGTAGGGAGAGACCCTTGTACGATTGGAACAAGGAATGTTCCACGTACCCCACAAACAGCCAAGTACAACTGGGGCCCATGATGTACCCTTAGCCATGTCTTTGACCTGAAGAAAGTGAGACTAGTCAAAGCAAAACTTGTTCAAAGTGAGGACGAGCTGAACCAGGCAGAGGAGGTGGTGTGGATGAGGCCACTTTTTTCAGGGAAGAAGCACAGAGCCCTCAGACCAGTTTAATGGGGGATGTACATAGAAGGGACTGCACATCCAGGTGAAGAGGAGGTGGCTAGTGCCAGCAAACCTGAAACTTTGAAACCAACATAAAGCGTCAGACAAATCAAGGATGTAAATGGAAAAGGACAGAAAATTGAGTCGAGGTAGAAAGAAATATGTTGTGTGGGACAGGATCAGGCTGAAACATTGGGTTTGAACAAGCACCATCAGCTTACTGACGTTTCAGTTAGAAAGAATGTACACATCTGATAGTTTTTCACTGAAGGATTGCATGAGACACAACCACAAAGGTGGGCCTTTTGCTTTGAGCCCCCTTTGGAGCTCAATCCTGCTTTTCTTGTTCCAGGCATGTTTGCTGGTGTGAGCCAATATGATTGCCTTGCTAGTGAAGGCTTGTTGGTGCGGTCAGGCTTAATCCTTAGGGATAGGGACAGATGGTTACAAGAGGATCCAGGAGAATGAGTCACCATCTTCTAGATGTGGAGGTGCCGGTGTTGGACTGGGGTGGATAAAGTCAGAAATCACACGACACCAGGTTATAATCCAACAGGTTTATTTGAAAGCTTATGTTTTCAAATAAACCTGTTGGACTATAACTTGGTGTTGTGTAATTTCTGACCGCCTTGATAGAAAACCAGGAGTTTCCCTGCATCAGTTTGAGAGAAGAACATAGTCTGTTGCTACCAAAGACCACCAAAGACTGCAAGACATCTTAGATGTGGGAGTACACTGCCTCTACTTCTGTATTTTACAGATAGCTTCAGGATCAGTAAAGCATTCTCTTGAACAGTCTCTGCAAATTGGAGAGTAGCTAATGTCACTCCATTATTCAAAAAGGGAGGTAGAGAGAAAACAGGGGATTATAGAATAGTAAGCCTAACATGGAGAAAATTCTCAAATCCATTGTCAAGGACTTTACAGCAGAGCATTTAGAAAACAGTGGCAGGATCAGACAGAGTCAGCATGGATTTATGATGGGGAAATCATGCTTGACAAATCTGTTTGAATTCTATGAAGATGTAACTAGTACAGTTGACAAGGGGGAGCCAGTACATGTGGTATATTTGGACTTTCAGAAAGAGTTTGACGAAGTCCCACGTAAGAGATTACTGTGCAAGATTAAAGTGCATGGGATTGGAGGAAGTGTATTGAGATGGATCGAAAACTGGTTGGCAGAGAGGAAACAAAGAGCTGAAAGTAATGGGTCCTTTTCAAATTGGCAGGCAGTAACTAGTGGGGTGCCACAGTGATGGGTGCTGGGATCCCTAATATCTGCAATATATATTACTGATTTGATGGGGGAACAAAATGTAACATCTCAAAGTTTGCAGATGATACCAAGTTGGGTGGGAGGGTGAACTGTGATGAGGATGCAGAGATCTTTCAGCATGATCTGGACAGGGTGGGTGAGTGGGCAAATCAATGGCAGATGCTGTATAATTTGAAAAGATGTGAGGTTATTCACTTTGGAAGCAAAAACAAGAAGGCAGATTACTACCTGAATGGCTGTAAATTGGCAGCGGGATCTGGGTGTCCTTGTGCACCAGTCGCTGAAGGTAAGCATGCAGGTGCAGCAGGCAGTAAAGAAGGCAAATAGTATGTTGGCCTTCATTGCGAGAGGTTTCGAGTACAGGAGCAGGGGTGTGTTGTTGCAGTTATACAGGGCCTTGGTGAGGCCACACCTAGAATATTGTGTGCAGTTTTGGTCTCCTTTTCTGAGGAAGGATGTCCTTGCTCTCGAGGGACTGCAGCAGTGGTTTACCAGGCTGATTCCAGGGATGGAGGGATTGACATATGAGGAGAGATTGACTAGGTTAAGATTGGTTTCGCTAGAGTTCAGACGAATGAGGGGGGATCTCATTGAGACTTATAAAATTCTAACAGGACTAGACAGGGTAGATGCAGGGAGGATGTTCCTGATGGGGGGTGTGGCTAGAAGCAGGGGTCACAGTCCGAGGACTGGGGATAGACCATTTAGGATGGAGATGAGGAGACAGTTCTTCACCTAAAGTGTGGTGAGCCTGTGGAATTCATTACCAAATGAGGTAGTTAATGCCAAACATTGAACGTATTCAAAAGGCGGCTAGATACAGCACTTGCAGTGAATGGGATCAAAGGTTATGGGGAGAGAGCAGGATTAGGCTATTGGGAGTTGGATGATCAGCCAGATTGTGATGAATGGCACAGTAGGCTAAAGGACCGAATGGCCTTGTCCTGCTCCTATCTTCTATGTTTCTATATTTCCTTTTATTGCCTAATTAATTAATAAACCATATCCAAATGGCTGATTAGCAATAAATTATCAGAAAGTGTTTCTTAATGGCCAGCTGCCTTCAAAGACAGTTAGAAAACAGTAGAAGCACTGGTGGTGCCGATGCTGAGAGGCTGGCCATAATCACAGGAGAGCCCATGCTGAAGGTCACAGAATTTCAATAATGTTCAGATGAAAGATCACAGGCCTGAAATGCTAATTTTGTCCACAGAGATGCTGTGCTGTTTCCAGCATTTTTTGTTTTTTATTTCAAATGTCCAGTGGATTGATTATAAGACCATAAGACATAGGAGCATCAAGTCTGCACTGTCATTCAATGAGATTATGACTGATCTGTTAACCCTCAACTCCATTTTCCTGCTTTTTCCCCATGACTCTTGATTACGTTAGATTTAAAATCAGTCCCTTTCAACCTTAAATATACTTAACGACACAGCCTCAACGGCATCCAGCAGTAAAGAATTACACAGATTCACTATATTCCGAGAGGAAAAAAATCCTCTCATCTCTATACTAAATTTGCAACAACTTATTCTGAGATTCTGCCCTCTGGTCCTCGACTCTCCCACAAGGGGTAACAACCTTTCCACATCTACCCTGTCAAGTCCCCTAAAAACCTTGTGTATTTCAAAAAGGTCGCCTCTTGTTCTTATAAATTCCAACAAGTACAGACCCAACCTACTCAACCTCTCCTCAGAAGACACTGCTTCCATACCGCATAGCATCACAATGACCCTTCTCTGGAATGACTCCAATGCCAGTTTATCTTTTCTTATATAAGGGGCCCAAAACTGTTCACAGTATTCATACAGTGGTCTGACTAGTGCCCCTTACAGTTTAAATAAAACCTTCCTGCTTTTGTGCAGCATTCCCTTTGAAATTATGAGCAATATTCCATTTGTTTTCCCTATTATCCAGTGAACTTGGATGCTAGCTTTTGTCTCATCGGACTCCCAAGTAGCTTCCTGCAATCTTTCTCCATTTAAATAACATTCGAGTTGTCTATTCTGCCTGCCAAAGTGCACAACTTCACATTTTCCCACATTATATTCCATCTGCCAAGCTTTTCATACAAACTCAACCTGTCTATATTTTTCCACAGACTCTGTGTCATCCACACCACTTAACTTCCCACCTATTTTTCTATCATCTGCAAACTTGGCTAGAGTACATTCACTTCTCTCATCCTAGTTATTAATATATATTGTAAATAATTGTGACCCTGGCACTGATCCCTGTGGCACACCACTAGTTGCAGGTTAACATTCTGAAAACTCCCCCTTATCCCAACTCTGTCTTCTATTAGTTAACCAATCTACAATCCATGCTAATATACTGAAGAAAAAAATTAAAGTTGCCATAGTACTACCAGACCATTGGGCTGCTCTTTAATTAGACAGAGAGAAGACTGGTTGTGGTTTAACCCAATGGTCAACATGCATCAGGCGAGGGGAAAGCTTGAGAAGGAGAGTCTTTCATGGAGTCCTCAGCTTGTGTGGGATTTATACTCTGCATTAGAAATCAGTCATCCAGCCAATTGAGCGAACTGACTCCAAAGTCTTGGGATCTTATTTTATTATGTAGCCTCATTTTATTAAGTAGCCTTATCAAAAGCCTTTTGAAAATCCAAATATACTACATCCACTGTTTCCCCTTTATCTACCCTGCCTGTTACCTCCTCAAAGAATTCTAGTACATTTGAATAGCAAGATTTCCCTTTCAGGAGGCCATGCTGACTCTGTTTCATATATTATGTGTTTCTAAATGCTCTGCTATTGTATCCTTTATTGTACATTTTCCCAATACCAGATGTTAAGCTAACAGACCTGATTTTTGTCTCCTTCACTTTTTAAATAAAGATGGTACATTGAAAGTTTTCCAATCCTCTGGGACCTATCCAGAATCCAATGATTTTTGAAGGTTACTACCAGCACATTCACTATCTAGGTAGCTACTTCTTTAATATCCTTCAGTGTATCCCATCAGACTGAGGAAACCAATCAGTCTTTAGCCTCAGTCATTTCCCTATTACTTTTTCTCTAATGATAGTTGTCGTAATTATTTCTTCTCCTCAACTTTCCCCTTATTCAGTAAATTTGGAATGCTATTTGTGTCTCCTACTGCGAAGATTGATGCAAAGCATTTAATCAACTCTGTCATTTCCTGGTTCCCCATTACTATTTCCCCCGCTCATTCTCTAAGGGTCCTCTCATTCGGCATCTCATTTCCTTTTCATATATGTAATGAAGTTTTTGCTGTCTGTCTTGATACTACTTGCAAGTTTACCCTCAAATTTTACCTTCTCCCTTTTTTATTGACCGTTCTTTGTCGGTTTTTAAAACTTTCCCAATCCTCTGGCATATCACTAATCTTTAAATGTATGTTTTTTTTAACTTTCAATTTTATGCTATCCTTAACTTCCCTAGTTAGCTATGGTTGGAATATCCCCTTCCAATAATTCTTCTTTCGCACTGGGATATAGCTTTGTTGTGAATCATGAACTTTTTAAATAAATATTTGATATTGGTTCTCAACCATTTTTGCTTCTTTTCTCAAACCACTCCAGTCAGCTCTGCTCTCATTCTTTTGACACTGCCCTAATTTACGCTTAGCACAATATTTCCTGACCCAGGTTCCTCCCTCTCAAACTGAATGCTAAATTGTACCATGTTATGGTCACTGTTTCCTATGTGATCTTCTACTGTGATATCATTTATTAAACTTTTCTCATTACATAACAAGCGGCGTGATCCCTGGTTCGGTCCACACATACTTAATCTTCCCAATCTACATAAAAATTAAACTCTCCAATGATTAATGTACTGCCTTTGTTCCTCACCTGCATTATCTCCTGGTTCACTCTCTCTCCCTCTATATAGCTTTGTTAGGCTACCATTTTCATTTTTATTTCTTTCCTCTATCCATGTGAATTGTACATCTCCTGATCCAAATTCACGTCTTGCCATCATATATAATCCATCCCCTATCTAGGCCACACACCACTCTTTCGTTCCTGCCTATCCTTTCAATACACATATCCCTGAATATTTAGCTCCCAACTTTGATCTCCTTGTTACCATGATGCCATAATAGCGATTAGATTGTATCCATTAACTCACTTATTTTGTTCCAAATAAGACCATAAAATATGGGAGCAGAATTAGGCCATTTGGCCCATTGAGTTTGCTCCACCTTTCATTCATGGCTGTTATGTTTCTCAACACCATTCTCCTGCCTTCTCCTTGTAACTTTGATCCCCTTACCAATTAAGAACATATCTATCTCTGTCTTAAATGCACTCAATGACTTGGCCTCCATAACCCGCTGCGGCAATGAGTTTCACGGATTAACCACCTTCTGACTGAAGAAATTCCTCCTCATCTCAGTTCTAAAGAGCCATCGCTTCAATCTGAGGCAGTGCTCTTGAGTCCCACCTAGTCTATCCTACTAGTGAAAATATCTTCTTCACATCCACTCTATCCAGGCCTCTCAGTATTCTGTAAGCTTCATGAGATTTCCCCTCATCCTTCTAAATTTAATCGAATACACACTCAGAATCCTCAATGACACACATACAAATAAAGAGCCATTAATTTTGCCTTTTTACCATTTTTCTCCCTTTTAGCCTATATACTGCTGTTGATCAATGTTTCTCTGTCCCTTCCTATGGTTATCGTCATCCAAAATCCACAATGTAATGGTGCCATATCATCTTGCTTTTTACGCTTACATTTCCCCTCTCCCAAACCCTACACCTCTCTTAATTTGACGTAAAGCCTATCTACAGCCCTAGTTATTTAGTTCACCAGGACACTGGCTCAACATGGTTCAAGTGAAACACATCCCACTAGAATAACTCCTTTCTACCCTATTGCTGGGGCCAGTGCCCAACTAAATGAAAGCCATTCCACACACACCAATCTTTGAGCTACACAATTAACCCTTTAAACTTTATTTATCGTGAGCTAGTTTGGCCATTCTTCAGGTAGTAATCCCAGGATTATTATTTTAGATGTTCTACTTACCAATTTAGCTCTCAACTGATCAAAATATTTCTGAAGAACATCCTTTCTAGCCTTACCAATGAATGGATGATGACTACTACATCCTTCTCCAAGCTTTTCTCCAGCCCAGATGAGGATAACACAGCCTTTGGGCCTCCCGATCAATGCTGCAGAGAGTAGTATCTATCCACCTAATTATATTGTCCCCCACCACAACTTCACTCCTATTTGCTTCCTCCACCTGAATGGCTCCCTGTGGAGGTGTTATTGTCGGTTTGTTCATCCTCCCTGCAGTTCCCCCTTTCTTCCACACAGCTTGCAAGAATCTTGTACCTGTAGCACAATTGGAGAGGCCAAGTCTCCTTAACTATAACCCCCTTAACTTTATACCTGCTCCACCTCTCCTGCCCCTGATCAACGATCTATTTTTAATCACTTAGTGTGAGGCATGTGACCACTCTCTGCAGTAAAGTGTCCAGGTAACTTCCACATTCCTTGATGTGGCAACTGCAACTCAGATTTCAGCTGGTCAACTCAGATCAGAAATTTCTCAAGCTGCGAACATTGTGTTCACTTTGGATAACGTTGTTGTCCAGCAGCTTCCACACGTTGCAGAGGCAAATGATTACTGTCACTAATGTGAAAATCAAAAGAATTGCAGATGCTGTAAATTAGAAACAAAAATAGAAATTGCTGGAAAAACTCAGCAGGTCTGGCAGCAACTGTGGACAGAAATCAGAGTTAACATTTCGGGTTGAGTGACCCTTCCTCAGAACTCAGTTCCCTGATTTCTCAGAACTCTGATTTCTCACCAGGGATGCTGCCAGACCCGCTGAGCCTTTCTAGCAAATTCTTTTACCATCACTACTGTATTTGATTATGTGCCAAATGCTGGCAAATGGGACTAGATTTATTTAGATATCTGGTTGGAATGGATGCTTTGGACCAAAGGGTCTGTTTCTTTGTTGTATCTCTCTACAGCTGTAAGATACCCTGCTTTTGGATGAGTTGCATGTTACATAATTCATGCATTTCTAAATGGTATGAATACTTTTATAGAATTTCAAACTTCATTGCTTGTGAACTGCTTTGGCATGTCCGGAAGACTTGATAAGGCACCAAATAAATTAAAGTTGATTTTTTCTTGTTATGATCAGGTGAGGAATGATGTATTGGATCTCCTCTTTTCAACTACCTGCATTTTGTTTATGAATGATTTCATGAACTGGCTCTACCTGCTTTCAGATGATTGTTGTGACCACCTTAAGTGAGTGATTTTCTTTTTAAAAATTATTTTAGGTCATGAAAGATTCTAGGTATTAAAGATCAGGTGGAGAAATTGAAAATTGATAAGTCTATTCACTTTTACCATAATCATATAATTCCTCACCACAAGGAAGGAAAGCAAACAACTTTTCTCCTTTCAGTTTATAATGAGCGGTCCATGACAAGATTTGTATGAAATGACAATACAAAAATTATGGCAACATCACACAGACATTCTGCATTCACTCTCTTCATCTTAAGTTGGTTCAAAAGCTGTTTTGGGAATGGCAGCTGGATTTGTTCCCGGGGCTGCAACACCTTTCTGAGTTTTAATTCTTTACTATCCAGTTCTACAATCCTTACATCAAATTTGGGCATTTCTACAAATTTGATTTCTAGGAAGTCAGAGGGCGGTAATCTGATGTTTACGTTCCAACACTTGTATGTTACACCTTGCTCTCATTGAAATTTATATCAACCATATAGACTGGTTGGGGTTTAAAACTTAGTTTTGTTCATTTGATCTCCAAGTGGGTAACTCCATTTTTATCTCACTGATATTCCCCTGATGATCTTCGTCAATGGTGTCTGTGTGGGATAACTTTCCTTCTCTTTTTCCTTTGTTCTGAAGAGGGCTTTCTCTCTAGCCTGTTCCACGTTTTCTGCACAACTACTATAATTAATTGGATGTACTCCCTGCAGCTCAACCACTAAGTGAGGCCTCAACTTCACATTCTCTTGGCGTGTCTGAGAATTCCTTTGCACCCCCCCACCCTGTTATTTCACCAAGGAGGGATCTGTTTTCCAGGTGGTGTCCTTTCACCTTTTGTCACCTTCCCTGACCCTTACTTGTCTTCTTTTATAGCTATTGCCATAACTCAGGCTCTCTTAACTACTTTAGGCTCTGACTTGAGCTGTTCTGATACTGCTAGACTATCTTTAACTCTGTTTAATTCAAGTGACTCTTCTTGGAGTCACTCCGAACCTTAAAGATTTTATTGTCCCTGGAGGCTTCTGAAACTCTTTGAGTTCCTGGTCTCTGAGCAGCTTACTCTTCTTGAGCTACTACAATGCCCATAAATCTTTTTGCCTCCAGTAAGGCTCTGAATTTTTTGGTTCCCAGCCTTTCTGCCACTTGCTGCTGGCATTCTTTCCACTTGCTCTGGACTGTTCTTTTCTATTTGAGGGAGATTGCTTACTGCCAGGCAAGTCAGTTCTCACTAAAATATTTATCCCTGCCATTGGTAAGCTTGCATTTACCCTCATTGTTACTCAACTCACAACACCAGTTCACTCTCTAGGTAAACTTTAATCAGCATTTGTTACCCATCCTTTATTCCCTTTGAACTGAGTAATTTGCTACGCCACTTCACAGGACAGGTAATGGCCAACTACATATTGTTGTTGGCACTTAGTCACATGTAAACCAGCCAAGTTAAGGATGGAAGATTCCCTTCCATAAACAACATTAGTGAACTAGATGGGTTCTATAACAATTGATGATTGTTCCATAGTCACTATTATAAAGGTTGCCTTTCAAACTCCAATTTTATTTATTAATTAAACTTAAATTTCACCAGCTGCTGTGGTGGACCTGGGTTCATGTCCTATAACATATGAATGCACGCCCCATAAATGTGGTTCCTTCACCAGGGCCACTTCATTAGGATTCTCCCTTCTTAGCGCAAGATGTCCGAATTTAAATTTCACTTCTCTTTCCCATTCACTTCCTAGGAATTTTCTCTCTTCTTTTAATTCCCGCCTTTCTTTCTCTTTTTTTCCCTTCCTCCCTCCTTCTCTTTTTCTTTGTATGGAATTCTCTTTCCTCTGTTTATGTTGGAATTCCTGTCCTAACCTTAGCTGTTCCAATTTTACTTTGTATGTTTCATGATACTCAGTTTCTCCCTAGATGTTTTGTCAGCCATTTTGCAATTTCTATTTCTCTACCTTTCGCATGGAGCTCCACTGCCATATGCCTCACTACCTCTTTTAATTACTCCAAGGACACTTCCTTTAATACAGCAGGACAAAATAAATTTAGAAAAATTGAAGTATTGTCAAACACAATAACGTAGACTTTTGCAGCATTTTCTGAATAGCATTTTACGGAATAATTTATTTTTCGCACTCCAGTTCTTTTGTTCACCTGTGGGACTCCAAGAACTCCTTTTTTAAACCCCTCCAGTTGTCTGCAACAAAGGTTTTAAAATTATTTTTAGCATACAGCTATATCAGGCTTAAATTAAAATGCAGTTCTATAGTTAAAAAAACTTACATAAGGTTTTCTTGATTGAAAGGAGCAGGAATTTTATGACTTACTTTTCCCAAGAAAATAATAAACTGTGTCACCCCCACCACCCTCGCTCCCACTGCCCCAACATACACACAAATACAGGTATAAATTTAAGAAGGAGAGAACATTTAGGACAAAAAGGAGGAGCAAGAATATGCAATTTACAAGTCCTTAGAGTTCCTGATGTGTTAGGCTTAACATGAGACTACACTTGTTTAATTGATGACTTACATCCTCCATGGTACCAAAATTTGTAGCTATCTTAAGAGTTCTCTATGAATAAATATTTCTCACATCTGCTGAGAACAAAATAGGGGGACAGAGAGAGAGAAAAACAGACAGCAAGCACAAGCCATTCAATTTTGCTGTTATGAATCTATCATCTTTCTCACTCCTTTGTCCCAAAGTAGTTTCCTGGAATACAGTTCATTTGTGAATTCCCATGTCTGGCTTTTTTAAAAGGCTACATTATCTGCAGGTAACCTTTATCCCACAAGTGAAAACCCCAGAAAGATGCAAGTCAAACGAGAGACACAGGCCTGAGTAAAGGCAAAATACTATACATGGTAGAAATCTGAAACAAACTCCGAACATGCTGGAGAAATTCCACAGGTCTGGCAGCATTTGTGGAGAGAGAACCAGTTCCAAAAAAAAGTTATACTGGACTTGAAATATTAACTCTCTTTCTCTCTCCATAAATGCTGCCAGAGTGCTGAGTTTCCCACGCATTCTTTGTGTTGTTTGACACAGATTAATGCGACTGGTTCAGTCATTTTAAAGACATATTAATGTCAGTTAAGAATGGCTTTTATTTCATTTATTTGTTTTTCTTGAAAGGAGAAAGCCAAGAGGAGACGTGATGGCAGGTTTCAAAATCAGGAAGAATCTGGACAGAGTAAATAGGGGATCTGTTCCACTTATAAGAGGATCAAGAAACAATGGCTATATTTAAAGTGTAAAAGAAGCAAATATAAGTGAAAAAAAATTCTCACACAGCGAGTAGTTAGGATCTGGAATTCACTACCTGGAAGTGTGTAGAGGCAGGTTCAACTCAAGCATTCAAGAGGACATTTGGTGATTATTTAAATAAAAGCAACATGTAAGGCAATGGAAGATTGGCACAAGGTCAAAAAGCTTAGAGAGCTGATGTGGACATGATGGGTGAATAGGCCTTCTGTAGTGTAACACGTCTGTGATTTATTGATAGTTTTACAAATTGGCTCAATCTGTGCTCAAGAGTTCATTGCAGCTATGTGAAGTCAGTATCTTTAAACCATTTTAGTCCATGTTCTTGTATGAAAAATCAGACGACGGAAATAAAATGTTGAAAGTCTTTTGTCAGCACTATCATAATACTTATTTTGAGGTACATTGTTAAACAAACTAGTTACATAAATTGAGAAGAGATCCTGTGCCTCAAATTTGACCACCTTCAATTTTACAAACCAATAAAAATAGCAGACTTCCTGCTACTCCTCTTATTCTAACAATTTCAATAGTAACTTTGGTTTTATGTCAATTTCAGAAAAAAAAATTCCCATGAACTTGTTGCATTCAAATGGCATCAAAATACTTTCTCAAAGAGGTCCACACAGAAAATACATTGACAAGGTGAAATCAAAATCCCATTTCAGAACAACATAACATTCCAAATGATTTAATATCACTTCCAACCATGAAACAACTAGAATAGGTCAAGTCATTGTTATACAGAAAAGTTGGCAATTCAAACAAATGCACTCACCCAAGGGGCAGAAGGCATAATCAGTGTGAGGGTCAGCAGATCAATGCAGCAATCTTCCAGTGATTGGTTGCATGTAACCGCCTGATTTAGCAACCTGGCATAGAAAACACCAGGAAGGATACGGTAAACTTGATCATGAGATACTTGGCCAGGTACAAGAATAAGGTTCAGTGTATGTTTGATTGCATTCAGATGTCTGTACAGCCGGCAGAGCTTTGTTTCCAGGACAGACTATAAAACATTGAAATTAAAAATTAAAATGTTATAAAATTTAATGAAAATCAAAACACAAGAATTGCTGAATGTAGACACAGGTTTGGATAGCTTGTTCACCAGCTAAGACAAGCGAACTGAAAATATAATTTAAAAAAAAAATAAATAACAAGCAGGAAATTGCATATCGTAGGTATCTGAAACAGAACTAAAAAAGTGCTCGAAACACAACTGATCAGACAGTGGTTGTAGACTGAACAAATGAGTTAAGACTTCAGGCATATACAATTTCATCAGATGGTGAGTAGTTTACTTTGCAATTCTGGCACTTTCTTTTGGCAAAAGTAAACTCCTATGGGAAAGATGTTTGTAACATGATGCGCCAATAATTCAGTGGTTACACTAATACTTTAAGCGAATAAGTAAGTGAATTTAAAAAGCAAAAGTGTCATGGCCACAAATTTTTCATTCAACCTAAAAGAACAATTGCCGGAAAAAATAAATTAACAAAAGTGACATATAAAAAGAATGTATAGACTTCCGTAGTTCTGAATGCTCACCAGTGAATATTTTGCTGAATAATTTTACATTTGCAAAAACAAGCTGCTTGAATGGAAGTACGGGGCAGAATTTTCCCTTCTCGAAAACAACATGGGCATTGATGAGTCAGTTGGGAAAATATGATTCCACCCTTGGGTGACTGCACAGTTTGCACGTTCTCCCCGTTTCTGCATGGGTTTTCACCAGGTGCTCCGGTTCCCTCCCACAGTCCAAAGATGTTGCAAGTTAGGTGGATTGGCCATGCTAAATTACTCATAGTATTCAGGAATATATAGGTTAGTTGCATTAGATCTGGGAAATGCAGAGTTACAGGGACTGGATAGGGGGATAGCTCTGGGTGGGATGCTCTTTGGAGGGTGTGTGTGGACTCATTGGGCTGAATGGCCTGTTTCCACATTGTACAGATTCTATAGATATGGCAAGATTAGTAAGTGATATTCTTGATGTCCGAAACGTCCAATTTTCTGTCCAAGGTTTTAATGACAAGATGGAAATTTTGTTATTGCATGGCGAGAGGACTATTTGCATATATAAACATCTCATAACCTAATCTCATTTATATGGAGTTTCCTATTTTGCCTAGCAATTCAGAGAAAATAGATGGTGACAATTCCTGACATTAAGGTCTGAGCAGATACCTGGCAGTTCCAGCTTGCCACTTGCTTCTCTGGGCCTCTACTTTGGCCAGTGTTCTCCAAAATCTCAGGGCACTGAACAATATATTATTATGATGTTTATGAACTTGGATTTGAAAGTAAACGAAAATAGGGTCTTGGCTTTAGTGCTGTTTGCTTAACAAGACTCTTCTCATTAGATCAAAAGGTGACTACTCTCACATAGTTTTCCATGTAAGCCCCAAAAGAACCCACACATTTAGACAAGATGGACAGCAACACACACAACAATCTAAAGTAAATTGCTCTATAGATTACATACACATTTACATGTTTTATTTTACCTTTGTATTAATCTAAAAAAATTCTCCCTTGCAAGTGTAAATAACGTTAGGGATGGGTGACAATTAAATATGTACTAGGCATTCTACAGTAAAATAGTTTTTTTCACATTAAGGACTTTGTCTAAAGATAAATTGGAAAACATATCGATGAACTTAACATGACCTGTATTGCTTTGCAGTGATGTTCACAAGGTTCACCACTGAAGAAACACTTCTTACAACAAGATCTTACAACAAAGTTATGCTCATGTATGGCATTGATGAATACACCTCATGATTTTAAGAACATGTATATGCTAAAACATTTTGATAAAAAGCATATTATAGGGTCATTGGGACTGCTACATAGAAAATACAATGGAGAAACAGGCCATTTAGCCCAACCAGTCCATGCCAGCATTTATGCTCCACTCAAGCCTTACCATCCTTCCTCATAATTCCAGTGACATAACCCTCATTCCCTTCCCTTTCATAAGCTTATCTGGACTTTTCTTATTCATCTCAAACATTCCCTGTGGCACTGAATTATACATTGCCATCATTTGCTAGGAAAGAAGTTTCTTCTAAAACTCCTCTGATTTCTTTGTGACTTATATTGATAGCCTCCGGGTTGTACTATTGCTACAAGTGGAAACATTCTATAACTGTATGAAAATATTTCATAATTTTATAGACCTCTATTAGGTATCCCCTCAGCCTTATCTTTTCAACAGAAAACAGTCACAAGCTATTCATATAGATAAATTACATCTATTACATTAAATGGTTCTCTAGACATATACTATTGTCCTTACTAAAAAACAGGCATCCACATTTTCTAGGTAATTATTTATTGTGAATTATAATACTTTGTCTCTCCTCCAGATTGTTTTAAAATTCAAACTGTCCAGGTTATATACTCTTTTGATAGCTTATTTATTATACATCCTCTTTTTATTTTAAATGTTTTTGCATCACTACCGTAACCTTATAAAGCTTTGTATAGAATGATATTACTTTGTGTATAAGTTCCCAAGAAGGATGAACGCTTTCAAATGTGGCACAGTCAGTAATTTTCCTGGTTGGCACTGTCAGCAAGGAACTTCATCTGCCAGCCATGAATGTTGAAAATCACAGGCATGTTGCACTTCACTTCCCCAATGAGCAGCTGGCAGTCAAGATGCCTGGCTGGCAGCAAAGTTTCAGAAAATCTATCCTCATATGTTTTGATGATGCTGGAGCAATGGAAATGCAGAGAGGAATGCAGAGACACAGCCAGCTACTTTATTTATTTTTTTTATTAATACATACTTTTGCAAATAACTATATTGTTTTAAAGATAATTTCTGTGAGTTTATATTAAACTCAAATGGTTTTATCAATCCTTAATGAATTTTCTTTAATATATCTTTACTTTTCTTTAATATTTCATCACTTAACAAATTCCAAAGTAACTGTTGGCAGAGATAAAAGGCCTTCATTATTTAAAAGTTAGCTAAAATGTTTAATTTGTAATTATGCTAAATAAAACTGTAATCTGTTAATTTGCTGTGAAAATTCATATAATTACATTTTTTTACACCACAAGAATGTCGACATCACTGGTCACTAATGATTTAATACTGCTCACAAAATTCACAGTAAGGCCTCAGAAACTGGGAACTGGCAATAGAACTACAAGCTACATCTTCAAAAGTACTGTTAAAATATAAAATACATTATTAATACTTTTCTTTTGCATTAATACAAACATTACTAGTTCATTTGATAATCTAAAATTGACAGTTCAGTTAAGTCTGCTTTGATTAATGATAATTGAGAGGGCTTTGTCTTTGCATCAGTCATGGTTGGCTCTGCTCCCTTTCTCCTTCTCTTTGGAGGAAACTGACTGCTGTCATTTGTTGAATGTGTCAAAGAGGGATGCAGGAATTTAATGACCTCAACATCTGTTCTTACTGGTTACAGAATGTTTTATGTTATAAAATGGGCATCAATCCCAGGCAAGCACATCACTGAAATATGTTCCTGTACACCACCATATGGTTCATGGTGATATTTATACACAATCATCATGATTTTTCCTTATGAATGCCCATAGTGAGACAAGATCAAGCATCACCTTCAGATGAATTGGAGTTAGAAGGCAGAAAATAATTGGATCAAGGCATGTAGATACCATGTAGAAGAAGTTCCATTTTAAAGTAAAAGATTCTGCCTGTATTTTATATAGTACTTTGATATTATGGAATACAGTTAAATCACAACATTTGATCAATTTTGAATGCCAATAAGTAGATTTGATTGGAATACGGACATTTCTGTACAAGGTCTCAGCATGATCACTGGTGGGAAGGTGTAGATTTATTGAAGCAAGTTTCCAGCTGAATCTTCAATGACCCATGTCTGTGGGGTTGGGAATAGTAGGACCTCAAAGTTAGGAAAGAAATCTTGCCAATCTGACCCCATGGCATGTTCCCATCACAGGATCCTGGAGAAGTTGAATTGCTGTTTGCAATGGTAACCTGCCAATTTGCAGGCAAGCTCCCAAAGATAACTGGGTTTTTGAGCTAGTGCAATGGACGCCTGTCATGTTAGGTGGCTCCAAACTATTTGGAAGTCTCCATTCTAAAAGTTATTTATAACTGCAGCAGTAGTCTTAACTGTAGGGGCTCTACTCTTATCCCTACCTTCCTGGCCTTATTTATCTGATTTGTGGTCGCGATCAGGAATAGATGTGTCTTAGGTCCTTTTTGAATAGCTCTGCACCTCTCATTTTTGGCAGTGTGGCCGTCAATCTTCGACTTTTGAAAATTATTCATACATGGGATGAATAAGACAGCATTCACTGCCTACTGCTAATTGCTGTGGAGAAGGTGATGGTGAGCTGCCTTCTGAACTGCTCTACTGAAGGGACACCCACATTGCTGTTAGGAAGGGAGTTTCAGCTTCTTTGACCCAGAAACAGTGATAGAGTTCCTAGTTGGGATGCTGTATGACCTGGAGGGAAATTGCAGGCAGTGTTGATCCTACACATCTGCTGGCTTCATTATTCTAGTTAGTAAGAGATCATAGGTTTGGAAGATGCTGTCAAATAAGGGCTGGGGACTGTTGATTAGCTTCCTACTGACCTGCAAACGTTGGGTGCCCTCCCACCAACATCAATTGTATGGCAAGTCCTCTGTCTGCAAATTGATCAATCCAACAAAAATCGCAAAGAGAATATCAAGCTCATGCTCTGCAGGTTTGAAGCCTCGCAAGAAAAATGACTTCTGGTCTTGACCCTTGATCAAGATTCCTGGCCAGAAGTCCTACATTCTTTATACTTCCATTACAAATTCCTTTGTTCACATATATATAATGGACACTGCCCAAGAAAGTTGTCATGCTGTAATTACATATCTCCGGTAGTGGAGCTGTTTTAGTTCATGTAGTGGTGGGTAGGAATACTTATAGCATAACAAATTTGCACAGGCAGTTTCTATTATAAATTTGGTCAATGACATTTATGATGAAAAGAATTGACAGGAAATGTACAGATAAAATAATTGTTAATTTATCACTATTTACGGACAGGCAATAAATGCTGGCCAGCCATTCATGATCCATGAGTAAACAAAAACAAAATCTGCATCATTACATACGCTCAGCTGGTGAGAACTGTTATGTTCCCATCTTCTCTTGCTTTATCTTCTCCCAAGACAGGAGGTCACATCTATTATTAAACTGTATCTTGAATTTTTCAAACTTAAACATTTTTAACTGGTTGAGGTGTTAACTGCACAGACATTTCGGTTGGGAACATCTTGTTTCCTGTATATGGGTGAATTGCTGTACTTGGTGCAGAAAGGCCGTCTTTTGGCAACGTCTGTGAATGGGTCCAATACTAATGACATTTCCTCAGTTTCAGAATCAAACAACAAGCAATTAGCAATTTATAATCAACTATAAAATTGACTTCATCAATAAATATAAAATGAACTCATGAGGACTTAATACAAGATTTTTTAAAAGTGGGAAGTTTCTCAGCCGCTTTTTTTTGTTGATAGCCACTTTTTTGAACAATAAATTAAGTAAACCTAAAAAGTTTACTCACTTGCAACATCATAATTTGCAAATAACAGAAAATACACAAGAATAATAAATTATTCAAAGTCAAGGAAAACTACAATGACTAAAAATTCTTCCTGAAAACAAGTTTTAACAATGTTTCAATTTTATATTCTCCCTCTTTTAGGATATTTTAACCATTTTCACCTGGGTAAGTAGGCATACAACGTATCCACAGGTTTCTGTCAAATGCAATTACCATTTGGGTGAGCATATTGATCTTCTGTGCTTTGGACAGCCATTGTCACAAAATGGTCAGAAATATTTATATTCAACTGCTTCACTCTGTGATACTTAAACATACTAATTGTGTACAATTTTGGTCTCTTCATTTGAAAAAAGAAATGAAATTGTTTTAAAAGCAATTCAAATATGGTTCACAAGACATATTCCTGGGATGAAGAAAGGTTAAATAGGGTAGGCCTATGCCCTTTGGAGTTTCGAAGAATGAGAAGTGACCTTATTGAAAAATATAAGAAACTGAGAGTCTAGTACAGGTGAACAGCCAGAAGATGTTTCCTCTTGTGGTGGAGTCTTAAGAATAAGATGTTTTAAGATTTAAAGGAGGAAAATTATTTTTTTTCTCAAAGGGTTGTAAGAGTGTGGAAGGTAATAGAGGCTGGGTATTTAAATTTATTCAAGGCTTTTTAGGGAGACTTTTAATTGAAAAGAGAGTCATGGGTTACAGGGTAAGGACAGGAAATTGGAGCTGAAACCACGGCCAAATCAGTCATGATTTTATTGAATTGTGGAGCAGATTAAAAGAGCTAAGAGGCCTTTCCTGCTTCTAACTCCTAGACTCCTACACTTAAAAATGGCAGTTCTTGCATCAATTCTTTATTTTTTTCACTATAAAAACTTACTATTGGAAAATTGCACAGAAAAACGATGATCAAGTTTGTGCTCATTTGAAAATTAATCTAACATTGAAGAATTTTAAACCGCAACTGTCAATGAAAATGGTAACCATTGGTAGAATGTAACTTATTGCCCATGTAAATACATATTAATATTTACAGACTGGGACAGGCTTGGATTCAAAGATTAATCTATGAGTTCACATATTATTGGTGCACAAAAATTAGGAATTTAGTTTATATACTAGTATTAATGCATGATATGATTTTTGACACACTAAAGTATTCAAGTTACCATTTTTTCACAGTAAACCACCATTTAATGCTGCAGTGTTAGGGAGGAACAGCTGCCTACTGCTGAACTAAGTCCATGCTCATTCCCCATGGCATTTTCTTTTTAAACTAAGCTGCAGACTAATTGGAATCTGGTAGAATGAATGCAGCAACTCAACATGGACAAAAGTCCTTTCCAATAAAAAAATGTAATTCTTTACACAAAGGATAGGCGGGATCTTCCAGCTGTTGGGAGGAAATCACATTAAAAACTGGCTTAATTTTTTAAATCTATCATGTAATTGTGAGTAGCAATGTTCTACTATGTTTTTAAAATGCTTCACTCTCTCCAATGAACCTTTCAACAATTGCTAAAACAAGAAAATCTGTCACTTTAGGGGAAAAAATTCTTCGCTCTCTGGATAATGATATAAAACAAGGAACTAATTAAAGCACAATATATTGTTTTCAGACAGCATTGGAAACACTGGAAGTATCTAGAGCTGAACTTGAACATTTGTTATATTTAGTCAATAAGCAGGTGTATGACATGATAGAGTGCACTTCATAAATAATTTAACTTGGGAATAATTTACAACTTGATAGTCAAGATACAGGTTGAAATAGTGTACTCAAAAGTGCGATCTATAGAGACTGGAAACTGTCACTGTGAATTTGTTCCAGTTGGAAACTGACAGGTCAACTCCTTGACACAGGGAAAAAAAAAGTAATGCACTCTTCCACCCAATTTTTATGACGTACATAATGTTTTTTCATCAGACACTTCAAAGTCACTGCATCTGCAGTTAGTATTGAACACAGAAGAGCTGGAAAAATTGGATTCTATAAAAGTCAACAGCCATAAAGGTCACAGACACAGCTGCACAATCTGAGCTGTGCCTCCAACATTCAATTGTGATTACTGTCATCAATTCGATTCTACCCCAACTAATAGGAGTCCAGTAAACTCTGCTGTGAAGCTCTCAGGCAGGCATGTTCAGGGAGTAATTCAAAAATTTAGATTGTCACTATTATTTGTTTTCTGTGGTGGTTAGTGAAACAGCTGCATGTAAATTATATACTCCAAAAGAAGAACTGAAAGACATGCATGGTTTTAATGATTAATCCAGTGAGCAACATTGTACAGTGCTTCCACTTGAAAATACATGATAGATAGTGAGTGAAGATAGGGAGGAATGTGCAAGTGATTGGAGTCTAAGGAAATGAGAGTTCTGCAGAAATTATAAGGCTAGAGACGCTTTCAGAAATTCTGAGGAATGATACCATGAAAAACATAAGAATGGGAATCCTAAATTGAAACTCTTAGGAGACCAGAAACCAATGAGGTCAGCAAAGACAAGAGTGAGGGGTGCAATGGCCTTAAATATAGGTGTCACAGTTTTAGATGAGATGAATTTACAGAGTAGGTTGGATAGTAGGATTCCCAAGAAAGCACAGAAACTGTTAGAGAAATCCAGAGATGGAAAATAAAAATATTAATTGTAGATCTGCTTTTATTCTCATTTAGTTCAATTGTTATTGATTTTCTTATTCAAGTTTTCAATGTTCAACAATCCAGTTTAATAATGATTGACTGGCTAGTACATCTTAGATTTGCATTTATACTTACCACATACTGAAGGTTCAGGTTATCCGTCTTGCCATAGCAAAGATCTAGGAGACTCACAGGTTGGTTAATCAGGTTCCTTCCTGACATTAGCCACATCATGGAAAGGTTTTCAACATTTGCTGCCTAAAATAATTTAAAGAATATATGTTCAGAATTAATATCACTGGATTTTAATTCCAAAGATAATAAAGCACAACAGTGCATGCATTGCTATGGATTTTCAGTAAGTAGCATAATAAAGTGGCTTAATAATCTAAATTTGACAACCTAAGGCTGTAGAAGTTCTAATTTGCAAAATCTTTTCCAGAGGCAATCTAACATTTTATTCACTGTCCTATTTCATAAAATTGACTTTTTTATAGGCAGAGTGACAACAGCAGTTAAACCAAATCAGCCCACTGAATAATTACATCAAACATTTACAGAACAAAATGCAAAAATCTGCTGAACCTTCTGCTGAGTCCTCCCCACAGCATGCAATGCAGATATGGTATTGATATACATGTCTGCAAGATGGGAAGGTACAATAATCAGGTTTACGAAGAACACTGAATTTCTAAAATTTAAACCTCACAAGATTTGAACAGAAACGCAACAGAAACAATAGCAATGACATCTTTGGGTTTCCACATGATGTCTTCAGGAGACTGGCTACTAATGACTTAAAATATTACATGTTGAAAGACAAATTCTAGTGAAAATTTACAACTCTGATATTAATTCCAATGGCTATTCTATAATGAATCCTCCTGCCACTCAGTTTTTGGTTTAGAGGCAGAACTGTCTTGAAGCAATTTTCAAAGAACTTCTTCAAACTGCAGGACAAAGATAAGAATATTCACACCTTTCAAGAAAAAAGTAAGCATTCAATTCAGCATATTTTCTCCCTCAAACGTGATCCACGAAACACAGAGAATGAAAGCCTGCTTGCTCAGTGCCTGCTGGAAAAACATTTAGAAAAGTCCAAGAAGAATGGGTACTGTTTCCAATTATTTCTCATGTTGCATTCCAGTTTTTATGTGTCAACAAAAGGAAAAGGCAAAACATTCATTAAATTGGATCTCTACCCCTTTCTACTCAGATACACAAAGGGCTGAGAATTAGTGGCCAAAGACAAAAAGGTCAAAAAAATCTTTTGCAACAATGAATTGTGTAATTACAGCACTTTCTGTACTTACTGCAAAAACTTCCAAGCTACTCCAAATGGGAACAATTATTAGACTTCGTGTTAGTAGAAACATTTGTCTTCCTTTTGTTTCCTTTCTGTTACTATCAAGTAAATGGAACCAATGCCATTGTCTTCAGTATCCATGGTAAACTTCATTCCCAAACCATTGATTTCATCCCTTTAGAAGGCTAAATCAAACTGTTCTGATCCCATGAACATGTTCCAAAAAACGTAGGTGCCCTTAATGATGACGCAGATACGTAACTCTGTCCATCCCTACCCATGTCTCTGTTCATTAGCTGCTGAAACCTCTCCCATGTCTTTCTTACTTCTAGATTTGAATATTCTAATGCATGCCTGGCTTGTCTCCTATGTTTTATGCTCTGTAAACTTGAGGTCATAAAAAAATTAATATCTCTAATCACACTAAGTTCAGTTCCAATCGTAAACCCTAATATCACTTGTATACATTGTTTCCTGATTAAACAACACCTACACAATAAAATTCTCATTCTAATTTCTAATCCTTCCATGGCTTTGTCTCTGTCTCTCTCTACACAATCTTTGCTGGCTTCATGCCCACCTAGACATTTCAATTCCTTAAATTCTGACCTCTTGAGCATCCCTGACTCTAAGTGCTCCATCACTGCTGGCTGAGCCTTTAGCCTCAAATTCCCTATGTTTTTCTTCTCATTTAGTTGTGTCAGCATTACAGGTTAAAGTCCACATTCAATGGACATTAACATGAATACAGCTAGCTAAACTAGCGTGCCCAGCTGAAATTATGGGATGGTGTTTTCCATTTTGAAGGTAAAGCACAGTGAGAGGACCAGTTTGCTGGGGTGGACATCAAGCTCCTCAAAGCTTTGGAGAAAGTCTTTAGACTGGCCGGAGAAAACCGGCAGCATTCCTGTGAAGAAGGGGAGACATCAATGGATGAGCAATAAGTAATACTGCGCTTTGTTCTTAGATGAACAACAACTGAAACACATTGCTTTGCATAAGCTTCATGCTACCTTCAACAATTAATTATTCTTCTTCTCTTCTGCGGGCTTCCACTACCACCTACAAATGCTTAGCAAGGAAGTGCCTCTGAACCACACCACCTCCGAGGAAGAAATGTATGAAACCTCAAAGGACGTTTGCAAGACATTCACTTGTAGCCTCCAGTAGCACATATCAGACGGTGCCTTAGCTGTGGCATATTCAGAGGTGCGAAATGATAAGAAAATCACTGACATGTGTCTGCTCAGCTAATGAATGAAGAAGGACCAGAAGTCTCTGACACTCAGAGAGCTGTCAGAGGTCAAGCCTATAGCCAAGCCCAGGAAGAAGACATGCCTCTATACTTAGCAATAACAGACAAGGTCAATCAGCAGAGAGTATCACGGCAACATCATGCAGATGTACCAGAATTCCTCAGGAGGCTGGGATGAGAGATGGAGGAGTCTATCCAAGTTCTAACTACTGTAGTGGTCTGGTATGCAAGCATGTTTCTGCCATGAAATGGTGGTGCCTGCCAGATGCAGGTCCAATAAAACACTCAGTGGATGTCAGATATGAGCTAAGACCTATACATCAAAGCTCTAGCCATAGACGCTTAGCATGAATAGCAAAACAACAGCAGGTCAAGGCACAGTATGTAGCCAATTTGCCAATGGGTGGTGCGAGCAGGCACCCATAACAGCAGGCACAACTGTCAAGCACCCCAGCAGCTCCTTCTCAGGACGCTCCAGAGGTGCCCATCCCCTCTACTTATGACCTCAATGCCTGCAGCAGCTCAAGTTAAGGACGGTGAGCCTGTATCTGTGCTGAAGATTTTGAGTGCGTCTGGGTGCTCTAGGCCCAAAACCTCTAAGGGATAATTGCCCAAATCTTCAAAATCACCAGTGTCACACGCAACACTTCCCTCCACTCTAACTGCAGAAATAGGACTTGAACCCAGACGCAGTGGGAGAGAAAGCAAGAAGAAGACATTTTAAGGGCACATCAGTGGCAAGGGTGCTCAACCATTATATCTATACTGTACTTCTCTAAGTACATATTCACTTACACAGTATCTGAAGGTGGTGGATGAGTTGCCAATCTTGCAGAAAGCTTTGTTCTGGATGCGAATCTTCTTGGCGCTGTTGGAGCTGCATCCACCAGGCAAGAAAGTGTCCAAGGAAGTTTCTTAAATCAATATGTAGAGGGCTGTACTCCGGAGGATGCAACACTGGACTTCTTCTTAGGAAACAAGGTCAGGCAAGTGACTGAAGTGTCAGTCGGAAAGCACGCTGGGTTCAGCAATCATAACTCTCTTAGTTTTAACATAGTTATGGAAAAAGACAGGACAGGTCCAAAGATTAAGGTGCTAAACTGGAGCTAGGGCAATTTTGGGGCCATTAGGCAGGATCTAGCAGAGGTCAATTGGGTGAGTCTGTTTGAAGGAAAAGGAAGGACTGGCAAATGGGAGGCTTTTAAATGTGTGATATCAGGAGTCTAGGGACAGTATGTCAGGGTGAAAGCAAAAGCTGGCAGGTTTAGGGATTCCTGGCTGATGAGGGATATTGAGGCTCTGGTCAGGAAAAAGAAGACATACCTTGAGTTTAAGCTATCAGGCTCAAGTGACTCCCTAAATTGTTTAAGGAAGGTAGCAAAGACAAGCACAGGAAACTACAGGCCATTGAGCCTGACATCAGTGGTAGGCCAATACTGGAGAGGATACTGAGGGACAGGATCAACCAACATTTGGATAGTCAAGGTCAGATTAAGGATAGTCAGCATGGATTTGTGTGTGGGATATCATGTTTGACAAATCTTTTCAAGTTTTTCAAAGAGGTAATCAAGAGGATAGATGAGGGTAAGGCAGTGGATGTTGTCTGTATGAACTTTAGTAAGGCCTTTGATAAGGTCCCGCACAGCAGGCTAGTCATGAAAGTTAGGTTGCACAGTATCCAGGGAGAACTAGCTAATTGGATTCAAAATTGGCTCAATGGTAGGAAGCAGAGGGCGCTGGTTGAAGATTGTTTCTCAGAATGCAGGCCTGTGACTAGTGGTTGCCACAGAGGTCGGTGCTGGGACCATTGTTATTTGTTATTTACATAAATGATCTGGATGTGAACGTACAAGGCATGATTACTAAGTTTGCAGATGATCCAAAATTAGGAGGTATCAATGATAGCAAAGAAGGTTATCAAAAATTACTGAGGGATCTTGATCAGATGGGGAAGTAGGCTGAGGATTGGCAAATGCAATTCAATACAGACAAGTGTCAGGTGTTGCACTTTGGAAGGTAGGACTTATACAGTAAATGGTAAGGTCCTGAGGAGTGTTATGGAACAGAGGGACTGAGGAATACAAGTGCATAGTTCATTGAAAAAAGCGTCACAGGTGGACAGGGTGGTGAAGAAGGCATTTAGCATGCTGACCTTCATCTGTTGAAGCATTGAGTATAGGAGTTGGGACATTATGTTACAGTTGTATAAGTCGTTGCTGAGGCCTCATTTGGAGTATTGTGTACAGTTTTGGTCACCCTCTATCAGGAAAGACATTGTTAATCTGAAGATGTTAAAAAGAAGATTTACAAGAATGTTGCCAGGACTAATAGGCCTGAGTTATAGGGACAGGTTGTCCAGGATAGGACTTTATTCCTTAGAACATAGAAGAATGAGTGGTGACTTTATTGAGGTGTATAAAATCATGAGGGGCATAGATAGGATGAATGCATATAGTCTTTTTCCCAGGGATGGGGAATTGAAAACGAGAGGGCACGGGTTTAAGGTGAGAGAGGATAGATTTAACAAGGACCTGAGGGGCAACTCTTCACATAGATTGATGCATATATTAAATGGGCTGCCAGAGAGAGTGGTTGAGGTAGGTACAATAGCAACATTTAAAAAACATTTGGATAGGTACATGGATGAGAAGGGTTTAGATGGATATGGACCAAACGCAGGCAATTGGAACTAGCTAAGTGGGCACCATGGTCAGCATGGACCAGTTTGGGCCGAAGGGCCAGCTTCCATGCTGTATTACTCTATGACTCTATGATTCTAAGTGGAGAGTATTCTATCACACTCTTGACTTGTGCTTTGTAATTGGCAGACATTCATTGGGAAGATAGAGGGTGAATTACACAGGGCAGGAATTCTGAGCCTCTGACTTGCTTTTGCAGTCACAGTATTTATATGAATAGTTCAGTTCAGTTTCTGGTCTACGGTAATCCCCAAGATGTGGACAGTAGATTCAGCAATGATATAATGTCAAGGGGCAATGGTTAGATTATCTCTTGTTCGTGACGGTTATTGTCTGGAATTTGCGAAGGACAAGTACTACTTGCCATTTATTAGCTCAAATGTCTTGCTACATATGGACATGAAATGCTTCAGTATATGAGGAGATGAAAATAGTTCTGAACATTGTGCAATCAGTAATCTTGATCTCATGGTGATCAGCAAAGCAATAAAGTTAAGCAGCCTTAGAAAATTTAGAGATTAGAGTGCAAGTAGAGGAAAGGCCTACAACTCAGTGCTTTATAACCAACAAAACATGCTTGGCACACAAAAGGTTATACTTTAAATACAGTCCCCTCGTCGTTGCTCACACATACTGATCCAAAAGAGAGAGTTCTTCAGGTCAAAGGTGCACAACAGTCTGACAGGCAGCTTTCACCATTACCTACATAGTCATTACCTACATAGGATCTGGAGTTACTGGGGAGATATTATTTGTTAAATTGCCCAAGGCAGGCTTGACTTGGAAAGCAGGTGCCATCAGCAAGGTGAAAAAGAAACTAAAACTGTAGTTGCAACTCTTGCAAGATGTTTGCAAACTACACTATCTGGAAGTCGGCAGCCAGATATCTCATTTTCTCTCAGTCAGCAACCATGCTCAGGGATGTCCTGCCTGCCTGACTGCCTTGTGTTCATGGCCACATTAAATCTTTGATATGTCCCCATGTTTCATCATTCGATCTCATCCTCCTCAACCAGCAGCTCATAATCTGGCACCCCACCTGACAACCACACATCAATACTTTGTACAGGCAGCTAAGGCAGTGCATGCGCAGTACACAAATTCCCATCTGCCAGAATCAATATCAAGTCTGTTCATTCTGTTGTTGTGGTTGTAAGCCGGAGTCCTATTGTGTTCTTTTTAAAATGTTTAAACTATGATATATTTTAAATACATCTCCGCAGGGGTGCACTTAGAAAAACATTAAGGGGAAAATTGTATAATCCCAAAGTTTGATTTCTGCCAAATGGTGTGAATTTCTCATTGCTGCATTGGCTATCACATGGGATATAAAATGAGGTGATGGTTGGAGGGGGTGGGGCAGATGTATTGCACTCCTTTTTGCATCCTGCTCACATCATATTTCAAATTTTAATTCAGACTAACTTAAACCCAGTTTTTAACATTTTAGCAAAAAACTACATGACAAAATTATTTTCTAAACTTTCATTCAAATTTGCAAATTTGGATTGAAGATTCACATTTCAAGTCGGCAGAACAAGTGGTTTGCTATTGCTCAGATCCTGACAAAGCATTTGCTCCACCATAAGTTATCTTCTATCAAAACTTAATCTAAAATCAACTAACTCCATCTTGTCCATAAGTGCCAAATCAGATGTGCAGAGTGTACGAAAACTGATTTTTTTTTCAGCTGAATTGTATTTTTTTATAATTGCCAAATTAAACTGATTATTCATAACTTTGACCAAGGAAAATGGCTACCAGACATAAATTTGCCTTATGATTATTTAACAACCTGGCAAAAGGATGACCTAGAAAACTGTCAGTTTACTACAGGGGAACCTCTTCGTTGTCTTCTGGCAATGAATATATTCCTTCTAAAAAGGAAGAATTAACGAACTATTTTTAAGCATTTCACAAAGCAAAACTATACCAATAGACCAGTAAAACATTCTTAAGAATTTGGTTTACTGAGATAATTTTGAGTTAGTGCTCTTTGTGAGAAATCTCATCAACTGTGCAAAATAGAAATAAAGTGCACACCCCCTAAGAACTGTTATTAATTTGTGGATTAAGAAATGTTTGTGCACTGCATGTTTATGCAGCCCACAACTTCAGTTTATGCTGCTCACCAGTGAGACATTTTCTAGAAGCAGTCTCAGAACATTTTCTCTTGCATACAACTATAACTATTTATTGTTAAAGTGAACATACTTGGTTTTCAAAGTGCTGATGAATTAAAAATCAAGGAAGCTGTTCTATCATTTCTGTTTGAGGCACCTAAGTTGCAATAGATTATTGCTTGATTTAAGAGAAATCCCTTTTCTAAGGCTTGTCTTCAAATCAAGATTGCCATCTGGTCCGCAGCTCTGTGCTTAGCTGTGGTTCAAGCTCTCAGGAGACTCACTTCTTGAACTCTTGCTCCCAACTGGCAAAAGGATGAGCTAGAAAACTGTCAGCTTACTACAGAGGAACATCTTTGCTGTCATCTGGCAACCACTGCCTGAACTGTACATTGACTGCACTGTTACAGTTATCACATGCTGTTAAAAAGTAGCATGGTACAAAGTACAAATCAGGAAGTTACAATCGTCACATCTGTTCCAAATTCTATAAATAACTAATGTTAGTTGTTTGCCACTTGCCTTTATGAATTATCATACAATGTCACTGTTACACCTCGAAACACGAATTTTGTTGCATCAGATGTCTGGTAAACCTTTTATTTTTCTCACAACCTCATTTTTCAGTATTTCAGTACAAACGTGTTATTTGAAAAGAAACAAGGGTCAGGACCAAAAGATTGACAGAACCAGAATTTTCAGAGTAGATAGGTGCTGAATGACTGGTGCAGAAATGCTGAGCTGAAAGGCCTCTTTCTGTGCTGTAAAACTCTATGACTATTACAAGCCAGAAGCATGCTGGAATATTCATCACTTGCCTGGATGAGGTCAGCTCCAACAAGACTTAAGAAGCTTGACACCATTCCAGAGAAAGCAGTCCAATTGAAGGGCACCATATAGAACACCTTCAACATTTACTCAATTCATCACCAATGGACAGTGGCAGCAGGTTGCACCATTTACAAGATGCAGTATAACAACTCATCAAGGCTCTTTAGCCATCACCTTCCAAATCCTCAACCTTTACCACCTAGAAGGACAGGTATTGGCATTCTCGTGTTTTGGCTGAATGTTTTGTTCGAAATCTGACAGTTGTGCTCCTATTTCCAGGAGCTAACTTCCTCATGCTGTGGGTGATTCATAATTATGTTTGCCAGCTTTGCCCCCCTACTTTTATGTCCCTATGAAGTCAGCAGGATGCTTCGTTTCAAAATTTGTATTTTTTTTAAAAGTCAGACTCTAACGAAAAATGGAACTTGGGTTGGGATGTGTAGATTAGGTGAAGACCGAGCCCAGAGAGAGAGAAAAAAAGTTAGGCAGACAAAGGGATGGTTGATGGTAGGCCAAGGGAGGAGAAAAGCTGATATTGAGGACAATGAGTAGTGAAAATGGGCTGGCTGGCTTTGCTTAAAACAGCCCCAGTCATGACAGGATTGGGGGTGTAGGGGTGAGTAAAGGACATGAAAGGAGATGTTCAGGCTCTAAAATTATTGAACTCGATACTGAGTGCTGAAGGTGGCAAAGTCCCCAAGCGGAAGACGAGATGCTGTTCTTCCAGCTTGCACTGAGGCTATGAATTACTACTTCGGATGAATTAATCATTATCTATCAGTTCAACATGACATTTAATTACAGCTATTTAAGGATAATTGTACATGTAAGTGTAAATGTTACCACTGTTGCTGGTCCTGTTGAAACCTTACACGTTTTAAAATACCATTGGAATAGCCGAAGCATTGCTGAAGATTGCTTGTCAGTTAATTTAGTTTCCAATCTTTCCACCACTGACACACAGTGCCTACATCATTTACTACAGCAACTCACCACAGCATTACAGAGGGCTGTGACTTCATTCATAACTGAACAAAGCAGCAATTTTAAAAAATCACATGCCAAGTTAAAAAAAAACTCAATTCCTACTTGTTTCGAGATGGTATTTTCTCTTTACTGAAAATCAATTAAGGCACCAAGGTTTAACTGCTGGGAAGATTTGCTTAAATGTCAAGTTTTCTTATTCATTACTGACATATATTCCTGAACATTTCTCAAAATGCTGACCTGGATTATCACAAGATGCCTATATGGACTGGAGAGAGAGATATGTGAAGCATTTATCTGCATTAAGAACAGAACTACAAACTCTTAGAATGTGGCCATTTGGATAATGAAGTCAAAGATCGTGCAAGCTCAAGGCAACATTTCTAATGGTATAAACTGGAATAGTTCCCTCCACCTACTCTTAGTCCAAACAGTCTGCTGTTCAAAGGTGATACAGATCCAGGACCCAGTGGGAAAGTTATGGTTGAAACAAACCTGGCCAAGACAAGCCTCTCCAAGACAACAGTCACTCAGGGAAGTTGCATGTGCTTTGTATTCTCCCCATCAGAGCACCACTAACGACATAAACTGTTACATAAAACTGCCCACGTACTAGTCAGCATTAGCTCCCTCACAACACCATTCTCTCTTAAAATGGGGCCCATCTCAGTCCTATGAACTTCTTTAAGTACAGGAGTAGCCAAAACCACAGTTAGAGAAAGAAAGGCACATTTATACAGCAATATCAAGAAAGAGTGGGGTAGCTTTGGTTCACATTGTAGGTTGACGTGTTAGTGGACAAGATAAATGTCTCTCAATGGCTTCACATTAGTTGGAAGCAAATCCAAGGTTACAAATATTGAATGTAAAATAATAATGAAGATCAACTCCAAAACACATTTTTTAGTCGATGCATTTTTTAGTCAAGAAATTTCAATTTAAACTTTTATAATTTTCCGGGTGCAAAAACCTCCTTATTTCCACTGATTGAAGACAATTCTACCAGCTGTATCTGATACTTCTCAGTGTAAACTAGTACATTGTGATCATAAAATCAAATACATCGAGGCAGTGATCTCAAACATTACATATGCGGAATTTCCAGTATCCCTCAGGTAGCATCACTAAATAACCACATTTATATCAGACCATAATAGCAGTGGAATAGCAATATAATGGAACACGAATACCAATACAATGCAAAATGCATTGGGAAAACAACACTAATTTGTTAATCACGGAAGTGTTAGTGTAGAAGGAAGTCATTCAGCCCATCATGTCAGGATCTTAAAAAGTCAAGAAGCCTGCTCAGCATGTAAACACACTGTACAAAATACTTCAGGAATGTAATTTCATGTCCACGCTTTTTCTTGATTAGTAACATGGGAAACAAAATGAATGATTTCATTTCTTGAATAGTGATTACAAGCTTTTCCTACCTGTTCAGATGAAACAATATGGTTAACTTAATATGGAGTAGTTTCATGGTTATTTGAGCAATGTAATTGTAAGTGTGACAGACATGTTTCTTGCTTACCACTTAGTTGTGGAATGGGGAAATTTTCTGCACACTGCTTTATATACTAGATGTAGGACCTGAATTAAACTTGAGATCTATAGGTTACATTCCAATATTTGTTTAAAAAATAACAAGCTTTACTATCTATTCAAACAAAAAGTTACAGATGTGCTACGTATGGTTATTCTAAGACATTAAATTTCATCTTGGTTCTAACAGATTATATACTTATCACAGACAAAATAGGGGCAGCACAGTGGCTCAGCGGTTAGCACTGCTGCTTCACAGCACAAGGGGCCCAGGTTTGATTCCACCCTCGGGTGACTGTCTGTGTGGAGTTTGCACATTCTCCCCGTATCTGCATGGGTTTCCTCCGGGTGCTCCGGTTTCTTCCCACAGTCCAAAGATGTGCAGGCTAGGTGGATTGGCCATGCTAAATTGCCCATTGTGTTCAGGGATGTGTAGATTAGGGGAATGGGGATGGGTCTGGGTGGATGCTCTGAGGGTCGGTTTGGACTTGTTGGGCCGAAGGGCCCATTTCCACACTGTAGGGATTCTAAAAATCATTTTTTAACTGCCAACTTCCCAACTCTAAGACTGACTCCCTGCTGTTAACCCATTAGTCCAAAATATTGACTTTAGAAAACCTCCACACCTCAATATGGTGCACATATGTATATATTTTCAATGCGCAATACATTGATTCCCAATGAGTGGATTTAAATTGTGGAACACATTCTATCAATCTACATTATAAATAAATCTATTTTTCTCTTTCAGTGCATATAGTGTAACTCAAACAATTAACAGAAAAGAACTGCAAAAAATAAAACATTTGCTAACTGCTAGGAATAAACTATCTGTAAACTCTGTCACAAATTAACTGGGAAGGGAACACTAAGAATCAAATTCCACTGTTCCACAGGCCATCACAAAATGTATAATTGCATAAAATCCCAATGAGACCGCCAAAGTGACCAAATTGCCTGACTGACTGCTAGAGCAAAAGCAAGACAGACCTGGTTACATCAGCAACAGAAAAAGAAAATTTTTTAAAACACACTTAACTTTATAAAATTACAATACATTAAAACAAGAAGTAATGATTCTGTGTAGGATTGCTGGAGTAAGCAATGCTTTAAGTTGAGTTATGATATATAAGAGGTACATTTGCTGCTGAGCAAACTTATGGTGAAAAAGCCAACAATTAAGTTCAACATGGTTTGGAAAATCCATAATTTAACAATTTACCCAATCAGGACATTATTGTAAATACCATTAAACAATCTGTTCAGATGTACCAGTTTTCTGAGTTTTTTTTAAACTGCGTCAATCGCCTGTCTTTTCACAATAACTCTGCACATGTTTCTGTTTAAAATAATCATTTAGTGCCTCTTAAATGCCTCAATTGAACCTGCCTCCACCACACTTCTGTCCATTGTATTTTATATCCTAACTAATCGCTGCATGAAAAAGTTTGTTCAAACATCTCATTTGCTTCTTTTGCCCTCTGGTTCTAGATCTATTTAGGAGTTGGCAGTTTCCTTCCCGATCTACTTTGTTCAGACCCCTCATGATTTTGAAAAGTTCTATTAAATCTCATGAAAGCCTTCCCTTCTCCAAAGTAAACAGTCCCAGCTTTTCCAATCTTTCATCATAACTGAAGCATCTCATCCTTGAAACCATGCTCGTACAGCAGCACTCCAATGCATTCACATACAGAGTGTGGTGCCAAAAACTACATAATACTCCAGCTGAGGACTAACTGTGTAATATATAACTTGATTATAATTTCTGCGCTCTTCTAAAGTATAGAGTATTCTAAGCCGAATATACTTTATACTTTAACTGCTCTATGCTTTAACAGCTCTCTACCTGTCCTGCCACCGTTAATTACTTATATTTACACATAGGTCTTCTTACTCCTGCACACCTTTCAGAATAGTAACCCTTACTTCACACTGTCTTGCCATATTCTTTGTACCAAAGTTTATCAAACTTACACTTCTGTGCAATGCGGTCACCCAATGAAACTGTCAATATCCTTTTGAAGTTCTACTGTTCTCCTTGTACTTTACACTTCTCCCAAGTTTTGTGTGCCAATAAAATCTGAAAATGTCTCGTCCCTGCACACAAAGATCTATATCACTAATAAGTACCAGGAAAAGCAAGAGTCCCAATATCAACCTCTAGGAAACTCCACTGGCAAACATCTTCCAGTCTAGAAAATACCCATTAATCTTTATTCTGTCTTTTGTACCCACTTTACAACTGTCCATATTATTTGTGACCTATGTTTCTCATAAGTCATTGTACGGCACTGTTTTGGATGCCTTTTGGAAGCCTAAATACACCACAACATGGTCCTGGTTCTCATCAACCCTTTCTATTACGTTTCCAAAAGTCTCCAGCAAGTTAGATAGACAAGATTTTTCCTTAAAATATCCATGCTAACTCTTCTAAATTAACCCATATGTTTCAATATGACTAACAATTCTATCCCAAATTATGTTTTTTAGAAGCTTCTGCACTATGGAATTTAAATGGCCTGGTCTGTCATTGCTGGGCCGACCTTTACAACCTTTTTTGAACAAGGATGTAACGTTCAAAATCCTCCAACCCACCCTAAATCCAAGTTGAAATATTAGCGCCAGTGCTTCTACAATTTCTATTCTCGCTTCCTTCCATATCCTTGGATACATCTCATCTGGTTACAGTTCCTCATGAACTTTAAGTACCAACAGTTTACCTATCAATTTTATCCGCGTATCAATTTTAAACCCTTCCAATGACTGAGTTTCCTCCTTTGGCACCATGGCTTTGACAGCATCTGCCTCATTGGTAAAGACTGATGCCAATTATTCACTTAGGCTGTTTACCTCCCAGTCCTGCACCTCATCTCTCCCATTATTCTCCTCTCCCCACATCCTCACTTAACCCACACCCCGTTCTCACTCCCCCACTGAGTCTGGAATTGTGTGCACACACGTTTGCAGTCTGGTGTGCATGCACAATTGTGGGTATTAGCAGACACTCATTTAACACCTCAGCCATGCCTCTTGCTTCGATGTATGAATCCTCATTTTGATTCCTAATCACTACTACTACTCTTTTTACCATTCTTTTAATATTGTAGTGTTTGTAGAAGACTATGGAATTTTCCTTTATGTTAACTAACACTCTTTTTTCATAATGCCTTTGCTTTTCTTTATTTGCTTTTTCACCTAACTTCTGAACCTTTTGTATTCAGATTCATTCTCAACTGCATTTTTCAACTGACAAGACGTCATACACACAATTTTTTTTCTTTAATTTAGTTTTGATCTCTTTTATCATCCAGGAAGCTCTGAATTTGTTTCTCATATCATTTTCAATTGCAGGAATAATTTCACTGTACCCAAATGTCTCCTTTTTGAAGGTAGACAATTGTTCATCTCCTGGTTTCCCTGCCAACCTTTGGTTCTTGTCTATCCTGTTCAGCTCTATTTTTGCCCTGTTGAGATCTGCTTTAAACCAGTTGTTTATTCTTACTCTGGAATGACCAATGTCATTTTTGATCATCATCCTAAACCTTACAATGGTTATGCTGTCCATTAAGTGTACACCCACTGTCAGTTGTTCAACATGGCTCACTTCATTTTCAAGAACTAAGTCTAACAGTGCCTCTCTCTCTTGGGACTGCCACAGGGAATTCATCTCAACACAATCTCAGAACACTAGTCCTTTCCTGCCCTTGACTACCTCTCTGAATGTGCCATCTGCACAGTTACTCTGCCTCATGAATGTGACTCTAATGACTCCAGCTACTGCTCATGTTCTGAAAGCTGGAGCTCCAGCTGTCACAGCCAAAGACAATTCCGGCACAGGGGCTCGCCTGGGTCAAAAAGAAGTGCCACAACTTCCCATATGTCACAGGATGGGCTCCGGGCTCCACTTGGCTGAACTTTTCAGTCATACCTTCATGTAAACTTTTAATTTACTCTACTTGTTTTAACTTTAGGTACTTTTGCTTATTTTACCTTTACTCATGTACTATTAACTATAAACTTGAGATTAGTCCCTACTTACAAACGAACTTCCTCTCCTCTGCCTATAAATTCTTACTTTTTTGGTGCTAGTTTAGAAATGTATGTTTTTAAAATTAATTGAAATTGAAATATGGTCCCTGATAGCAACTGATTAACAAGCAATCAACTCATGACTTTCTTGTGATGTCACTCTTAGAGCTTTTTCGCAAATTTAGTTAAGCTCAGAGGAACAGTACTTAGTCACAGTCTACACTTCTCACCCTTGGGAAGTTAACAAATGGCCCTAAGTCTCAGTCTTATTTTAATTGCAGCCCTTAAATGTGTTCCCTTTCAGATTCAACTCTTCTCACCCTGGGAAGGTACCTCAGAGGCACTGAACCTTGGTCTATCTTAATCTGCAGGCGCAGAATGGGCTCCTTTGCAGGTCTGACTCTTCACCCTAGCATGAGACATTTCTGGAGTGTCTCAAGCCCTTCACTATACCTTGGAAGTATTCAAGAGGGTTGGTGGCTAAGTGCGCAGCCGAATCCATTGGACAGTCAGGTGAAGAGTGTCACTGCTTTTGAACCTATCATTAGACTTTGTAAGTGCAAGGTGTCAATCACAAGCATGTGGTCAACAAGGCGCCCACAGACCAGCTGGTCGTCTTCATCACATCTTCATCAACAAGATATTCCAATGACATCCAAATGATCTTCAACCATCACAAGAAAATTCTCCGGGCATGTATCTGAAATAACTCCACAAAGGCCGGTATCCCGTTATCAAGTCACCCTTTATTTACATGTATACAGTACATGACACTGACCCAGCTAGCTCAGAGCTGGCTCCTAGAGTGAGCAGAACTGCTGACTCTCCTGTTTTTATCTGTCAGCCTGAACTCCCTGATTGGGCTAGGTTAAGAGCCCCAGTCAGGGAACTCATATTCTATGTTGTCCATCTGGCTGACCTTGTTCCAATCACTACAGCACCTAATTCTACAGATGATACAATGCCTAAGTAATTTGACAATCCCAGCTGCCAGCAAGTTTTTGAAGATGGCCCCTCAAGGGCAAAGACTACTGATTGAAGATATGGCTATTTAGACTTGTAAGGAACACATAGACTGCACCATATGCAACCACTGAACACACAACTGGAATTCTAGAAGTGAGATTCAGGTATCTCAACCAATTTAGTGAAGCCTCCTCACTCTCTTGGGTCAACATTTCTTCCTTGCCATTGACAATTATATGGCTACACTGTAAGTCAGCGAATTCAAGGGACTCCTCTCTGAGTCTGCAAGAGTTGATCAAAGGTTAGGAAAACTGTGGCAAGAAATTCACCTCATGAGTCCACAAAGCCTGTCCGTAGCTAAATCAGGAGTGTGATGGAATGCTCCCCATTTGCCTGGATTAGTGCAGCACCAGCAGTACTCAAGAAACTTGACACCATCCAGGACGAAGCAGCCTGTTTTATTGGCACCACGTCCACAAGCATGCACTAAGACTACCAATGATAGTCAGTAGCAGCAGTGTGTGCTATCAACAAGATGCAGTATCAAATTCGTCAAAGGTCCTTAGGCAACACCATCCAAGCCCAAGAACACTTCTATCTAGAAAGACAAAGGCAGAAGATACATGGGAACAACACCAACACCTGCAAGGTCCCCTCCAAGCACTTACCATCCAGATTTGGAAATATATCACTTTTCTTCAGTGCTGCTGGGTCAAAATCCTGAAACTCTCTCCCTAACAGCATTGCGAGTTTACCTACAGCAAATAAACTATAGCGGTTCAAGAAAACAGCTTTCCACCACCTTCCCAAGGGCAACTAGGGATGGGCAATAAATGCTGGCTCAGCTAATGGCACCCACACCTGACGAGTGAATAAAAAACAAAAATATGCTCCAAAGAATATTTTATCTCAGAAAATCATAGCTAAAAGATATTATGAATTTATTCATTGCATCTCTCTGATGCATTATTCTAGACAGTTGAACTACAGAGAAAAATGAAGTCTCCAAAGCCACCTAGTGGGAACGAAGTAAACAGCAAAGTACAAAATGTAACAATGCAAAAATTATATCTACACATTATTAGTTCTAATCCAATTCGATTACACTTTTCGATTTAAAATCAAAAGCTGTTTAATGAGACACTCCATTGGAGGTGTGTTAATAAAATTAAGGTCGATCACATCTAACAGTTAAAAATTCACAGCAAACTTCAGGGCAATGAGTTTCACCTACTTTGCAGTTAAAATTATGGAGACCTTTAATAAGATTGTGGAACAAAAATTAAATCTTTAAAGACTGCCAATGTGAATTAATGAAGGGTATTTTTTTACCTATCTAAATATCCTGATGTTTTTAAAAGCATAGGAAAGGGGATTGATTGTAATTAATAGTGGAAATGCTGCCCTTGGGTTTCAATAACGCCTTTGATATGTCTTTGTAAAGGTCAGAACTGGAAATAGAGAAAGTGGGGATTGGTGGAAATAGTTCATTATAGATCTGTCTTTGGAGAACCTCTAGAACTAAGAATGTGAAGTCATCGCAAATGTTATCAGCTACAGAAAATGTTACCAGTAGGAATCTACAGGAGTAGTAGGAACTGCAGATGCTGGAGAATCTGAGATAACAAGGTGTAGAGCTGGATGAACACAGCAGGCCAAGCAGCATCAGAGGAGCAGGAAAGCTGATGTTTCGGGCCTAGACCCTTCTTCAGAAATGGGGGAGGGGAAGGGGGTTCTGAAATAAATAGGGAGAGAGAGGGAGGCAGAAAGTAGATGGATAAAGGAGAAGATAGGTACAGGTCAAAAGAGGCGGGGTTGGAGCCAGTAAAGGTGACTGTAGGTGGGGAGTTAGGGAGTTAGGGAGTTAGGGACTGACCTATCCCCTCCCTAACTCTCCACCTACACTCACCTTTACTGGCTCCATCCCCACATCTTTGACCTGTCTGTCTCCTCTCCACCTATCTTTTCCTTCATCCATCTTCTATCCGCCTCCCCCTCGCTCCCTATTTATTTCAGAACCCCCTTCACCTCCCCCATTTCTGAAGAAGGGTCTAGGCCCAAAACGTCAGCTTTCCCGCTCCTCTGATGCTGCTTGGCCTGCTGTGTTCATCCAGCTCTACACCTTGTTATCTAAGAATCTACAGGAGTCTGTTTTGGGATTTTTTTTTGTTTAATATGAATTATCTGGATTTAGGAATTGCAAGTACAGTTGCTAAAGTTGCATGCAATAAATGGCTAATGAAGGTGGGCGACTATAAAGTCAAACAGCGTAAGCTACAGAAAGATTTGGATATATTTGAAAATAGGGATGACAGATGAAATTCAATGTGAGAAAATGCGTGTTTCATCTAAATTTTTAGGAGGGAACTATGTTAAATTGAGTTATAATGTAAATGTATAATGTGAAATTTTGTCTGCCATTGCTAGAGCGATGGAGTTTAAAAAGAGGGAGGCCAAGCTGCAGCTGTAGAGAGTCCTGGTGAGGCCACACCTGGAGTACTGTGTGCAGTTTTGGTCTCCTTACTTGGGAAGAGATATACTAGCACTGGAGGGGGTGCAGAGGAGATTCATTCGGTTGATTCCAGAGTTGAGAGGGTTGGATTATGAGCAGAGACTGAGTAGACTGGGATTATACTCATTGGAATTCAGAAGAATGAGGGGAGATCTTATAGAAACATATAAGATTATGAAGGGAATAGATAAGGTGGAGGCAGGGAGGTTGTTTCCGCTAGCAGGTGAAACTAGGACTAGACGGCATCACCTCAAAATAAAGGGAAGCAGACGTAGGACTGAGGTCAGGAGGAACTTCTTTACCCAAAGGGTTATGAATCTGTGGAATTCCCTGCCCAGTGAAGTGGTTGAAGCTACCTCGCTGAATGTTTTTAAGGCTAGATAAATTTTTGAACAGTAAAGGAATTAAGGGTCATGGTGAGTGGGCGGGTAAGTGGAGCTGAGTCTCAAAAAGATCAGCCATGATCTTATTAAATGGCAGGGCAGGCTCGAGGGGCCAGATGGCCTACTCCTGCTCCTAGTTCTTATGTTCTAAATGGATCTTTGGCACATGATTGATAAACTGAATGCTATTGTAACAAATACTCAGTGATAGTGAATGATGGAAATCAGATGTCTGGTTATATTAAAAGGTCAATATCAGATAGAAATGGTGAAGTAAACCAACTATTTAATAAATCAACGGTACAACCATATTCAGAATATGAGAGAGATAGTAGGAACTGCAGATGCTGGAGAATCTGAGATAACAAGGTATAGAACCGGATGAACACAGCAGGCTAAGCAGCATCAGTGGAGCAGGAAGGCTGATGTTTCGGGCCTAGAAGGGTCTAGGCCTGAAACGTCAGCCTTCCTGCTCCTTTGATGCTGCTTGGCCTGCTGTGATCATCCAGCTCTACACCATATTCAGAATATCACAGCTGTGGTTACCACAATAGAAGAAGACATTGCATTAACTGAAAGGATGCAAAAGAGGGCAATTTGATTGACAGATAGCATAGAGGGGGTTACCAATGAGGAATAATTGTGTAAATTGAATGTACAATGAAGATCATGACATCTGTTTCACTTTGTCCACTACAGCAAAAACCAGAGCTTTTGTTTGAGAGGGATCAAATTCAAAAGTAATCTGAAGCGTAATGGATAATTTTAACATCAGACGAGCTAGCCTATTCAAATGGTAAAAATGTGAGTTCCAATTCCAACCAACTATGAATTCACCTTTTCCCAAATTAATCATAACAAATTTGGGGTCAGGCAATAACTTACTTCAAAGGATTAGAGCACTATTTGAACAGAGAATGACTGTAGAATGCCAGGGTGCAGAGAGATCTAGGTGTTTGCATGCATGGGTCACAATTGGTTAGTTTGCAGGTATGGCAAGTGATTAAGATGGCTAATGAAATGCTATTTTTATTTCAAGATGAATTGAGCATAAATTAAGGATGTTATGCTTCTATTATTATTAGGGCATACTGGGGTAGTTAGCTGGAAATGAAGACCCACCATTCCTGGAATCATTACAAAGTTAAAGATTTTAAAACACGTATACAAAATTCCTCAGTTTACCTTATTTTCAGACACATGTCAATAGAAAGTACGGACCACATTTCTTTACTTAACAAGAATTACCAGTAATTAGACTCGAGCTACAGGTAACAGCTAGAAAATGTCAGCATATAGCACTACAAATTAAAAGTAATCCCCTTATAAACTCTTGCCCACTCTCTTATACACACACACACACACACACACACAGAGAGAGCAACAGAAACAGAGAGAGGAAAATAACGGTTATAGGTGAAGGAAAGCTGGAAGGAAGTTCAGTGATTACTATTCGTGGGTTGATCCCCATGTTCTATACGCTAATTAGAATGTTGCTTTTAAACTGACTTTCTATGAATGTTTCCACTAGATTGCATGAGGCACAAGGTGGCTTGTTCATATATAAAAGATCCCTTATTTATTAGTTAAAAGTCACAGCTTACAACTGCCGAAGCAAAGTTGAACTGGTTTTCTTCACTTTTATAATAGGTTTTGACTACAGAGAACAATGAGTCAGCTTCTATGCTGGTGGAGATCAAACTATTCTCCTCTCTGTTGTTTCTAGACGCAAACTATTCAGTTACTTCAGAACCAATTATACAGTTGTTGGCAGGCAAAAGGATTTTGACATCAATAACTGGTCACTAGTCCATGTTCAACCTCTTGTTGCCACCCAGCTAAGTCTGTACAGAGAGCCCTTCGCCTTCAATTTTGTGTGCAAGCACTTCAATTACTGCAAGCAACTGTTTATGTGATACTTGTCATGAGTGTCAGGTTACTTGCTTTCCAAAACATGCAGCAATCCTTTAAACCACTGGTTTTAAAATAGTTCTTTCTCATTTCAGCCCACAATTTTTTAAACAAACACAAAAACAAATTGACATGGTCTTTACATTATGCAGGGCATTGGTGAGACCACGTCTCAGGTGTTGTTTGTTATTTTGGTCTCTAGTTGGTGTCCAGAACTACAGGTCGTTATTTTAAAATTAGGGGTTGCCCTTTTAGGACAGAGATAAGGGGAAATCTTTACTTTCAGAGGGTTGGGTAAGTTTTGAACTCAGTGCCCTCAGAAGGTGGTGGAGGCAGGGTTCATTGAATATTTTTAGACGGCTCATAGATTCTTGGTAGTCAAGGGAATCAAAGTGTTAATGAAGGGTAGATGGGAACATGGAATTTGGAACATAAACTGATCAGCCATGTTCTTACTGAATGGAAGAGCAGGCATAAATGGCAAATGGCCTAATTCTGCTTTTAATTTGTATGATCATATAGAATATCTTTGATACTATAAAATAAATGAACAGAATTAGGCCATTTGGCCCTTCATATTTGCTCTGCCATTCAATCATTTTTCTCAACCCCATTCTCCTGCCTACTCCCCATAACACTTGATCCCGTTACTAATCAATCTATCTAGAACCTATCTATCTCTGTCTTATAGACACTCAATGAATTATTGCCGCAGAAGGCTGTGTTCCACAGATTCACCACCGTCTGCAGAAATTTCTCCTCATCTCAGTTCTAAAGGTAGTCCCTTCTATGTCTTCAGGTCCTAATATTTCCTACTAGTCTCCACATTCAGTCTATCTCCTGGTCTCTCTGTATTCTGTAAGTTTCAGTGAGATAATACAAATGAAGCCCTACACATTCAATTTTCCAACTTATCAGAGAAGATGCTGGATTCCACAGCCAATAAGAGCCAGTATAAGCATCTGTTTTGGTACTACAAATGTCCGCAAGAAAGACTCACCTGTAGCTCTCATGGAGTAGCTAAACACTCTGTGGCTGCCTTCATTGTATCAACTCTATTTTGAATGGGATACATGGGAAGCAGGGGAGGCAAAGTAGTTTAGTTCAGTGCTTTACAAAGAGTTAGACAATATTAAGAGTATTACTTTAGTGGGTTCTGGTGATATAATTGAATTTATTTTTGTACTCCATACAGGTTCCCAGAACAATGCTACAAGCATTGAATTGCTTAGTTATTTTTCTCCATTGCCACAGACTAATTTTTCAAAGAAAACCTATTATCATTAGGGTTGATAAGGCCTTAACTTACTGCTCACTCATGATAAAAGCACCTTTCAGATGCATTGGATAATCTCTGAGCTCTGAACAACATCATAATGCTTCCTGTTTAAATACCTCACTCTCCACTAATCACCAATGGTGACTGCCATCTTCTTCAGGAGACTGCAGGCACCTTTAAGTGTTGCCACCCTGCCAGATTTCTGTCTCCAGAATTGGTAAGCAGCCTGCAAGTATCAAATTGGAGAAATCACCTATAGAGTTGATGTGAGGTTTGGCAACATAAATTGACCTGCTTTCCATTGAGGGAGCTGATACACAAAAAGAAAGACTTGCCTTTCTCTAGAAGTTTATTGTCAATAATCTCTAAACGCTTCACAGCCAATGAGGTACTTCTGAAGTTTAGCCAAAGTGGGAATGTAGGGATTGCAAAATATAAGCAAAATCAAAACTCCCCCTGCGAATAAGTATTTCTGTCTGTTTGCTAACTTCATCATTGGACTTCAGAAATATAACAATAATTGATGTAAAATTGAATAACCTATATGTTCCTTGCTATCCTTCCCTCTTCTCTGAATAGGGCAGAGATAAAAATGCTTAATTTTAATAATCAGGAATTGGATTTTCTTTCTAGTCACAGCACTTGGAGATTTAAATTTGCAAACTGCTTATTTTAATTTTGTGAACCATAAAGCATACACTCCAGCATACAGGAGTTAGGTTAATTCTGTGGAACAAATGATAGTTAAAAATGCTCATGCATATTGAGTGCAGCACAATTAATATCACTCTGTCCAGCAGTGTCTTTGAGAGCTCTCTGACCAAATATGTATTTCCTATAATCGCAGACTGATCAATGTGGTTGGAACAGATCAATTGATATTTCAGAAAGGGGTTAAGCCATTTAATTCTAAAATCCCATGTGACTGATAACCTGAGAATCTTTCTAAAATAATAGATTTTATTGACAGCCCAATCTAAAGTGAAGGCATGAATCAGTTCTGAGAGTAAAGCAAGCCATGACACTTGAGAGTCCATTAGATGGACCATACAATCAGTCATTTGCCAGATTTTCATTGGTCAGTCTAAAGTTATGGAAACAAGCCTGGTCAGCAGATTCTAAGTTAGCAAATAGTCATGTAGGAAATAAAATGGCAAATAATATGGCTGCCTGAATATTAGATCAACAGAGGAGTTAAGCATCTTTATTGCTCTAACAAATTGCGTCAATCTTCACAGTTGAAAACACTAATAGCATTCTAAAAACACTGAATCATCAAGGGGCAAAAGAAGGGGAGAAATTAAATACAAAAACTATCACTAGAAAAAAAAAGTACTAGGGAAACTAATAAGGCTAAAGTCCAATAAGTCCCCTGGACCTCATGGGATGCATCCAGTAGTATGAAAAGAAGTAGCTGCAGGGATAGCAGAAGCACTGGTAGTAATTTTACAAGGATCCTTAGATCCTGGGAAAGTTTAGATGATTGGAAAACTGTCAATGTAAAACCTTATTAAAAATGAAAGGAGACCAAAAACAGGTAACTATAATCAAGTTAGTGCGTAATAAGAAAGGCAAATGGAACGTTGTAATTTATTTCAAAGGAAATGGAGTATAAAAACTGGGAAGTCTTGCTATAACTATACAAAGCAATGGTCAGATACACTGGCATTGAAGGCAGTCCAGAGAAAGTTCACTAGGTGACCTAGGAGAGGTTGAGTACATTGGGCCGGTACTCATTGGAGTTTAAAATATTGAGAAGTCATCTTACTGAAACATGTAAGACTTTTAGAGGATTTGACAGGGCAGATGCAGAAAGGTTGTTTCCCTTGTGAGAGAGTCTAGGAACAGAGAGCACAATCTCAGGGTAAGGGACACCTGTTTGAGACAGAGATGAGGTGGAATTTTTTGTCTCAAAATGTAGTAAATCTACAAAATGCTTTACTACCGGGGTCTTTTGAAGCTGAGCTATATTCAAGGCTGAGGTAGATTTTTATTCAATGCAGAAATCAAGGGCTATGGTTTAAAGACAGGAAGTGGAGTTGGGGATTTTCAGATCAGCCATAACCGCATTGAATAGAAGAACAGACTCAATGGGCCAAATGGTCTATTTCTGCTCTTGTATTTTTAAAGTGTAATGCAAATATATTGTTTGTCACAATCACTGTGTATAGATTTGTTTAGCACTCAGTAACTTTGTGCATTGGTTTAGAGAATGTGACATAGTCTGGCAGAATGTACATTCGTTTATTGAAGACAAGGGTATTATGTGACAGCCTGTGGTATAATTAAATAAGATGGTGGGAAAGAACAGGACACTTTAGCTCCTAAAGGATAGGAGGATCTACTTACTAGAAAAACCACTGCACCAAATGTTGCATGAGTGCATGTAGTGTGAAACCAAGAGTTGGGTGGGTGAGGACAAATTAAGAGTTAATCTCTTAGTGCAGAATGCAGTCCAATGCCAATCTGTCTACTCCCCATCATCATCCTTGTCCTCACCTCAGGCCTCCTTGGTCGCCTTTGAATAATCAACAAATTGACACCCAAGACTAAAATCACTCCAGACTTCCGAGTGACGTCAACCAACAGCGCCAGACATGATGGACCAGAGCCTGACCATTGTGTTTCCAGTTCCCCAACTGATGAAATGCAATTCACCTAACTGCTTGTGATGGACCTACAGAATTGACCATTGCCCACTCCCCAAAATGTAATCGGACATGATGCCCAGCCCAAGCAGACAATGGAAGATAGCCAAGTCCCTGGATTAAGTGTAGACTGTGCTCATGACTGATGGTAGCAACATACCCCTTACAGAGCAAGAATCAAACCTAAATGGTTTCTGAGATCAGTTGGGGAGCAGGTTATTTTTGACCCAATATTGTGCATTGGCAAGGTATTAATTGACAAACTTGTAGTAAAGGAACTTCTAGGAAAATGTAATCACAAAATTAAAGAACTTTATATTGAGCTTAAGAGTAACTTAGTTAAGCTAAACTACATAGGATTGAGTGGCAAGTTAGTTAATATAGTTGGAACATTAGTTTAAAAAGATATGATGATGGATAAGCAAGGAAAGGAAAAATATTTAAATAAGCACTTCATTATTTACAACAAATACATATTCTCAAAATGTGATTGAAAAAGTGATCCAACAGTACTTAAAAAGTAAAATTAAAAGTCTTAAAATCAATATGATATTAAAAAACCTATCACATTGCTACAAAGCCTGAGGATTGAGAAAATGTTAAAATACTGCCAAGGATGAGAAAGCAAGGAAGAAAAGAGACTAAACTACCATGAAACCAAAAGACTATAGAAGCTTCTATAAGTCTGTAAAAGAAAGAGATTAGCTTTGGTCTCTTAGAGGCAGTCACTGCGGAAATTATGATGTGACATAGGAAATCGAAAAGACATTTGTCACAACAGTAGAAGCTGCAAAACAGATTCCAGAAACAGTGGTAAACTTAAGAAAAAATTTTTAGGAAGAACACAGTGCTTAAGAAATCAACGTGACTGTATGTTAACAAATCTTTGGACCCAATGGCCTTCACCCACTGTTCCTCCAAGAGGCAGCTACAGAAACAGAGGATGCATTGGAAAATCAAATCAGAATTCCTAGATTCTAGGAGAGCTCTCATGGAACTGGCAAGAAATGCAGTAAACGTAGCCAGTGGAAGGAGGGTGTAAACAGGAATTACAGATCAGTTCACCTGACATCAATAGTAAGGAAAATGCTAAATTCTATTATTAATGACGTGGTAACAGGACACTTATAAAATCATAATTTATGATTAGACAGCATCAATACAGATCTAAGAGAGGGAACAATTTTCTTCAGATTGCAACTAGCAAGGTTGATTATGGAAATACTGGTTTTACAAAAGCAATCAGTTAGGTTCCACATAAGAGATTATTACACAAATTTAGGGCTCATAAGACACGGGTAATATATTAACATGAATGAAGATTGGATATGGACATCAGTACAAAAGATAAGGCAGAAGCATTTGCAATAACCGTCACCAGATGTGCCGAGTGGATGATCCATCTCGGCCTCATCCAGTGGTGCCCGCTATCGTAGATGCCAGCCTTCAGCCGTTCTGAGGAAGGCCTGATGTACAGGTACCAGTGTCGGACTAGGGTGGACAAGGTCAGAAGTCACACGATGCCAGGTTATGGTCCAACAAATTTATTTGAAATCACAAGCTTTAAAAGCGCTGTTCCTTCGTCAGATGAAGTGAAGAGAAGCACACAAGCACAGAATTTATAGGCAGAGAGATCAAACGTTCGTACAAAAGGTATTGGTGGAGTGTCAACAGGCTGAATAGCAAGTCTCTGCAGATGATCAAAAGTGTCATACAATCTTAGTAAAGTGTCAATAGCTGAATAGCAAGTGAAGGAATGACCTACGATCTGATCAAATAAGGCAGAGAGATAATTACAAAAAATTTAAAAATAAGATGGTACTGGAAACAAACCATATGCTTGGAATAACATGATAGGTATGAGTTGCATGCCGAGGGTCTAACCAAAGTAACAAGTAATCCAAAATTGCACAAACTAATTAAGATAGAGAGATCATAACAAGTTATCAAAGCAATGGTGTCAAAAACGACAGTAAGGAAGATTTTACAAATACAAAGCAGTATGGTGGGGTTGCATGTAGCATGACATGAACCCAAGATGAGGCCGCCTTCATGGGTACAGAATTTGACTATTAGTTTCTGCTCGGCAATTCTGCATTGTTGTATATCTCGAAGGCCACCTTGGAAGACTCTTACTTGAAGATCGGAGGCTCAATGTCCTTGACCGCTGAAGTGTTCCCTGATTGGGAGAGAACATTCCTGTCTGGCCATTGTTGTGCAGTGTCCATTCATCTGTGATCTTGGGTTCATGTTGCATTACATGTAACTCCACCATACTGTTCTGTATTTATAACATCTTCCTTACTGTCCCGTTTTGCCACCATCACCATTTGACAGTTTCAGAATTAAAGACTAACCTTTTAGGACTAAGGAAATATTTTTAATTCATAGGTTGTGGTTCTTTGGCAATCTTTGCTCCAAAAGACTGTAGATGACCACTGTTCCAGAATAAGAAATCAACTGTTTAGAATGGAAGAATTTTTTAAAAACTTCATACTATTCTTTGAATTCCATACCTGTAGATTTTTAATCATTGAGTATAATCAAGACAGAGACTAAGCAGCTGAGCTGAAAGTGACCTACTTTCATAGCGAACAGCATTTGGCTAACTGTAAAGTCACAAAATCATAATAAAATGAAGTCCATTGTTAATTACCCTTGAAAAGTTGTGATGAGCTGCCTTCTTAAAAAGCAGTAATCCACGTGGTGTAGGTACACTCACAGTACTGTTAGAGAGGGAGTTCCAGGATTTTTATCCATTGGAGGAATGGCAATATGCAGAGTGACCTCATTGCAACATATAAAATTCTTCTGGGTGGATATAAATAAGATCTTTCCCCAGCTAGTGAGGTTAAAAGCAGGGAGCATAATCTAAGGCTTAGGGTAGGCCATTTGGCTTAAAATGAGGAGTAATCTTTTCACTCAAAGGGTGGTAAATCTTTAGAATTCTCTAAAGGAGAGATGAGGAAGCTCAATCATTGAGTATGTTCAAGACAGAAATGAATAGATTACTGGAGACTTATGACATCAAGGGACATAGAGATAGTGCAGAAAAGTAGCACTGCGGTAGATTATCAGCCATGATCTAACTGAATAGTGGAGCAGGCTTGCAGGCTGAATGGCCTGTTTCTGTTCTTATGTTCCTATGATATAGTTCCAACTCAGGACGGTTGATACTTTTTAGGGAATTTGCAGTCGGTGGAGAGAATGACAGTTCGAGATTGTCATAACGTTGTAATTCAAATAGGTTGCTCTCTCCTGGATGATGTTCAACTTATTGAGTTATTCAAGCTGTGCTCATCAAGGCAAGCAGAGAATATTCAATTTGTGTCTTATGGGTTGTGACCAGGATATAAGAAGGCAACACGTAAAGACCCAACTTTCATCACACAGAGGTTGGGATGTCTGTCAATGACTGCAGTGTTCAGATTCATTCACAACACCTCACGTAACGAAACAGTCTATGCTCAGAGACAGCAAGACTTGGACAACATTTAGGTTTGGACTGGTATATGGCAAATAACTTGCATACACATGAGGCACTTAAACCTGGAAGCAAGAGAGAATTTAACTGTAGCCCATTGACATATAGGCATATTGCCTTCACTGAATCCCCCATCATCAATATCCTGTAGGTTAGTACTGATCACAAACTTAACTGGAGCAACAACATAAATGACTCCAACAGCAGGTCAGAGGCTGAGAATTGTGTTGTGAGGAACTCATCAATGCTCCTTTGGCAGCCAAACCTGTGACCTATACCATCTAAATCCTGCATATCCAAAATATAGATCATGGCCCCAACTATATGGCAGAAACAACAGGCTGGGTTTTTAGTTATGCCATTGACAATTTTTTTTTCCTCTAATGTAGTCTGAATGTGGTTATCACTGACTAGTTCATCATTTGTACCTATTCTTTATCATCCTTGAGAAAGTGGTGGTGAGCTGTCATCATGAACCCGCTGCAGTCTGGTGCAAGGTACACCAAAGTGTTGTTTGGGAAAGAATTCCAGGATTTTATCCTAGTGACACTGAAGGAATAGTGATACATTTCCATGTCATGATGCTGTGTGTTTTGGATGGAAATTTGAAGGTGGTTGCTGTCATCATGAACCAGCTGCCCTTGTCCTTCTGGGTGATAAAGTTTGTAAGTTTGGAAGGTGCTACTGAGGAAGCCTTTTTGAGGTACTACATCTTGTAAAATTATATCCAGGTGTCTAAAACAAGACATCTGGCATAATACAGTTCACCACAATAGTGGATATATTCAGAATGCACTCCATTTTACCATCCTGGGTCACGTTATCATTTAGCTAGATATGAGGCAGTGCAAGGCTATTAATCATCTTGTCATACTGCATATACTGTCCTCGCTGCAAAACGAACTAAGAGAATGGAACCAAAATAATATCTGATGCAATATCACATAAATTGCGACACAATCTTCCTCCATGGCTCTTTTTTATATATACAAAAAGGTGCTGAATACTATATTTGCTGAAAAGGTAGCTGAAACCCAGAGCCTAATAATAAATATTCTAAAGCATTAGAAAACAAATTAGCCAAGTCCCAACTTGAGTGGGAGAACCCACCTCCAAAGTTAATTCTAAAAGTGGCATTTTTCAAGATAGCATAGTAGGTCGTAAAAACCTCATTTTAAGAATTTGCTGCTTCTATTGTTCAACCACCTTGTCAGCCAGTTTTCTATCATCTAAGTGAAACAAGACAGCAAACTGGGAGGCAAAACTCTTGTTTTGATGAAAGATGTGACAAATGTGTCTTTCCTGTGGAATTCACAGTTTACTAATGAAACTATTAGAATGAATGACTTTAAATCATGAGGTTTCTAAAAATGCAATATTATCAACACTCTGCTGATAATTAAGAAAAACATTCACCAATTTTTCATTATTAAAACCATAATGCCAAAGTCAAAGCTGATCATTTCTTAGGTAAAAGTACCAATATTCATAGAGGTTGGTTAGCGCAGTGGCTAAATAGCTAGGATATGGTGCAAAATGATTCCAATGTACACACAATCCCTGGTCTTTGGTATTTCATGGAGTGCTACCTCCTTGTTTTGTCCCATGTTTGACATGGAGTTGCTGTCCTCAAGCTAGTTACCTCGTCAGTATCAAACAGCGAGAGAGATGTCTACGTTCTTGCTTGAACTATGGTTAAATACATTAACTTTATTCACTTTCAATCTGGCTGCTACAAAATGAATCAGCATATCATGATCTCAATGTCCTTGTGTAAAAACTGAGTAATTTTCTTATGTTCTAATATCAATACAAAATAAGGATTCCTGACATTTCTCACTAAAATTCCATCGTAAAGCTGACTTCATCTGATATATTGGACACTGAATCAGATATGTGACCTCTTGAAAGAAAACAGGGTCTTAATAAATAATGTCAGTGGCACATTCACCTGACGTTGAGAGGTCTAGCTGATGAACTTTAAAGGGATGACTGGAGGCATCTCCCAAAAATCAACTTGTTGAAGGCTCTTTTCAAGATTTTTGTAGACAAAAAGGAGAGGTGTTCCTCTAAATGACACAAACAGGTTCTGGCTAGTTGCCATCAACCCCAGCAATTGCTCACGCCTTACCTGCCAAAACACTGTATGTTATCCAGACAATTTTTATCCTTAGGATATCCCAACATTATAGAGTCATTCAGTCATCCAGCACAAAGACAGGCCCTTCAGCCCAACTCGTCTGTGCAAAACAGGTTTCCCAAACTGAAATGGTCCCATTTGCCCGTGCTTGACCCATATCCCTCTAAACGTTTCCAATGTCTTTTAAATGTTGTAATTGTACCCACCTCTACCACTTCCTCTGATAGCTCATTCCATATATGCACCACACTCTGCATGAAAAGGTTGCCCCTTCAGGTCCCTTTTAAATCTTTCCCCTCTTACCTTAAACCTATGCCCTCCAGTTTTGGACTCCCCTACTCTTGGTTTTTGCCAACAATTTACCTTACTGGGCAGGAACTGTTGCAGCCCTGCTTTAAAAAAGTGTCCCTATATTAATCTCTGTCTTAAAATAATAATGGTTTTGCTTTTTCATCACATGGTATATAAGTTCAGAATGCATTCAAGAGAAAAGTGGAATAGTTACTCTATCCTGTGTTAAAGAAAACCATATAAATCACTCATAACTTAATACCACTGTCATAGGTATTAACTATTTAGTTATTATTTTCATTCGTGTAATAATATTAATAGCTGCTTTGTTGTTGACTGTGCACTCTCCACTATAGTTATTAGATATTACAACTTAGACCTTCTTTATGTGGTTAGGTCTAACATTGATATGGTTGTGAATATAGGAGATTTGGTTAGTAAGTTTGCAGATGACACAAAAATTGGTGGTGCAGTGGACAGTGAAGGTTACCTCAGAGTATATTGGGTCCTTGATCAGATGGGCCAATGGGCCAAGGAGTGGCAGATAGAGTTTAATTTAGATAAATGTGAGGTGCTGCATTTTGGTAGGGCAAATCAGGGCAGGAATTATACACTTAATGGTAAGGTGCTGGGGAGTGTTGTTGAACAAAGAGACGTTGAGGTGAAGGCTCATAGTTCCTTGAAAGCAGAGTCACAGATAGACAGGGTAGTGAAGTAGGTGTTTGGTATGCTTGCCTTTATTGGTCAGTGTATTGAGTACAGGAGTTGGGAGGTCATGTTGTAGCTGTACAGAACGTTGGTGAGGCCACTTTTGGAATACCACATTCAATTCTGTTCTCCTTTTTATATGAAAGATGTTGTGAAACTTGAAAGGGTTCAGAAAAGATCTGCAAGGATGTTGCCACAGTTGGAGCATTTGAGCCAAAGGGAGAGACTGAATAGGCTGGGGCTATTTTCCCTGGAGTATTGGAGGATGACAGGTTACCTTATAGAAATTTATAAAACCATGAGGAGCATGAATAGGGTGAATAGTCAAGATCTTTTCCTCAGGTTAGGGGAGTCCAAAACTAGAAGGTATAGATTTAATGTGAGAGGGGAATGATTTAAAAGGGAACTATGGGGCAACCTTTCACGCAGAGCGTGGTGCATCTATGGAATGAGCTGCCAGAAGAGATGGTGAAGGCTGGTACAATTAGAACACTTAAAAGGCATCTGGATGGGTATATGAATATGAAGAGTTTAGAAGGATATGGGCCAAATGTTGTCAAATGGGACTAGATTTATTTAGAATATCTGGTCGGCATGGATGCGTTGAGCCAAAGGGTCTGTTTCCACGCAGTAATCTCTATGACAGGAGCCTAAATAAGGAAGTTATTATGCCCAAGCATAGCCCAGTGATTTAGTGATATAATTGATTCACGTTCTTTTGTCATCTTCAAATTATCCTAAAGTTGAGAATAATGTTTTATAAAGCATTCTTTTTGGTGCTACTTGTGTAATTGAATAAAAAATTAAGGACACTTCAAGCCTTGTTTAGTTCTCATCCTACCGTTTGCCACCTTTGCAGTCTTTTTTGAAGAGTTTGACACATTCCAGTAAGCTGCATCAGTTCAGCTTGTGAAATTAGAACTTCAGGTGTGGGACTTTCAAACATTAATAAGGATCTGTGGAGAGGTCAAACATTTATCTTGTGTTATAAATGCTTGTCTACTTGTTAAAGAACTTTTTGAGAGCCAAATGAATTATGATAAAAGTTTCTATTCACCGATATTACTTCACAGGCATGAGATAATATTCACCTACAGGATTTAAAACATTAATACTTATTAATCTTATCACTTATAGAAGATAATTAGTTAATTTCTGATCCTGTTATTTCATACTAGAAAATACAACATTAAGAAGTAATAATCTAAACAATGGCCCAGACCATCCAACAAGAAAACAGTCATTGCAGCAGCTTTGATTGGAGTTGCGCATTGGGGCAATACAGAAATGACACTGTGGGAATTGTTGGGAAGTTGAAACTTCTGGTGGGCAATTACCTGCATCAAGAAGCCTCTGAAAAATTTTCCCAATGTTGATTTAGAGTCAGCGACTTTGGATGATTCTGAATCATTGAATGAAACAGTCAGTCAGGTAAAGTAAGAAAAATTACAGAAGTTGCTGGAAAAGCTCAGCAGATCTGGCAGCATCTGTGAAGAAAAAATCAGAATTAAGGTTTCAGGTCCGATGACCTTTCCTCAGAATTCTGAGGTAAACGTTAACTCTGATTTTTTTCTTCACAGATGCTGCCAGATTTGCTGAGTTTTTCCAGCAACTTCTGTTTTTGTTTCTGATTTACAGCATCCGCAGTTCTTTCGGTTTTTAAGAAGAATTACACCCTGCTCTAACACTTGGCTGACAAGAAAACTGAGCCCCGCCATCCAGAGACTCATCATTGATACTGCCAGCCTCCAATGGATACTCAACAGCAGACCATCTCAGACTCAACCATCAGCCCTTTGGATCTGACATCCACATCCAACAAACTGATCCCCAACTCCCCAGAGACCTTTTGGAACTGACATCCCCTCTCCAGGGGTTGACACCTCCCCTCTCACTCCAACCCAACAATCAACTCTCCTGGACTCTCCAGACATGACTGACCCGAGGCCTGTTCCACTCAGATCTGACACCCTCGCAACAAGATCCTCTCTGAGAGTCTCCAACTCCCTATCCACTCCAACTCATCATCCACCTTGTCCTAGTCCTTCACTTACTTGCCATCCGTCATCCACCTACTACTCTAGCCTACCATCTCTTCCACATGGTATGCTACCATCCTACCTTACCTGATTACCATCCTGCCATCTGTACCCTTCACCCACTTGGCACATTGCCCTGTCTCCACCTAGCGCCCAATCCCTTATCCAGCTACAAACCTAATTCTTCACTCTTCTGCTAGCTGCATCCCTTGTTCACCTCACACCCAAGTGACATACTCATATGCCTCCCCACCCCTAGCCATAACATGCATAGTCGCTTCTCTCAGTAGCTATCAAAGTGGCTTAAGAACCTTTAAACAACAGAATACAGCACTTAGTGCTGAAGAGGAGGCGTAATTTCAATGTTGATCCATTCTGTTGCTAGCAAAGAGAACTTATAGTTGTCTGTGATGCTTTTGCTGGGATGCTCAGATGAAAAAACTGCACCAAAGGTAAATTTTGGTCTGATCTGAGGTTATTCAGCGATTACCTACAAATTGACAATCAGTTTGGATTTCACCAGAGCAACTCAGTCCTGACTTCACTGCAGTCAAACATTGAGACAAGACCTCAAATTAAGATATGAGGTGAGAGCAATTACCCTGAAATCAAGGCCATTTTTGACTGTGTATGACATCAAGGAGACAGAGCAAATCTGAAGTCAATTGGAAACAAAAAGGAAAACTGGGTGGGATCATACATAATACAAATTGAAGAAGGTTGCGGAGTTGGATATCAGTCATCTCAGTCTCAGGACATCACCACAGGAGTTTTTCTGGAGCATGTTTTAGGTCCATGCATTTTCATCCATTTCATCAAGACCTACTTTCCGTTATAAAGTCGGAAATGTAGATGTTCACTGACAATTGCAACTGTTCAGCACCACTCATGACTCAGATTCTGGCACAGTCTGTGTCCATATGCAGGAAGTCCTGAACAACAGTCCGACATTGGCTAATGAGTGGCAAGTAACATTTGAGAACATAATGACAATGAGCATCCCCAACAAGAGTGAATCTAACTATCATATCTTGAAGTTTATAGCAAGTATCATCTCAGAACCCCCACTATCAATATTCTACAAGTCATCTTTGCAAAGAAACATAACTGAACAGCCAAATAAATAGTTTAGTTGCAAGGGCAAATCAAAGTCTCAGAATTCTGAGAAAGTAACTCACTTCCATTTACAAGCCACGCAATCAAGAATCATGGAAACCCCACCTGGTTGGATGAATGCAAACAACAGTCAAGATTCTTTACTATCCAATACAAAATAGCCCACTTGATTAGCATCCCACCATTGATCGACTGGCTGTGGACTGCAGAGTGTTGCAGGGGTCCCGTGGTTTCAGCTGTAACATTCAGGAAGATAGGGGCTGCTGAGCTCGATCATGGCTTATGCCTCAAGAGGTAGGGCTGGAGGGGGTGCAGCAAAGGGTTGAATGGGAGCTGCCAACCTCAACGTTCATTGTCGTCAATGGTTGGCAACCTGCAGGCAGGCTCCAGCATATCCAGGAAGGTTCCTGAAGGCAGATGCAGTAGGTGGGAATTCTGTCAAGCAGTAAATGTAGCATGCAAGAGAGTGGTTGACAGCTACAGAGGATGGTCTGGGGCATGGTTGATAGTGGACCCTTGTGAATCCCTTCATCAGTGACCGCAAGTCAGAAAGCTGAGAGCACCCTCAAGTTTGACACAGGGAAAGGATTCATGCAGTGGTGTATCACTAGGATAGTCATAAATTAGAAGGTTTGAAGTGGCTTCAAGTCTGAGAGGGAGAAAGAGAGAGAGAGGTCATGCCAAATTGGTGCCAATGAAGTCAGATAATGTACTGCAGTAAAACTGAAATATATCTTACACTCTCAAATGCTTGGGGCACCAAAAAAAAACTTTCAAATAGATTTCACATTGCCAAATCAGACAAAAAAGTAAAATAACACTGCACAAATAATTTACCAGGAAATAACCATTTTCACATCCCAATATTGCTCCACCTTTCCTTGACAGTGCCTTTTTTTTTGCTCAAGGTTTAAAGTATTTGTGTTTCCAAGAAAGCAAAAATGTTTCCTCAATAAAGAAACAGGTGCACCCAGTAAAGAAAAGGCATTGTCCATAAGAAAGGACTCCATTCCTTTCCTAATATCTCCTTGGCCAAATTTATATTTCTATATAAAATATCCCGTTTCATCCAAGAAATGCAGCTTTACATTTTGTATAGTGATTACCTGAATCGCTTGTTTAGAAGTTCTAAAGCATTTTCTATGTCCATCATCAGAGCAGCTCTTGAACTCAGTCCCTCTGTAAGTAGCACTACCTATTTAAAACAATACAATTACAAATTCTAGAGAACACAGATTGAAAATCACTTAATAATCAATATTAATAATAAGAATGCAGGATAAAGAAATCTTAATTAGAAACATTGATCAAGTGATTTTGGATATAAAGGAATAAACTGCATATCTGAACACTGAAATCAGGAAACTTTCATAAGGATTCCAAAATATAATTACTTAAGTTGAAACACAGTTGTATCCCCTGTTTACGCAGACATCTTTCGATGCAGAGGGCATCAGATTGAAATTGATTTTTAATTCTGTAAATTCCAAAGCAAGAGCATGTAAAAAATGTTGTATAATGGAAGTTGTCCTCAAAATCTAGGCCATAAATAACTCACAATGAACTTGCAAAAAAGAAAGCTTAATTTACATTGATAATCAGGGCAGGGAGAGTAAAAGCAAACGAAGAATAAATTTAAGGATAAAAATACAGTAAAACTGCCTAAGTCATTTAATTTCTTATATCGGTACTGACAGGGCTTTCTTTTTTACCCTAAGTGACAAAATAATTAATTATTCAAGTTAAACTTGAAAAAAAGTAAACTCAATCCAAGAAGGCAAACTAATTAGTGTCAAAACTTAAATAAGGGTAATTACAAAGCAATAAGGGCATGACTGGCTAGAGTACACTCGGAAACGAGCTCAGCAGCAATGACAGCTGAGGAACAATGGCAAACGTTCAAGAAATTCGTCATCGGCGATCACTCACTGATGAAAATGATTGTACATCTAGGAAATTCTGTGTTCACTGATCATGGATTCTGTGGGTCCTTGTGCAGCTGATGAGCCCTATCTTAGAGCCTCATCTCCGGGCACACATTTGACAGGTATTTCCAGGAACTGCAAGTACTCCTTTGATTTGAGATGGTTTAAAAAATAGTTTATGGCTTGCAGCAAAGACATTGTCCAGCTAGGAAGAAGGATTCAAGGAAGAGGATAAGCCAACTATGGTTAACCAGCTAAGTTAATGTTAGCAACAAAAACAGAAATTGCTGGAGAAGCTCAGCAGGTCCTTGCTGGTCTTCCAATACAAAGTTCTGAGGAAGGGTCATTTGACCCGAAATGTTAACTCTGATTTCTCTCCACAGATGTTGCCGGACCTACTGTGCTTTTCTGTTTTTGTTTCTGATTTACAGCATCCGTAGTTCTTTTAGTTTTGATTTAAGTTAACAATAGCATCAGATTGACAGAAAAAACACAAGTCAAAGGATTGGAAGTTTTAAAAACCCAAAAAAAACCCCACAAAAAATAATGAAGAGGGAGAAAATAAACTTTGAAGGTAAACATTAAATAGTATCAAGATGAACAGCAAGAGGTTAATCAAATATACAAAAAAGGAAGAGAGAAGCTAAAGTGAAAATAGGCCCCTTGGAAAATGAGGCTGGGGAAATATTAATGGAGACCAAGGAAACGGCAAAGGAATGGAATAAATACTTGAATGTATCACAGTAGAAGACACTAATAGCATTCCAAAATTATTAAATATTCAGGGGAAAAGAAGAGGAAGGAAGAAATACAAAGCTATCACTAGAGAAAAAGTCTTAGGGAAAATAATGAGCCTAAAGACTGATGGGATACATCTTAAAATATTAAAAGAAGTAGCTACAGAGATAGTGGATGCACTGGTAGAGAAAGGGGAAAAAAATCAATTAAAGTAAAATTAAGATAAATCTAGGTACGGTGCTATTTTGAGCAAGTAATGTAGCTGAGGAAAAATAGTGAATTAATCGAGCCTAAAAACGTTGCAATTTGTACCCAGTTAGCCAGCTATGCAATTTCAAATTCCAGCAGCAATAATAAACTCCATCACAAAAAGGAAAACAAAACTCTAATACTGTCTTAGAAATTACATTACCTGCCTCTCCAGCTGCAATATGTGAGCCTTCAGTAGAGTTACACGTCGTTCATCATAGGGCCCATTCTGCTTTTCTTCTAGAAGTTGTAGATATTGCAATCTTCAAAGAATAAAGCAAATAAAACTTGAACAGAAATTATGATCTATTTTGTTGGAAATTATGGACAGATCTAAAAAAGGAAATTCATTACTTCAAGGAACATTTTTTTGTTATTATCACCAAAGTTGGAGGCATGCAACAAGTCCTTTTTAATCCTATTCCTCCACTGGTTATAACAAATTTTAAATTTTAACAAGTGGTCCTACGGCCAATTACACAGGTTTTAGACTCTCTGGTTGAGTATTATGAACAATTCAGCCAGATTTCTTTAGTCAAAAAAGAATAACCAGTTTATTGCAAATAAAACTTGCTCAAACATGCAAAGATTGAGAAAAGGTTTATACTGTGCATGATAAATATAATTTACATTCTAACATTCTAAACTTGATACTGTATGAGGCAAATATGGGTAACAGACGAAACTTGGGTCAAACATCAAACAAAGCACATCAGTTGCAATTCAGCAAACAGCAATTGCGATCAAGGCAGATTCCACAGGTTTTTCAGTAATATGCCACAGATGCTGGCGACGCTATATATTAACACATCTCATTTAGACTTCGCAAGAGATTCCAATCACACACTTTGAAGACCTGGCCTTGAACTCCATCAAGAGCTGCTGTGTCATGGATTGCCTTAGTAACTGCTCATTTTAAGATGGTTCGCCTTCTATTCCTGGGACTATGCTCCCCTAGATTCTGGAAACTATGCTCCAGCCGTTACTGACAGGCATAAGAGATAACAAGAACATTTTCTGAAGATTTTCTGAAGAAGGGCCTAGGCCCGAAACGTCAGCTTTCCTGCTCCGATGATGCTGCTTGGCCTGCTGTGTTCATCCAGCTCTACACCTTGTTATCTCAGATTCTCCAGCATCTGCAGTTCCTACTATCATAGGCATAAGTCCTGTTTTTCACAAAAGTTGAGCTTTACTAAGCCAACGCTGTATCTGGATTTCTTTTTACTAAACTCTAATCTTGTTTAATTTTGCAAAGCCAATGCTGTTTATGCGTTTCCTTCACCTTCACTCACAGCTGCACTGAACTACATCTTCTTCTGAGCTCTCACAGCTCTCGGGACTTTTACTGTGCCCTCACTGCAATATTTGTTATTGCCTAACTGCTAGAAATTCTTACTTAGTTCTGACAGAACTACCCAATGATAGTTAGATGAGCCTCAATTATACCATTAATTATGCATTTACTGACTCCTGGAATTTTTTCTCGAGTTCAGACTGCATACAGTAAGTAGAGATAGTAGGAACTGCAGATGGTGGAGAATCTGAGATAACAAGGTATAGAGCTGGATGAACACAGCAGGCCAAGCAGCATCAGAGGAGCAGGAAGGCTGACGTTTCGGGCCTAGACCCTTCATCAGAAATGGGGGAGGGGAAGGGAGTTCTGAAATAAATAGGGAGACAGGGGGAGGCAGATAGAAGATGGATAGAGGAGAAGATAGGTGGAGAGGAGACAGACAGGTCAAAGAGGCGGGGATGGAGCCAGTAAAGGTGAGTGTGGGTGGGGAGTTAGGGAGGAGATAGGTCAGTCCAGGGAGGATGGACAGGTCAAGGAGGCGGGATGAGGCTGGTAGGTAGGAGATGGGGGTGGGGCTTGAGGTGGGAGGAGGGGATAGGTGGGAGGAAGGACAGGTTAGGGAGGCGGGGACGAGCTGGGCTGGTTTTAGGATGCGGTAGGGGGAGGGGACTGGGAGGTGCAGTTGTTTAGTGCAAACCGAGCACCTCCCAGTCGCGAACCATTTCAACTCCCCCTCCCATTCCTCAGACAAAATGTCCATCCTGGGCCCCCTGCAGTGCCACAACGATGCCACCCGAAGGTTGCAGGAACAGCAACTCATATTCCGCTTGGGAACCCTGAAGCCGAATGGTATCAATGTGGATTTCACAAGCTTCAAAATCTCCCCTCCCCCTACCGCATCCCAAAACCAGCCCAGCTCGTCCCCGCCTCCCTAACCTGTCCTTCCTCCCAACTATCCCCTCCTCCCACCTCAAGCCCCACCCCCATCTCCTACCTACCAGCCTCATCCCGCCCCCTTCACCTGTCCGTCGTCCCTGGACTGACTTATCTCCTCCCTAACTCCCCACCTACACTCACCTTTACTGGCTCCATCCCCGCCTCTTTGACCCGTCTGTCCCCTCTCCACCTATCTTCTCCTCTATCCATCTTCTATCCGCCTCCCCCTCTCTCCCTATTTATTTCAGAACCCCCTTCCCCTCCCCCATTTCTGAAGAAGGGTCTAGGCCCGAATCGTCAGCCTTCCTGCTCCTCTGATGCTGCTTGGCCTGCTGTGTTCATCCAGCTCTACACCTTGTTGTCTGCATACAGTAAGTATTGCTTTGTAAATTCCTCAGCAATGCAGCTACCAAGTTTTTTTCTCCATGGACTCTTCCTCTATTTTTATCTGTTTTCTTCTCCACCTAACTGTGATCCTGGTACAGCTCTTCAGTGACCCCTAGACTGTTTTGATTGCCAAGTGGAAAACTTCCCAACAATCCTGCCCTTATTGCTGGGCTGTATCAAATGTAACTAATATTTTTGAACACTAAAGTGTAGCAATGCCTTGTAACTGTTTGTTCTCTGAATGTAACCATGTTCAATGAGTACTTGCTCCAACAGCATAGAATGCGTCCAACAAAAGGAAGCAGTTTATTGCACTGTTAAAATTAAATAGGAGTTTAAAGTGCATTAATAATTTGTTAAAATTCATTCATCAGATGAGGACATCGCTGGCTAGGTCAGCAATTATTACCCATCCCTAATTGCCCAAGAAGTAGTTGAGAGTCAACCACATTGCTGTGGGATGGCAGTTGGCTCCTCTAAAGGATATTAGAGAACCAGATGGGTTTTTCCTGACAATTGACAGTGGATTCAATGAAACAAAAGCTGTATTTACCATCTTAGGTGGAGGTAAAAGATCTACCTGTGAAAAGAAATAACAACTTAAGTATGAAAAAGCTGAAGGAATACCAGAAATTGGCCCCCTAAAAGAACAGGAATGCAAACGTGAAACAACAAATATTACGGCAACAAATATCATGCTCCCTCTGTATTAGGTCAGAGGACTGCCTGTGAGTACAATATATTGAGATACATAAATACATAGGAGATGTAATAAAAGTCTGTTGAATCTTTCAGTACTCCAGTGACTATTAATTCAATGAACCTACCTCAACTGCCTTCTGAGGCAATGTTCCAAAGTCACAAACCCTCAGAGGTCCTATAAGAGCAACATTTAATTTTAAAACAATGTCCCTGGGTTCCGGACTGACGTACAAGAGAAAACATCCATTCCATGTTGCCCTTGTTATAACCATTCAGGATCTAATGCACTGCAACCAAGTTACCCTCACTCTTCCGAACTCCAGTGGATATAAGCCTAACCTGTCCAACTTCTCCTCATAATGAAATCCACTCAGTGCAGTTATCAATTTAGTAATATCCTCTGACATGTCTCTAATGCATTTACATTCATCCTTAAATAAGGAGGCTAAAATTATATTCAACATTCAAAATATGGTCTCACCAAGGCCCTGGATGACAGAATCTTAACATTCTTACTATTGTGTTCAACTCTTCTCGTAATAAAGGAGAATATTCCAATAGCTTTCTTGATAACGTGCTGAAACTGCATACTAGCTTTTTGTGACACATGCGCTTAACACCTTAAACACTCTGCACCTCAAAATTCTGCAGTCATTCTCCAATTAATTAATACTCTGCAATTCTGATCTTGCTGCCAATTAAAAGTTTCACATTTTCCCACATTATACTCCATTGCCAGATTTTTGCCCAGTGTTCAACTAATCTATATCCATCTACAACTTCCTTCTTCACAACGTAGTTTGCTAGCTATCTTGGCACTGCCTGCAAATTTAACTTCTAAGGCTTTGCTCCTTTCATCTAAGTCATTGGTGTAAACCGTAAAAAGTGAAAGTCCCAGCCCGGACCCCTGCAGGACTCCAATTGTCACGTCCTGCCAGTCAGACACAGACTGATTTATGCAACTTCCTGTGTTCTGGCAGCCAGTTAGGCAACCAATCTTCTATCCATCACCCCTAGACTGTGAGCTTGTATTTTCCACAATAGTGTTTGATGTGGCACCTTGTCAAATGCCTTCAGGAAATCAACTACAATACATTTACAGGTTCCCCTTTGTCCACATGTAACTCCTTAAAAGAACTCCAATAAACTGGTTAAATATGATTGCCTCTGATAAACCATGCTGACTCTTCCTGATTAATTTAAATTTTTATAAGTGCACAACAATAATCTCTTTAATCATCAATTCCAACACCTTCCCCACGACAGATGTTTAGCTACCTTGCCTGTAGTTTCTGTTTTCCGCTCCCTCCCATCTTGGACAGAGATGTCATATTTGTTACTTTCCAATCCAATGGAATCTTTCCTTAATCTAGGGAATACAAAGAACGAGGCACAATACATCATTGGAACAGGCCCTTCAGCCTTCACATTTTCCCAAAGTGCGCCAACACATTTTCCCCTTACATATTAAAACTGTCCTCACTTACAGAACCTGTATCCTCCTATACCAGTCCTATTCATGCATTCGTTCAGGTGTTTCTTGAATGCTGCTATTGTGTCTGCTTCCACCACCTCCTCTCGCAGCTGGTTTCAGGCACTCCACCACCCTGTGTGAAAAATGTGCCTCACACATCTTTTTTAAACTTGCCCCTTCGCACCTTGAACCTGTGTCCCCTAGTAATTGACCCCTCCACCCTGGGAAAAAGCCTCATACTTTCCACTCCATCCTTTCCATTCACAATCTTTTAAACTTCAATCAGGTCACCCCTCAACCTCCTGCATTCCAGTGAAAACAAAAGGAGTCTATCCAACCTTTCTTTATAGTTAAAATTCTCCATACCACACAACATCCTGGTAAACATCTTCTGTATCCTCCCCAAAGCATCCATATCCTTCTGGTAGTGTGGTGGCCAGAACAGTACTCAATATTCCAAGTGTGGCCTAACTAAAGTTTGATAAAGCTGTAGCATAACTTGTCTATTCTTTTACTAAATGTCCCTTCCAATGAAGGCAAGCATGCTATAGGCCTTTTCTACTACCTTATCTACCTGTACGTCCACCTTCAGTGATCTGTGGATCTACACACCCAGATCCCTCTGCTTATCAATACTCCTAAGGTTTCTGCCATTCACTGCATAATTTCCACCTGTACTTGATATTCCAAAATGCATCACCTCACATTTGTCCGGAATTTTGGAAAATTAATAGCAACATCTCTACTACCACATTAGCAACCTCTTTTAAAATCCGAGGGCGAAGTCTATCTTATTCAGAGACTCATCAGTTCGCAGCTCCACCAGTTTGCTTAATACCTTTTCCCTTGCGATTGTAATTTCACTAAGTTCTTCTTTCCATTCCACCTCCTGAGTTACAGCTTTAATTGGAATGATTTTTTATATTCTCTATAGTGAAGGCAGACAAAACATTCGTTTTATCTAATGCCTTATTATCTATTATTGACTGCAGTCTCACTCTCAAGAGTAAATAACGTGAGTGTTAGTCCTCTACTTTTTTTTAGATACCTGCAGACACTCTTCCTATCTATTTCTACATTTCCAGCTAGTTCCTCTCATACTCTGATTTCTTTCTCCTGATTAACCTTTCAGTTGTTCTCTATCGTAATGTTTTCTTCTCAACTTCCCAATCTAGTCTCATTCATAAGCAGTTTGGCATTTTCTAAAATAGCTGAGAGAAACTAGATGGCAATAATTCCTGACATGAAAGTCTGAGCAACTCATTGGCACCTTTCACGGGTATCTATGTTGGTCAGCATTCCTCAACACCTCACTGCACTCTCCATGGGCAGTAATGCCAGCACCCTACTTCAATAGAAGGTGATATCAGCAGATCATTAGCCTCACATCATCATCAGGGCATATTTGGGACTCATTTGGGAGCTCACCGACACCTTAAATTACAATGCTGCCACCTGTCCACTTTGCACATAAGGACAGGCACCTATCTCATGCATCAGAACTGGGTACACTGGAGTTCTTGTAGTCTGTTTTCTTACTGTTCACTCACTTTGTGCTGACTTGAATGCTCAAGGCATCTCTGCCTTGCCTTGCATTTTAGAACAGACAGACAGCTAGGCAGTTTGTCATGTTTGTTAGAAATGAATAGTCAAATGGAGACTATGGTTGGTTAGAAGGCTGGTTCTTCATTAGTCAGTTAATGAAATGTTCCAAGTGATTAGGAAGAACAGCAGACATGAAGAGTTAATTACTTGCGAGGAACTGGATGGGTGAAAACAACTGAAGAAAATGTCACGTAATAATCAGACTGGTAGACCACAACCATTGGTGGGAGGTGGGTGCAACAGTACAGTTACAATGACTGTGAGCTTGCAGAGAGGGGGAGAGGGAATCATGGCACTTACCTTTGATGAATACAGAATATTGTTGAGACCATCACTAATGTTCTTTTAATGAAGAGTCACCAGACCTGAAACATTAACTTTGCTTTCTTCTGATAGATGCTGTCAGACCTGCTGAGTTTCTCCAGCAATTTCTGGTTTTATTTCATATCTCTAGCATCCACAGTTCTTCGTGTTATTATACTATTTTTCTTTTCTTTTCGTCATTTTTTGGTTTGGTACTGCAAGTTGAAGTTCAGAACTGAAATCCAAACTTTGAACAGCAGCTTGCTTGAAAACAGAACAAAGACAGGTGTTTTCTGTTGGGACTTGACCTGGAAAGATAATACAGCTTAACTACTGCTCTAAGGACACCGTAGATGATTAAGCACTGAGATGCTGTGATGCGTGGGGACTGGCAATAGTTTGGATGTTGAATTGGCCAATCAAAGGAGGACCAATGCTAGTCAGCCAACTACATAGAATGTTAAATAAAAGGAGAAAAACAGAGTGAATGGGTTTTGGACAGGATGCCGGCTTATGTTGCAGAAGCTTCTCGGCTAGGCTGCTTTTAGGGTTTTGTTTTCTTTCGTTTTCTCTCTGGTTATTGACTTGTTGAATATTCGAGAAAAGAATGCCAGTCCATAAGATATCTCAAGAGGTCTGCTGAAGCTGCTGCATTAATTGGTGACTTCAGAATTCAATAAAGCTGTACAGTTCAACTTGCCTGTAATACAAGCCATCATCTAGGGATTTCATCATTGAAATAGTTATCAAATTGGCAAATTATTATTCTTTCATCTTTTTCTTTGTTGATTTATCCCCTAACTGTGCCGGTCTGTCCGCCTTTCAGCATGTGAGTCGAAGTTTATGATCAATGATGATTGGGCTTTGTCACAGATATCAATTAGATCGTTTTCTGATTATCTGTGTTCTACTAAAGTTATATTATTAATAACTTTTTTTTTAAAGTTATAAATTTGGGGTCCAAAATCTGTTATTCATAAAATCTGGTTAAGAACAATTTAGCAATTTTAAGGGTCATTGAATGTTTTAATTTCAATGTGTAGCAAATCAGCCCAAAGATTTCTTGGTAGTAGTATGGGCTGATATAACAAAGGAAGGCTTTTGCTCGTCAAGAACTGAGGCTGCAATGCCTGCAGCAGACAGCACGAGAGCATAATCATCGAAAGCAAGCATCACAGAAGAAAAGTAACAGCATGTCCCCATATCCTCAGAAGCAAACCTAAGTATCTTCAAATGTCAGAGATGCAATGCCAGATATAACTGAGGCTGTCCTATGAAGTAGTCACTAAAATATGTCGGATTATTTTTATTGAGTCATGGGATGTGGGCATCATTGGCTGGCCAGCATTTAATGTCCATCTTAAGTTGCCATTGAGAAGGTGTTGGCAATCTGCTTTCTTGAACTAATTCAATCCACATGTTGTGGGTAGACTTACAATGCCATTAGGAAGGGAATTCTAGGATTTTGACCAAACAACACTGAAGGAATGATGATATATTTCATTGTCAGAATGGTAAGCAGCTTGGAGAGGAATCTGCAGGTGATGGTGCTCCCATGTATCTGCTGCCCTTGTCCTTTGAGATACAAGTGGCCTTGGGTGTGGAAAATGCTAAGGAATCTTGGTGAACTTCTGTAATATATCTTGTAGATGCTACACACCGTTTCCATTGGCACAAGTGTTGCAGGAAGTAGATGTTTGCAGGTGTGGTGTCAAACAAATGACTGGTTTGTCCTGGATTGTGTCACGTTTCTTGACTGCTGATGGAGCTACGCACATTCAGGCAACTGAGGAATATTCCGTCACACTCTTAATTTGTGCCTTACAGATGGTGGACAAGCTTTGGAAGTCAGGAGGTGAGTTATTCGCTGCAGGATTCCCAGCGTATGACCTGCTGATTTAGCTACTGCATTTATATGGCCAGTCCAGTTCAATATCCGCTCAATAGTAATCCCCAGGAAGTTGATAGTGGGGTAATTCAGTGATCATAACGCTATTGAATATAGATGGATAAGGATTAAATTCTCTCCTGGTGGAAATGGTCATTGCCTGATATTTGTGTGACGCAAATGTTAATTGCCACTTTTCAGCTCAGGCCTTGCTACATTTGGACATGGACAGTTTCACTGTCTGAGGAGGTGCAAGTAGTGCTGAATGTTGTGTAATTATCTAGGAACATCTCCACACTGACCTTATGATGTAAGGAAAGTCATTGATGAAGCAGCTTAAGATGGTTGGACCAAGGATATTGAGTAACTCCAGTAGGGAGATCCAGAAGCTGAGATGACTGACCTCCAAAAACCACAATTATTTTTCTATGTGCCAGGTACAACTCCAACCAGCAGAGAGCTACCCCCACTACCCCAATTCCCATTGAGCTAGGGCTCCTTGATGCCACGCTTGACGTCAAGGGCAATCACTCTAACCTTCCTTCTGGAATTCAACTCTTTTGTCCGTGTTTGAACCAATGCTATCATGAGGTCAAGAGCTCAGTGACCCTGACAGAACCCAAACTGGGTGTCAATGAGCAGGTTATTGCTGAACAGGTGCTGCTGTGAAGCACTTTACTGATGATCGAGAGTTGACTAATGGGGATAGACATCAATGGGATTACTTTGTTTAACTTTAGTCTGTTAAAATAACTATTGTTAATAAATTGTTAACTCTTTTGTTCAAGCTACAAATCAGTGTCGAGAATTGATTATTCAACTCTCAATACGGTGGCTCAGTGGTTAGCACTGCTGCCTCACACCACCTGGGACCTGGGTTCAGTTCCAGCCTTGGGTGACTGTCTGTGCGAAGTTTGCACATTCTCCTCATGTTTGCGTGAGTTTCTTCCAGGTGCTCTAGTTTCCTCTCACAGCCCAAAGACGTGCAAGTTAGGTGGATTGGCCAAGCTAAACTGCCCATACTGTCCAGCGACGTGTAGGCTAGGTGGATCTGCCGTGGGAAAAGACAGGGATACAGGGATTGGGTAGGGAGTGGGTCTGGGCAGGATGCTCATTGGAGGGTTGGTGTGGAACCAATGGGCCAAATGGCCTGTTTCTACACTGTACGGATTCTATTCATAGAGTTATTCAAAATTGGCTATTCAAAAAACCAAGGTTATGAAACATTGCGGTCAATTTTGAGGGTCTTTAAAAGTTTTAGTTTTACTGTGTTGAAAATACAGAGGTGGAAAGGTTGATTTGTTTTGGCTGTCTGTCATTATTCTCTCTATTATTATCCTCCATTCCCTTTGAAGTAAAGGGCCACATTGCACTTCCCATCCTTATTAACTGTTGAACTTGGATGCTAGATTTTTGGAATACATGTGCTAGGACCCCCAAATCCCACCCAGCTTTCTGCAGTCTCTTCCCATTTGATGACATTCAGCTCTTCTATTCCTTCTACCAAAGTGAATAACCTCACATTTGCATACATTATATTCCATTTGTTAGATTTTTGTCCACTTACTTAACCTGCCTATATCCCTATGTAGACTCCTGTGTCCTTGTCACTACTAGCTTTGCATCAGCCACCAAGTTGCCAACAGTACATTCACTTTCCTCATCCAAGTCATTGTTATATATTGGAGGCCCAGCATTGATCTCTCTGGTACTTCACTATTTACATGTGTCACCTTGAAAATGCTTCTTTTATTCCAAATGTCTTCCATTAGTTAGTCAATGATCTATCCAGGCTAATACACTACCCCACTTATCTCACTAGGTAGCTTCATGTGCAATACCTTATTGAATGTCTTTGGAAGTCCAAGTATTTTACATTAAATAGTTTCTGTTTGTCTATGCGGAATGTTACTCCTCAAAGAACTGTAATAAATTTGTCAAGAATGAGTTCCCCATCTGCTAAGTTATATCATGTATTTTTAAATATTCCACTGTTCCATCCTTTATAACAGACTCTAACATTTTCTCAATGACATATGTTAAACTAACTAGATGATAATTACCTTTTTTTTTGTCTCACTCACTTTCTGAATAAGGGTGATACACTTTTCCAATCCTACTTTTTTCAAAATCTGTGTTTTCTTGTAAGATTGCATCCACACTCTTTGCAGCTACTTCTCTTAATATCCTAGGGTGTACCCCACCAGGTCCATGGGATTTATCACCTTTTAGCCCCATTTAAAATAAAGACAAAATACTGCAGAAGCTGGAAATCTGAAAACAATATAAAGAATGGAGACACTCAACAGGTCTGGCAGTATGTGTGGAGACAGAGTTAAGGTTTCAAGTTCAGTATTACTTTTCTTCAGACCTGTAGAAGTGGCACGGCAAGTTCTGGACCGCCAGCCTTCAGTATGATTACAAGAATATTGTCACAGCTCAAAGCATTTGTAGTAAGCAGTGCCTCGAGCTGTTTCTTGATATCACGTGGAGTGAGCAAATTGGCTGAAGACTGGTATCTTCAATGCTGGGGAGTTCTGGAGGAGACCAAGATGGATCGTTCACTCAGCACTTCTGACTAAAGATAGTTGTGAATGCTGTAATTTAATCTTTTACACTGTCATTCTGTGCTGCCCTATTATTAAGGATGGGGATTTTTGTGCAGCCTTCGCTTCCAGAGAGCTGTTTCACTGTTCACCACCATTCACAGCTAGATGTGGCAGGACTACAGTGCTCTGGTCTAATCCATTGGATGTAGGATCACTTAGCTTTGTCTATCACTTGCTGTTCATGCTGTTGGCGCACAAGTAATTCTGTCTTGTAGCTTCAGCAGGTTGACACCTCATTTTTAGAGGTGCCTGGTGCTGCGCCTAGCATGCCCTCCTGCACTCTTCATTTAAGGAATAACAATTGGTAAGCCTTTTCAGAAAGGGACAGAGAACGGAGCTAATTGGATAGCTATTTCTTACAGCTAAGACAAACACAATGGGCTAGCTGCATTCTTTCATGCTGTATCATTGCTCAGTTCTATGATAAGAAGAAATGACAGTAAGAAATTCAAAAAAACATAAGCTTAGCTAAATTCTGCAGTCCTGAAAGAATATGCAAGAAATTTAAAATATGCATTGTCCTCATTGAAAAGATTACGGTGTATTCATTTATTTCAAATATCAAACAATATGACTTACCTTAAGTTTTCCAACTCATTTTTCAACAGTTTGTTCTCTTCCTTCAATTTCTAGTTAACAGAATTAAATGTTTATCTTAATATGAAACATAATAATTGAAATTCAATTGAATGATTGAAATCACCTGATTTTGGTCAAGGAAGTGAATGTACTGTAGCCAAATATGCAAACATTACAAAAATAAGTGAAAAGGCAGGTTGCGAGAGGGATACAAACAGTTTAGAAAAAGATTAGGTTTAGGTTAAGTAAGTGGGCAAAAAGTTTGCAAATGGAGTATAATGTAGGAAAGTGTGAAGTTGTTTATTTTGGAAGGCAAAACAAAAGAACAGAATATTATTTAAATAGAGAAAAATTGCAGAAAGCTGCAACACAAAGAGACTTCAGGTACGTGTACATGAAACACCGGAAGCTAGCACTCAGGTTCAGCAGGAAGGCTAATGGAATTTTGGCCCTTACTTCAAGCGTGTTACAGTAGGAACGTCTTACTGCAACTGTACAAGATGCTGGTGTGACTGGATCTGGAATACTATCAGCAGTTTCGGTCCCCTTATTTACAGAAAGATATCATTTCATTGCTGGAGGGATTGTCTTATGAGTAAAGGCTAAACCATTTGGAACTCACCAGAATTTAGAAGAATGAGAGGTGATCTCATCGAAACATATAGGATTCTTAAGGAACTTGACAATGTAAATGCAGGAAGGATGTTTCCCCTCATGGAAGAGTCTAGGACCAGACGGCATGGTCTCAGAATAAAGGGGTGCCAATTTAAGACAGGGGAGGGTTGTAAGTCTTTGGAACTCCTTGCTAGAGGAAGCTGTGGGGGCAAGTCATTGTGTATATTTTGGGCTGAAATAGATTCTTGATTATTAGGGGAACCAAGTGTTACAGGAAAGTAGACATGAGGAATGGCGGTTGAGCAATGATCCTATTGACCTGCGGAGTAGGCTTGAGGGGCCGAATGGCTTACTCCTATTCCTAATTCTTACAGTCTAATCAACCATTTCAGAGATGCACAGCTCTGGAGCAAACAGGACTTGAACCCAGGCCTTCTGGCTCAAAGGAAGGGACAGTCCACAAGAGTACCACCAGTGATTTCATGGTTGATCTGTGACCAAATTCAATACACCTGCTTTTGCGTATTCCACTTAATATTTATGGATAACAAAAATCGATCAATCTCAGTTTGAAAATTTATCATTCATCTCACGAGTTGCCTTTTTGTAAAAGTTCAGAACTTCCTCCACATTTTGTATGTATGTGTGGTTCCTAATTTCAGTCCTAAAAGTTCTGGACTATCTGTTCCCTTCTGCATCTTGAAAACTATAATCCCGTCACCCCTAAAAACTTCCAAAGTACAAGAATGTGTCTTTTAAATTCTGTTCCTGTGTATGACAGGCTTGCTGCAATGCACAGTTCTTTTAAGACTGCTACGCAGCTGTGTGTGTGTATGTGTGCATCTTAAAGGTACTGTTGCTGGTGCACAGTCTCTTTCTTCCTGATCAACATATTCACAATTTCTAGGTAGATGTGCACCTGCACGGTTTGGGGGGAACATTGAGTGCAAGTCTAATTTGTGTAATTGTTCTCAATAATTTAACCCTTGGATTTATTATTCTAATAAATCTGCTTGAGGGCACAGTCCCCTTCCGGGGTGCAAGGCCTCAAACTGCTCACAGTACGTCAGGTGTGGGCTGACCAAGGCTTTCCATTACCAAAATATAACTCCATCCCTTTGTATTCTAGTCCTTCAGTTATATTCTAGTGGCCTTTTTGATTACTTTCTGTATTTCTTCATGACATTTTAATGACCTTTGTACACGGAACCCCAAAATTCCACAGTTTATAGCTTTTAACTATTTGCCAGAATTGTGCTCATTTACTTCATCTATCAGTTTCTTTTTATATTTTCACACTTTCATCTGCAATGTTCACAATGCAGCATATGGTTGAGTCATTGGTAAATCTGAATATGTGGCTTTCTATTCTATCATCTAAGTTGTTAATAAATATGGTAAATTAAAACAAATTTCCATATTACAGAGTCATAGAAGCCTACAGCACAAAAAGACCCTTTGGCCCATTGAGTCTGTGCCGGTCAAAAGCAAGCACCTTACAATATTAATCCTGGTTTCCAGCACTTGGCCCATAGCCTTGTATGCCTTGGCATTGGAAGTATACATCTAATTATGTCTTAAAGGTTATGAGGTTTCTGCCTCTATCACCTAACAGTGAATTCCAGATTCCTATCAGCCTCGGAGTAAAAGAAAATTTCCAAGCATCCCCTCTAAATCTCCTGCCCCTTTCCTTAAGCCCTGTGGTCAGTGATCCCTCCATCAAGGGGTAAAGTACCTTCCTGTCCACCCAGTCTATGCCTCTCAAAGTTTTATACATCCCAATCATGTCCCCCTTTAGTCTCTTCTGCTCCAAAGAAAACAATCCCAATCCTTCTTCATAACTAAAAGTTCTCTTCTCTAGCCCAGGCAACATCCTGACAAATCTCCTCTTCACCCACTCCAGTGCAATCACAACCTCCAATAATGTGAATTGCAGAACTGCACACAATACTCTAGCTGAGGCCTAGTCAAAGTTTTATACAATTGTAGCACTATCTCTCTGCTTTTAAACTCGCTGCCCCTGCTAATAAAGGCAAATATCCCATATGCCTTCTTAACCACATTATCCACACATCATACTGCTTTAAGGGACTGGTAGAAAAACACAACAAGGTCCCTCTGATCCATTGTCCTTCTCACTGTCCTATCACTCATCGTATATTCTCTTGACTTGTTTGTCCTACCCAAGTGCAGCATCTCACATGTATTCAGATTGAATTCTATTTGCCACTGATCAGCACATCTGACCATCTATATATTCCTGTCATCTAAGGCTATATTCATTATACATTATCTCATCAATTTTCATATCATCACGAAGTAACTGATAAACCCTTTTAAGTCTAAATCATTCATATATATCACAAACAACTGAACCCTGCAGAACCCTACTAAACAGAGTCCAGTCAGAAAAACAACGCTCAACCATCAACCTCTGCTTCCTGACACTCAGCCAATTCTGGATCCGATTAGCCAAATTTCCTTGAATCCCATGGTGTCTTACCTTCACTCTCAGCAGCCCATGCAGGACCTTGTCAAAATCCTTACTGAAGTCGAAGACTACACCAAATACACTCCGCTCATCTGCACACCTGGTCACCTCCTCGGAAAATTCAATCCAGTTGACTAGACATGCTCTCCCTTTAACAAAACCACTGTTCTTATGATTCTTGATTAATTCCTGCCTCTCCAAATGCAGATTAATTCCGTCCCTCTGAATTGCTTCCAATAGTTCCCCATCACTGAGGTTGCTCCCTTGCCTCACTCAACATCCTGCGATACATTTTATCAGGCATGGAGATTTGTCTACTTTTAAGCCTGCCAGACCATTAAGAACCTCTTCTCCATCTATTCTAACTTCTTTAAGTACATCATAGTCTTCCTTTCTAATTTCTATACCCACATCGTCCCTCTGAATAGTAACACTGGCACAAAGTATTCATTTAGAACTCTATCTATGTCTTCTGGATCCATGCTCAAAATACAGTTGTAGTCTGAATGGGCTCTACTCTCTCCCTAATTATCATTTTACAATTACATTAAAGGTAAAAAAAAACTTTCAATCTTTCTTTAATTTACCTGCCACTAGTCTATTATTATATCTTGCTTTACACCATTTAAGTCAGAAGAGCTCTAATTACACTATCAGATGTCAATTTATTTTCACAAAAACACAAATACATTTTACATGGTTTCTTTCATGAACATTTTACAAAAACAGGAAAAGACAACATACCTGTAAGTTAATGTCTGCCATTGTAGATTTTTTAGATTGAAGATGTGTTTGGCTTTCAGAGTATTGCTCCTCAGCTTTTGAAAATGATGTTTTGCTGCAGTTATTCATGGAAAGACCACTATGTGGCAGACAATTAGGTGAATGCTGTCCAACCTAAAATGGATTTTAAAAATATGTTTTTAAATTGGAATGACATATGCAACTGAGATATGATTGGCATGAAATTGAGAGTGAGCAGTATTACTAAGCTGACTTGTAGCACATTCTTTGAAAGATATTTGAAGTACATATGCACATCTGGCCATGTGAGTCACTAAAAAAAACAATATACAATGAAATTTATGAGCCTTATCAGAGAAGTTCTTTTTAAAGCAATTATAGAAATTAATAATTTGGTGATGCTTGGTTTTTCAAAGTGCTCAGTCTATTAAAAATAAAATTGGATTGCAAAGTTAAAACTGCAACAAAGATGCCTAATTTAAAATAACATATTCATAAAGGCCTATCCATAATTGTCATAATTCCACATTGCATTCTTAGTAATTCTTTGATATAATCAATAATCAACTCCAATCTGTGTTAATTATGGTTCAGAAAAAGGTCACTGGACTAATATATGGAATTGGTGGGTTATCTTACAGGGAAAGGTTCATCAGGTAGGCCTCTTATCCTCTGAAATTTAGAAGAGTAAGAGGCATCACGATTAAAACATAAAAGATCCTGTTGGGTTTTGCCACTGCACGTGGAGAAAGAATGTTTCCTTCTATGGGAGATTCTAAACTAGGGGTCACAATTTACAAACAAGAGGTTTCCCATTTAAGACAGTGATGAGGAGATTTTGTTTTCTTGTACAGGATTGTGAGTCTTTGAAACTCTCTTCCTCAAAAGCTAGTAGAAGCAGAATCTTGAAATCTTTCTAAGACAGAGGCATTTAGATTCTTGATAAGCAAGAAGGGTGAAAGTATTGTGAGTAGCTGGGAATGTGAAGTAATCAGATCAGGGATGACATTATTGAATGGTGAAGCATTCTTGAGGGGCCAAGTGGCCTATTCCTGGCTCTAATTCATGTTTGTAATATGTTCAAATTTTATATGAATCAATATAAATACCAATAAATTTATTAAGGACTAAATTTGGGTGTACACAAACAATTGCATTTAGTATTTCTGATTTTGCTGCTCATTTGAAAGCCTACAGAACAATGTTGCGAAGTTCAGCTCAATTGTACTATTCGTTGCAGCTTGCGAGAACGTAGATAAAAGAAATGGAGGCATATTCACTTATGATAACTCCCATTGTGGCCTGTGAATCAAATGCTTGGAAGGATGATAGAATCAGCATCCTGTGCATGTGGCAGAAGCATATGGTGGGTAAACCATGACATCAGTCAACATCAAATGCTGATTTGGCACTAAATTTGCCATTTTGGATCTTGATAATGACTTCTCAAACACACACTCACCACTCCCAGCCTCTACGTTACCTCCACTACTGCACCTACTCAAAGAGATCACTATGCAGTTTTGAAGACAGGTAATTCTGGCTTTTTTTTGTCAGTGCAGAATAGCACACTGTGTTCCATGTTGTCAGAGGAGCTCACAAAGGATCTGCCAGCAGAAAGGAGTGGTGTCATCTTTGAAAGGTTTCTAAAGGGGAAACCTGTGGCTAGTCTTGGGGGTATAATTGAAATTCATCTTGGCTGTGGGATGACAGGCAGAGCTAACAAAGAAAAGCCATCAAGATTTTTTTTAAAGTCAATCATTGTTAATACTGTAGCATACAGTTTAGGATTTGAACATAAAACACTTCAATTTTTCTTCTGAGAGCACTGAAGTTGTAATTTTAATGCGAGGTTTGCAAGTATCAAATGGTGGAGCATGCTTGAGGAGCCAAATGGCCTATTGTCCCTAATTCATATGTATGTTCGTTTAATTTTTGTCCATTTTTAAGAAAGCACTTTTCTTTAATGATAAGATAGCCCAGCATTAAAGTAAGAGTTATTTTTAATGGTCTAACGATTTCTAATCCTCAAAACAGGCTTTGTGAATTCAACTGCAATTTAAAAGGGAAGGAGCCATTACAGCTTACCTCAGTTGCCAAATTCAAGGCATAAAGAATCTACCCAGAGATAGAAATGAGTGACAACTAGAATGTCAAAAATTGAGGCAGCCAATTGTGTAAAGGCCCAAGCCAGTGAGCTGCATTGAGCACTCAATTTGTCCGGCCTTCCTGTTTTATGGAAATGAGAGTAAATTTGGAGTGAGGCTCAGGCTGAGATTTTCAGGCATGCATTTAAGGCACAGGCATTACTTTGCTGTAGTTTTTAATGCAAAACCAATTCTCAGTTTCTGAAATAACTGCACGGAGGCTGTATCCCATCACCACCTCACCCTTTGTTTACATGTGCACAGTACATGAGTTCTGACCAGCCAGCTCAGAGCCAGTCCCTAGAATGAGGAGCCTCTCTGAATCTTATGTTTATATCTGTCAGCCAGGACTCCCTGATTGGGGTTGTTAACCTGGGCCAATCAAAGATTTCATTGTCAATGAGATCCACCTGGCCCTCATTCCAATCACTGCAGCTTCCACTTCGAGAATAAGAAACGTATTTGCAGTATCATAATCTTTTGAGCCGGCCTCAGATCTACCAATGTCATGATAATAATTAGACTACTTATAATTTCTGACTCCCCCATCAAACAAATGCAAAATTGATTGATTTGACAGATTATTAAAAAAAAGTTTAGGAATGTTTACTTATAAAACAGTTGTCAATACGATAAGACATCAGCATTAAAAATGGTAATGCATCTGCACAATTAGGTAATTTGCTCGTACCTGGGACTTTGCTGCTGGCTGTAAGTTTAAAGGCAAAATCCAACTTTACACACAAGAGTTAGGTGCTTCACTTAGTAATTGCATTGGCAACAAACGCAGCCTTACTAATAATGTGCATCTTCCCTTCTTCATAGAGGATTTGGCTGCTTCTACAATTGTCTCTTATCGAGATTTAAAAATATCGTTTCTCTTTTCATCATAAAATCAAAATCAGCAACTATCGAACAAATTATTTTTGAATAAGAAAAATCAAATGTAGTTACTCAGGGGAAGAACCGCAACAGTGAGGGATGAATGCAATGGCAGCCTTCATTACCAATATATACAGGCACGTTGCTCGCATAAAATCTGCTACCAATGGTCTTGTGATGCAGTATTACTGTCCCTCCCTCTATGTCTGGTTTCAAATCACATCTGTCATTGGGGTGTGTCATAATATGACTGCACAAGTTAATTACAAATATATAGAATCTGCTACCAAGAGTCATGTGGCATAGTGATAATGACTGGAAGGTCCGGATTCAAGTCCCTCCACAAATGTGATGGCCATGGAGGTGTGGCATAGCACAATCAAACAGGTTAATAGCCATTTTTTAAATCTGCTACCACTCGCTGCCCCCCCACCACCCCAGCGAGCCAGCAAGCAAACCACACAGATAAAGAAGGTCATATTTTTACTTCCTACTCTTTGCTATCTAACTTAGAATCATAGAATCCCTTTATTGTGGAAACAGGCCCTTCGGCCTAACCAGTCCACACCGACCCTCGGAGCATCTCACCCAGACCCATCTCCCTATAAACCTATAACCCACCTATGCTACGGGCAATTTAGCATAGCCAATCCACCTTGCCTGCACATCTTTGGACTGTGGGAGGAAACCGGAGCACCCGGAGGAAACCCATGCAGACACGGGGAGAATATGCAAACTCCACACAGACAGCCACCCATGGGTGGAATCAAACCCGGGTCCCTGGCGCTGTGAGGCAGCAGTGGTAACCACTGAGCCACAGTGCCGCCCTTTAGGCAGCAGTTTACACACTTCTGCTATAAGCTTCCATTTAAGGAGATTGTTCAGGTTGTAAAAGTTTCATGATCATTTCCATCCTACACAACTGACAATCCTGTCTCCAAAAACAAGTATTCACAAACAAACATTTGTTAGAAAAGACCTTTGGCTTCATATTTTCAATCAATGACAACAAATTGAGATCAATATTTTTGTTACCATCAAATTCAACCATTCCAATGCTCTTGTGGTTGGCTTCTCACCCAACATCTAACATAAACTTGCACTCCACAAAACCAAAGACAGAGGAGAAGAAGTAAGCCATTCAGCCCATTGAGTCTAGTCCACCAAAGAGACCATGCCCTCAAGTCTCAGACTAGCCCATCAAGGGAAACACCCTTTCTGCATTAACCATGTCAAGTTCTCTAAAGATCTTGTATGTTCCCATAAGGTTGCGTGTTATTCTTCTAAATTCTAACGAGTACAGACGCAATCTACTCAACCACTCCTCATAAGACAGTCCCTCCAAACTAGATATCAACTGAGTGAACTTTTTCTGGACCACCTCCAATACCAGTATATCTTTCCTTAAATAAGGGACCCAAAACTGTTCACAGTTTTTCAGATGTGGTCTGACTAGCATCTTGACAGTTCTAGCAAAACTTCCGTACCTTTATACTCCATTTCTTTTGAAATAAAAGCCGTTATTCCATTTGACTTCACTGTTACCTGGGGAACTTGGATGCCAGCTTTATGATTCATGGATATTGACACCCAAATCCCTCTGTTCTGTAGCCTTCTGAAGTCTTTCTCCATTTAAATAATAATAAAATCCTCCATTCTTCCTGTCGTAGTGAATCACCTCTCAGTTCCCCACATTACAGTCCATCTTCCAAGTTTTCCACACTTATTTAACCTGTCTATACTCTTTTGCAGACTCTTTGTGTCATCGTCACCATGTGCCTTCCCACATCTTTTTGAATCATCCATAAACTTGACTACTGTACATTCGCTTTCCTCATCTAAGTCACAAATATATATTGTAAGTAATTGTGGCCCCAGCAATGATCCTGGGCTGCATCCTGAAAATAGCCTTCTTAACTTATTAAGTAGCCTAATGTGTTGTACTTTATCAAATGCCTTCTGAAAATCCAAATGTATTACATCCATTGCTTCCTCTTTATCTATCCTACTTGCTACTTCCTCAAAGAATTTTAGTAAGATTGTCATGCATGATTTCCCCTTCATGAAGCCATGCTCACTCTGCTTGAATTATTACATATTTCTAAACACTCACTATTACATCCTTTATAATAGACACTAACATTTTCATGAAGCTAACTGGCCTACAGATATAGTAGGAACTGCAGATGCTGGAGAATCCGAGACAACAAGGTGCAGGGCTGGATGAACACAGCAGGCCAAGCAGCATCATAGGAGCAGAGAGGCTGACGTTTCGGGCCTAGACCCTTCATCAGAAATGCTTTATGTCTCCTTTCCTTTTTAAATAGAGGTGCTACATTGGCAGTTTTCCAATAATCTGGAACTTTTCCAGAATTTAAGGATTCCTAAAATATTATTCCCAGTGTATCTACTGTCTCGGTAGCTACTTCCTTTAATATCCTAGGATGCATCCCATCAGGTCCAGATCATAGCCAAAGTTATAGTTTAGGTAATAATGCAAAATATTTGTCAATGTGATTTGTTACTCAGACCTTGTTAACAAATATTAAAATACAAATGATGCTTTATTTGTTCTTGAAACATTTGATTGAAATAACTTACAGTAAAAATAATTCATCATAATGTGATTAGGGCAAAATATCTCATTTTTTATGATACTTAAGATCTGTACACTCAATTTGGGAAGTTCTCAGGACAACATCCACTAAATACAGTACAGAAATAATTGCCCTCTATTTAATTTCATACCGCGAAGTGAGTACTTAATTTCATAATGCAGCACATTTAACTTGATCAGTGTCTGAGGGAACTGGTGTGTAACCTGACTAGATATGCTCAAATTGATGCGTTGCACCATTTAAGTTTCAAGGGCTAGCAAAAGAAACTGCATGCCAACAGAATCATAAATTGTAAATGTAATGAAGACTAATATCCTCATTGATATTTTGCTAACTATAAATATACAACGTAATAAATTTTGCAAGTTTGCTTATTGAATTTGATTTTTGATATCTACATTTACAGTCATTTACAAATTTGCGTTGTGCTTACTGATTGCTGTTCCTACTCTTTCCATGCATCTTCATTTCTATCTCATTCTGTCCCTCACCATTCTGGTCATATTTCTATTTACTTGTTTTTCTCTCTCATTTTTTGTCTCATCAGTTCTACTTTCTAATTTCTTATATCTCATTTGCCTTGTCACTGCCTCTTTTACATTCCTTATTCCTGCATATTTTTCAATCTTTTTTATAATTACTAAATAGCTTTTCCTTCTCATAAACTGCATCTCTGCTCGAGGTAGCACAGTTTACCATTGTTTGCTGCAGAGCCTGCAAAACACTGTGCTTACAGCAGTGTCACTTTGCATTTGCTTCTTTGTTCAGCTGTGAACTGGCTTATTGTTTAATGGCAGAACATGTGCAGCAGTACGAATGCTGAATATCCTAGCTAAAATTAATTTGTTTACCTTGCAAGTAAATCAAATTATTTTGCAAAGTCAGACCAGAACAGGGAAAATGAGACCCCTTTTATAATGCTAATCATATACTTTGTTTTAAAAGGCAATAAGTTGCATTTATATAGTGCCTTTCAAGTCCTCAAGATCTCCCAACAACACCTTACTTTAACATAAAGTGCCTGCAATGTGGAAACATCCCAAAGTGCTTCACAGGGGTGTTGTCAAACAAAATTTGTCATCAATTCACATAAGGAGATATTGCTACAGAGTAGATTTTAAGGAGAGTCTTAGAAGGAGGAAAGAAAGTGAGAGAGGTGAAAAGATTTAGGGAGCAAATTTCTGATCATAAAACTTGGAGGTGAAAGAATGGCAGTCAATAATGGAATGATTAAAATCAGGGATCTAACCAATCTAACTTTGAGACGTCTGCCCAATTGGGCCTTTTGCTGATCCCTGATCTTAAAGGTTAGAATTGGTTAGATATCTTAGTAAGTAGCTGGGGTGATAAAAATTACAGAGATAGATAGGGTGACTGAAGGGATTTGAAAACAGGGTTGAGAATTTTAAAATCAAGGCATTTTTAATGAGGTGCCAATGTGGGACAGCAAGAACAGGATGATGGGTGAACATTAATTTGTGCAATATTCTAATAAAGGAAACAGTATTTTGGATGAGCTAAAGTCAGTGGAAGGTGACAGACTGTAGGCCAGCCAACACCATGTTGGAATCGAGAGACACGTCCAGAAGTCACAAAGGTATGGATCAGTGTTTCAGCAGCAAAAGACTGCACCAGAGGTGGGGTCAAGTCCTGCGGTCAACATGTTCTGGAAATAAAAATGGGAGTTATTAGCAACGGAGTGTTTAACGGTCAGAATCTCATCTCTGGGTCAAATGACATCAAGGTTGCAAATTGTCTAGTTCAGGCATAAACAATTGCCAAAGAGAGGGATGGAGTTTGTGGCCAAGGAACAGAATTAAGGATGGGATCAAAGACAACGGCTTTGGTCTTCCCATCATTCAGTTAAAGAAACTCATTAGGTTCAAGAGAGATATTGTATTTTCAGATAATGTCACCAACGACAGCACAGAGATGATAAACAAAAGGAAACCAAAAATGGACCCTTGGAGGACACGAGAGACAGTGGTATAGGACCACAAAGAGAAGCAATTTCAGGAGACTCTCTGGCTCTGACTGGATATATAAGCGAGGAAACAGACAACTGCAGTCTTACCCAACTACACATCAGAGAAACTTTGGAGGAGACTGTGTCGTTAACTGTGCTAAAGAGATCAAGGAGGGATAGTTTACCATGTGTATAGTCGCACAGAATGGCGATGGAAACTTTGATAAGAACTGTTATGATAAATTAGCAAGGCATAATTGTGTTTGGAGGGATTTGAACATGAAGGTCTGGAATAAAACAGCATGGATTTGCAAGATGACAAGCATATTTCAAGACATCTATTCTTAAGGTCTTTCACAGCTGATTAAGTATTTGGAAGTGTAGCCAATATTGCAATGTAGGAAAATATAATTGCTAGTGTGTACGGGGTACATTCCCCCAAATAATAATGTGATGGTGCTTTTCTGGACACGAATAGAACTTTTCTGATCTTCATTGAAAAATATCACCTCCAACATAGCAACAACAGCGAAGAGTTTTACCACTGAATCTGTTATTCTGCATCTCTTATTAAAATTGGGAATATAACTGTAAAAGAACTGAAAAATGTCACTTAGCTTCCACTGTAAGTAGTATTGAGGTTTCTTTAAAACATAGAATCTTAAGTTTTCTAATAGTCTTAACATCATGATTTTTATTGGTTTTGAGGCAAAATGTAGAAAATCTGCTTGTTGTTGTCTGGTTTCTTCTGTCAGAGGAAGCTCCAAAAGTATGTTCATATCTCCCCCTACTGACATAAAACATTTACTACAGCAAAGTACCTTTATTACCTCTGCCAAATAAATAAAAGAAAATGTCAAAACAGTACAACAATTTAAAACTTAATTTGAGGGATGAAAACTGGGAGATGACGTCACATAACTTTTAATTTTATCAACAGGGTGATAATAATCTTTCAAATGAGACATTAAACCAGGGCTCCATCTGCACTTCCAGGTACACACAAACAATTTCATGACTGAAGAAAAGCAAGTTGAGCTCTCTCTCCTGTCCCAGCAAATTTTATCCCTCAGCTAACATCAACAAACCACAGATTCTTTCAGCTAGTACTGCTACCTCATTGTTCCATGTGTTGCCACATTACCTGGAGCACAACAAACATTTTCTTGGATTTTGCACTGGAAATTAGACAGCCAAAAGGCTTAGACATCCACAGGTATCCAAGTGAACTGTGCAATAACTGCATATCTGCAACTGCAGAAGAGATCATGTTTAGCTCTGCACAAGCCTAGAAGTAAGTTAAAACTTAATTCAGTCATTTTATTTTACAGCAAACTTTTTATTAAGCAGCACCTATGGGACTAGGGATGTGCTGGTTGATCAAATAGTCCAGATGATCAAGAGGTATGCAATAAACCTTGAACAAGCAAAGCTTTGAGACATCAACATCGCTCAAAAAAATCAATGAAAAACACCAATACACCTCCTAAAATCAATGTAAAAACAAACAGTAAGTAACAGAAATGCAATGCAGGGGCAATACATATCACCGTCATACTTTATTTACAGCTTAAATGCTAGGGCATTGTGGTAGATTGTGGGGTAGTGAGGTATAAGTTTTGCAGGTTTATCAAGAATGCCAGTTGCTAAACTGCTGGTTAAAACAAAGTTTGCTATACTTTCTCTTCCCACATCCAAGTCATTAATACAGACTGGAAATAGTTGGGACCCAGGGACTGAACCCTGTGGCACCCAACTAGTTGTATATTGCCAACCTGAAAAAGACCCATTTATTTTGGCTAAGATAACAAGGTGTAGAGCTGGATGAACACAGCAGGCCAAGCAGCATCAGAGGAGCAGGAAAGCTGACGTTTCCGGTCTAGACCCTTCTTCAGACTCAAAACATCAACTTTCCTGCTCCTCTGATGCTGCTTGGCCTGCTGTGTTCATCCAGCGCTACACCTTGTTATCTCAGATTCTCCAGCATCGGCAGTTCCTACTATCTCTGTAATCACTTATTTTGGCTCTCTGCTTTCTATTGGTTAGCTAATCCTCTATCCAAGTGAATAAATTACCTCTAACCCCATATGATCTTATCTTGTACATTAACCTTGTATGCAGTGCCTTATCAAATGCCTTCTAGAAGTCCAGATACAGGTGGTCCTCCTATAACATGATAGCGGTGTTCTTGTGTGATCTTGCGCTAAAGAAAGTCATGCTATACAAAATCGATATAGAATATTGCATCATAGGAAAATCGCTATACCTGTACAGCAGAAAGTTCGCATTATCCAAACAGCATCCAATATTCATCAATCATTTTACAGCCAATTCACATTAACAAAACACGTGTTATAACAGAACTACCTGTACACTGTATCTACAGGATCCCCATTATCCACATTGCTAGTTACATCCATGAAGACCTCAAGCAATTTAGTTAAACATGATTAATCCTTCATAAACCCATACTGACCCTGATGAGTTGCATTTTGACTTTCCAAATGCCGTGTTACTTCCTCGGTAATGAGTTCTAACAATTTCCCAATGATACACGTTAAACTAACTGGTCTGTCGTTTTCAACTTCATGTCTCCCTTCCTTTATGAGTAAGAGTGTTATATTAGCATTTTTTCCAATCCACTGGAACCTTTCCTGCATCCAGGGAGTTTTGGAATATTATAACCAATGGATCCATTATCTCTGCTGCCGCTTCTTTTAAGACATATGTATTAACTAATCAACTTGCTGATTTACACTGGTCCGGGTTATGTAACATCTTGATTTTAAATTCTGCTTATTGTTTCAAATCACTCCACATCCTCGCCCAATCCCTATGTCTCTAATCTGCCAAAGTCTTAAAACCTGTGAAATATCTGCATTCTTCTAATTCTGAACTCATAAGCATCCCCAATTTTAATTTCTCTGCCACTGGCAGTCACACCATCATATGCCAAGGTCCTTCATTTTGAAATTTTCTTCTGAATTCTCTCTATCTATCTTTTTTCTTTATGATCCACCACAAAACCAACTCTTCAACTAAGGAATTGGTCATTTGCCCACAATATCTTCGTATATGTTTTGGTTTATTCTGTAAACAAATTTTTGTTTAAAACTCTCATGATCACACTGTTACTTGGTAACAATGGCAAAACGACCAGTGTGACTGCAATTTCTGGTATCAACATGTGCAGTTAAATGCAGAAATCCAGAAACTGTTCTGTGATTCTGTTCCTCCACAAGGCAGGCTGTTAAATCCCTCGCTCTTGGAAATTAATTAGAAATCACTGATTTCACATGAATTTTTGCTTCTTATACAATTAGTATAAGTACTGTAAAAAGTATTGAGAGAAAAAGTCTTATGGCATAATGGTAGCGTCCAACCCAGAAAGAGCTAGTTCAAGTCCCACATGCTCCAGAGCTGTAGCATTACATGTTTGAACATTTTGATTTAAAATATCTAAAAATTGTTGCAAAAATTATGCTTTGTTCAATGAGGGCTTGAAAAAGAGTATTAAGTCATAGTTATTCAAAAACAAACTATCTGGTTCCAAAGAATTCATTTATATTATGTAATGTTACATTTCTCCACTACATGCAGAAAATTACAGAGTGATTTTTAATTTAAAAAAATTTATAGAGTCATACAGCAAGGAAACAGACCCTTCAGTTGACCAAGTTTCCCAAACTAAACTAGCCCCATTTGCCTGTGTTTAGCCAATATCCCTCTATTCCCACTCATGTACCTGTCCAAATGTCTTTTAAATGTTTTCACTGTACCTGCATCTACCTTCCTCTGGCAATTCATTCCACAAACAAACCACCGTCTGTGTGAAAATGGGGTCCCTCATGTCCCTTTTAAATCTCTCTCCTCTTACCTTAAAATTATGCCCTCTGGTTTTAAGCTCCCCAACCCTAGGGAAAAGACCTTATCTATGCCTCTCATGATTTTATAAACTTCTATAAGGTCATCCCTCAACTTCCTATCTGCAGTGAAAAAGTTCCAGTTTATCCAGCTTCTCCTTATAATTCAAACCCTCCAGTCGTAGTAACATCCTTGTAAATCTTTTTGTTAAAAGTTTGTTAATTATGCTTCAACTACTACCTTAATCCATGTGCATATCCCAAACTATAATTTGCTTCACATAAGATAATAAAATTGAACATTAAAATCTGCTCAGTATCTCCTGACTTGCTGTCAAAGAAAACTTATTGGTTAGCCTCCTTGATGACATCACTGTCACTGGACCCCAGAGATTCTCTATTGCTGCTGCCAAAATGAAATTAAAATTGGGAAAGATAAAATCCATGCCATGGAGGTCAACAGAACTTTAAGCTAAGTTGTGAGTGCAGTCATTTCACCACTAACCACAAAATTTTGGCTATTTTGTTTTAATTTTACACTAGCATTTTTTCTTTTCTTCAATTAAAGAACCCCAATAATGATCGCTTCCTAAATTAATCATACTCCATTATGTTCAAAATGACTAACTTACACAATCCTCCCATGCATTTGCAGCTGTCGAGTTGTATTTTGGTAAACAAATAAGATCTGTAACATTGATGTCTTGAATAGCATGAGGTTCAAAAACAATATTATTCTGTAGTCAAAACAATTTAAATAAAAAAAGTATCACAATGGTTTCCTCTGTATGTACAGAGTACATCACTGAAAATTCATTATAGAACTTTAATTTTTAAATAACCACTGCAACCCATAAAATATAGACAGCAATGTTTGAACAGTATAAACATGGACGTATTAAGCAGTGATTTGGAATATCATAAGATATTCTTACTATTATCCAATTTTCAATCATCTCAATTTACTCCATGAGTGATTTATACATCGCCACAATATTGACAAAGAGTTCAGAGAGATGGGAGCAGCAATGTTGTGAGAAGCCCACCATCTCCAGGCCAACATTCTAACTTGAACATATATAACTGCTCCATTATTAAATCTGGATAAAAATCAAGAAATTCCAAAACATCATAATGGAAGCTGCTAATGCAGAAGCTCATCATTATAGGCAAGATAGCCAGTAAATGTGACTCAACCAGCATCCCCCACAGCTAACGAACAAATAATTTTTAAAAAACAATGTTTATATTTAATTTCAGAATATTGATAACTAAATAGTCAGTAAATGATTAAAGCTAAAAGCATCCAAGCACAGAGGATGAGGCAGGGTAGGCAGAATATTGAAAATTGGTACAGCACTATTGCAACTAGCATCATAACAATCCCAACGGAACTTAAATCACTTATGGGATGGGGACATCATTAGCTGAGCCAGCATTTATTGCCCACACCTTGTTGCCCTCAAGAAGGTGGTGGTGAGCTGTCTTCTGGAACTGCTGCAGTCCATGTGCTGTAGGTATATCCAAAATGCCATTAAAAAGGGAATTCCAAGATTTTGACCCAGTGACAGTGAAGGAACAGTGATATATTTCCAAGTCAGAATGATGAGTGATTTTGATGGGAACTTGCAGTTGGTGCTGTTCCCATGTCTCTGTTGCCCTTATCCTGCTAGAAGGAAGTGGTTGCTGTTTTGGAAGTGCTGTCTAAGGATCATTGCAAATTTCTGCAGTGCATCTTGTAGGTGGTGCACTTTGCTTTTATGAGGTTGATGGTGGTTGGGAGTGAATGTTTCCAGATGTGGTGCCAATCAAGCAGCTGCTTTGTCCTGGATGGTGTCAAGTTGTCAGAGCTGCACACATCCAGGCAAGAGGGGATTATTCCATCATACTGCTGACTTTTGCCTTGTTGACGGTGGGCAGGCTTTGGAGAGTCAGGAGGTGAGCTACTCACTGCAGTATTCCTTAGCTCTGACCTGCTCTTGTAGCCATTGCATTTATATGGCGAGTCCAGGTGAGTTTCTGGTCAATGGTAACGCTCAGGAAGTTGATTGTGGGAATTCAGTGATGGTGAAACCATTGAATGTCAAGGGATAGTGGTTAGATTTCACTTATTAGAGATGGTCATTATTTGCAGTTGTGTAGACCAAATGTTACGTGCCACATTTCAGCTCAAGCCTGGATACTGTGCAGGTCTGGTTGCATTTGAACAGGATCTGAGGAGTCATGATGTTGCTAAACATTGTGTAATCATCAGGGAACATCTCTCTTCTAACCATATGATGGAAAGAAGGTCACTACCGAAGCAGGTGAGAAATTCCTGCACAGATGTCCTGGAGCTAAGATGACTGACCTACAACAGCCACAACTACAACCAATTTCCAATGTGCCAGATAAGATTCCAACCTTCGGAGAGCTTTCCCCCAATTCTTACTACTCCAGTTTGTTAGGAATCCTTGATGTCACATGCTGTATTGACTTCCTTGATGTCAAATGCAGCCATGATGTCAAGAGATGTCACTCCCACCTCACCTCTGGAATTCTTTCATCCATGTTTGAACCAAGGCTGCAATGAGGTCAGGAGCTGAGTGGCCTTGGCGTAACCCAAACTGAGAATCTGTGAGCAAGTTATTGCTGAGTAGCTGCTGCTTGATAGCACTGTTGATGATACCTTCCATCATTTTACTGATGATCAAGAGTAGGCTGATGAGGCGGTAATTAGATTTGGGTTTTGATTGTCCTACTTTGTATGTACAGAACACACCTGGACAATTTTCCACATTGTCGGGTATATGGCAGTGTTGGAGTCGTACTGGAACAGCTTGACTTAGATGCAGCCAGTTCTGGAGTATAAGCCTTCAGTACTGTTAGTGACTACTGCCAAGGCCCATAGCCTTTGCAATTTCTAATGCCTCTAACTGTTTTTTAATGTCCCATGGAGTGAATCAAATTGGCTGAAGACTGGTATCTGTGATGCTGAGCATCATCCACTTGGTACTTTTGGCTGAAGATTGTTGTGAATGCTTTGGCTTTATCTTTTGCACTGATATGCTGGTATCTACTATCACTGAGGATGGGATTTCTTTTTTATTCTCTCATGGGACGTGGGTGTCACAAGCTGGCCAATTTTTTTTTAAAATTGCCTGTCCCTGATTGCCCTTTAGAACATGGTGGTGAACTGCAATCCACATGCTGTAGCCTCCTCCTCCATTGAGCTGTTGATTGTCCACCCCCATTGACAACTGGATGTGGCAGGACTGCATAGCTTAGATCTGATCTGTTGGTTATGGAATTGCTTAGCTCTGTCTATCATTTACTTGATAAAAAATACTTTTATTATGTTTTAAAATTATTATTTTTTGTTTATTAATTTGCTGTTTGTGCTGTTTGTCACACAAGTAGTCCTGTGTTGTAGCTACACCAGTTTGACACCTGATTTTTTACGTATGCCTGTTGTTTACGGCTTGTTGCTAATGCTGTTTGGCATGCGTATTTTCCTGTTTTGTAGCTTCACCAATTGCAGCCTTTACCACAGTTCCATACAATGTACATGTAAAAGTGAATGTTCCCATAACTGTTCTTCAGTGAATAATAAAACACTACTACCACCCTGCTGTCCTCTCTCCCTATGTTTCCCTGGATTCATTTTAGAAATTGAGGCCAAGCTACTTTGGGAACTTAATCTAAAGTTGATTCACTGGGACTGCACAGCCATTTATTGCGAGGATATATGACATGAAATAAGAAAAAAAGCAGACATTTCGGCTTATCAAGGTGAAACCACAATTCAATAAGATAATGACTGAACTGTTTGTGTTTCAAAGTCCATAATTATGTCTACTCTGATAACCTTTGATTCTCCTAACAAGAATCTGTCCACCTTTGTCTTAAAAAACATTTAATCACGCCACATCCATGTTCTGAGGCCAAGTACAAGATTTTCCAAGACGTAGATTGTCACTCCAGCCCTTTTTTTTTAAAACAGAAAGGAGCACGACATTTCTGTCACATATAAGGTGAATGTGACATTAGGGTAATGGGATGGTAGGATGCCAGATGAGTAGGGGAGCTAGGGAGTCAGGTAAGTGGTGCACCAGGTGCATGGGGTGCCAGCTGGTATGGGGTAGGGTACCAACTGGAGAGGGATAGTCTGCCAAGGTGTGAGGTGTCAAGGCGGGAGGCAGATACATGTTTACGGTAATTTGGAGTGGACTGGAAATGTTGAGTCTGGAGGGGGTAGGGATGGTGAGTGTAGAGAGTGGGTGTTTGGATCAGATGCTGCCGGTCAAATCAGGTCTGTCATGGGGAGATAGCAGCATGGTGGGTCAGGCCCAGCGAAGGGATCAGATCCAACAGGGCTGGAAGGTCAATCAGGTCCGCTAGTGGCAGCAGAGAGAGGAGAGAAATGAGATCATGTCCAACAGAAGGGGTGCCAAGACTGGGCTGGTCTGGTCGGGGTGGGACAGGTCCAATGGTGAGGGTGTATTGGATCTGGTGGCGGTGTCAGGATGGGATTGGGTGGTCCAGTGGAAGAAGCTGAGAGATGGATGTCGGGTGCTGGAACACAGGGTGTTAGCTAGCAGGGTGGATGGTATTGGATCCTGGGGATTTGGGAAGGCTAGCTTCCCAGAAGGGTCTTGTGTCCCATAGTCTGGGGCAGCAGTATCAGGTGCTGGGGATATCAGGTCAGGGTCTTGCTGAATGTGAAGTGTAAGCGTAGTTGGGGCCATTTTACTTAATTTCATCCGAAGTCTCCAACTTTTATGGAAACTTCTGGATTGTTCCAGGCATAGTGAAATTTCCTGCAGGAAAATTTAGTTCAGTCAAATCCTTCCGAGTGTGCTCTGATGGGGATTCTGTAGCGCCCCCATGTGCAACTCCAACCAATGAATGTCAGGGCAGCAGAAAATATACCCCAGAGTTTCAAAGTCGTATATCACAAAATAGAAGATATTGACCACACCAAACAAGTCAGGCAGTATGTCCAGAGATAACACAGGTAAAAGCCTCACCATTATAGGCTGACTAATTTTTGGATTTTTTTCGAGGAAGTCTCAAGCAGAGTGGATTGAGGGAAACCAGTAGGTGTGTTGTATTTTGACTTCCAGAAGGCGTTCAACAAGGTACCTCAAAATAGGTTAAGTCACAAAATAAGAGCCCATAGTGTTGGAAGTAGTATATTGGAGTGATAGAGAATTGGCTAATGGACAGGAAACAATGAAGGGGGATAAGGGGTTCTTTTGCAGTTGGCAACCTTTAACCAGTGGGGCTCCACACGGATCAATGCTGGGACCGCAACAGTTTACAATGTGTATTAATCACTTGGAGGAAGGGAGCTAATGCACTATAGTCAAATTCACAGATGAAACAAAAATAGATGGAAAGGCAAGTTACAAAGTGGATACAAACAGTTTGCAGAGCGATATTGATAGGTTATGTTAGTGGACAAAATGTTGACAAATAGAGTATAATGTGAGAAAATGTGAGAATTTGGAAGGGAAAACAAAATAACAGTATCATATAAATGAAGAAAAACTGCAGAAAGCTGCAACACAAAGGGACTTGAGGGGTACTTTTGCATGAAACACAGAAAGCTAGCGCACAGGAAAGCTAATGGAATGTTGACCCTCATTTCGAGGAGGTTGGAAAGTATAAGTAGGAAAGTCTTACTGCAACTATACAAAGTGTTTGTGAGATCATATCAGGAGTACCGTGAACAGATTTGGATCCTTTATTTAAGGAAACATCTCATTTCATTGGAGAAGGTTCACTGGGATGATCCGTAGTATGGAGGGAT
>NC_063334.1:79776925-79799583 GCF_021869965.1 Rhincodon typus | reverse complement strand
GGTGTTTCAGTGAAAGATCATCTCGTCAAACAAAAAAAAAATCTAGGAAGCCTGACTGCAGTCTGGGATCTGACTCGTCCAGTAAATAGGTGGGATTACACAAAATATGCCTTGCATAAAGTATTTTTAAGTTCCCCCACACCCGTACATCTGTAGCCAACATCGCCAAACTTTGTAATGTAATATTTTTAAAAATTGACTTTAGTCTCGACAAGTGAAGAAGCAAACAATTTGGAAGAGTTCGGAAAATCGGAACTTATCTGATATCATTACCGACTTACGACATTTACAGGGAAACTTTAATATGATGAGAGGCCCCAAGCCACTTCGTGGCAATGTAATCAGATAAAAATTAACACCAAATTATGCAAGACCATAGGTCAAATCTTCAGGTCTCTGGATTATCAGAGAACAGATGTGTGAGCAAAGACTCGCTAGGACCCTGCAAAAGTCCTAATGCACAAACCTACATGGGAATTTCCCGGGAAATTTAAACTCCCACTGAGCAATTGCCCCGCTCCTAGGATTCTGCAGGAATATTGCAGCATTAGAGTCAGGGACTTGGGAGATGTTAGACAGATTATAACCTAGAGAGTACTGAGAAAGAGAAATAGACTGAACTGGTTTGACTGGGGTTTTTCAGCAGGCTATGTACTCAGAAGCTGCTGGACTGAGAAGCTGTGTTTGAATTTTACTCCGTCTAGTTACATATTCAATTAAAGAATTATTGAATGAGAAAGAATCCCAGTCTATAAGAAGCAAGTGAATATTCTTCAGAGCCTGCTGGAAGCTATCTGAATTGACTGGTGACTTCATAATTCAAGCAAAATACAATCCCATGTGCCTGCAATATAACACATCGCTCAAGGATTCCACAAATACCTGGTACTCATTTGGATTCTCAATCCTCACAGAGAGGTGAGGGTGTGTCGTATACATATAACATCAAGTAAAATTGACATTTCAATGAAGCACAGGATCAGGTTGGCAACTGGCCGTCTGGAAGTTCCTCGCAGAATGTGCGATGAAATTGAATTTTGAGCAAAGTACTGGAAGCAAAAGCATTGGAAGCATTTCAAAAGTAGTTGGGCACTGCAGTGACGTTACTTCAATCTGGCAAATTACAATTCTTATTTTCTTTCTAATTTATCCCTTAACTATCTATTCGTTTGAATCTAAGAGTGGGCATTACGATCAAAGTATAGTTGGTTTGAATCACAGACCTTAACTGGAATATCTTGTTGTTTAGCATTTCTCTGTTAAAATTACAATATTGATAAACAGTTACTTTATGTTCAAGTTATAAAAGTAATGTGTTACTCTTAACATCCGCTTCGGAACCATTGAGCAATTTGGCCAGTCATCGAATGTTTTAATTTCACTTTGTTGCAAATCCAGTGTTAACAAGTCTGATTTGGTCTGGCTTGTTAGCCATGTTATAACAACAGTTTATAAAGACTTGCAGGCAGGCTCATTTTAATATTTCTAAGTCATTCTGAATACAGTCAGAAAGTGAAAAACAAATACCCATGACCTCTCTGATTAATATCCTTTACAAATACACCAGTCCAGCGCGCGCTTAAGTATAAATCCATCTGTAATTTAACATGATTTGCCACTTGAAATATGCAGTAGGTCAAGAATAAAATTTTAGGCTAAATTGTTAAGGAAGACAGCATGATACCAACAACGCATTCGTAGTATTTTATAATTTTCAACATCATTATTACAATTCAACAGTCCTTGCAGTGTTGTTTGCAATAAAATTGTTCCATTAACAATAATCATCTATCAGAGAAATCCGTTGATATAAGCAGCTCATCTCAATAAAGGTGCAACCCAACAAGAAATATCCCTATCACTGGTGATCAGACAGTACAGATGAGAATTGCCAAAGGTTCCCACTGTGGCTGATCCAGCTGGAAAAAAAATAACTTCACTGCAGTGCGTAACTACTTCTTAAATTACTCCAACATTTTTGTTTCCAGTACTTCGCCCAGAATTCAATGCCACACATTCTGCAAGGAAGCTCCTGATAGCCAGTTGCCAATCTAACCCTTGAAATTTCAATTTTACTTAATGTTGTGTTCTATACTACTCGCTATCACCTCGCTTCAAGGATCAAGGGCCTAATTTTCTCTGTATTCTCTGTTATAATTCAATGTCTAATACTATTCATCAGTATCTATCATCACCAGAGTCTGACTGTCTCCTTTATGTTCCAATGGCCAAACCCTGCATAGTACTCAGTGTTATATGACCAGAGTACTGTAGAGTTTTAGCAAGGTATCTTCTGATTGTGTTCTACTGGTTTAACTATCTTTGCTTTGTTAAGGCTTGTTTTTTGGTTTCAGTGTTTTCAGACTTCAATGTAGCCCTGTGAATTATTCTACTCCCAGCTATTAGTACACCAATGAATACAATCAACAAATATACAATAAACTGGTGGATAATAATACATCTTTACCTCAACAACCATTCTGATCAGCATACATTAATTATGACTAATCAAGGATTTTAAAACTGGATATATTGCTGGAATGACCATTTGTAACATTTCAACGTTTTCATCTTTCCACCAAATTCCAGGTCTCACTAATCGAGATACTGCACTGAATAAATAAAGCGTTAGCCTCGTTGTTTAGAGCTTTTACTCAGTACACTGAAAGGTTTATGACAATTGTCGATCATAATTATTTTACAATAGTGATAAAGCTAAAATAATTTTAAAGCCTAGACATTTTTTTCAGTAATTATAGCACAACAGCTTCCAAGTTAGCAAGAGTTTAGTAGTAACTAATACCCTAAAATACTATATGTGTATTTACTTAATCTATTATTTATTAAAAATAGTACGTAGTTTCAAAAATCCAAACATGGCTGGTATTGTAATCATAAACAACAAAATATGGGCATTGCTAGCCCATCCTTTATTGCCATTGAACCCAGTTGCCATTTTAGACAGCAGCTAAGATTCAATCACAGTAGTATAAATGCAAAGTCACATGCAGGTCAGACCAAGTAAGGATGGCAGATTTCCTTCCCAAAAGGTTATACGCGATCAAATTTTTATGATAACTGATTATTGTTTCTTGCTCACCATCAGTAACACTGGATTTATAGTCCATTTTTATTAACTGAATTTAAATTCTACCAGCCACTATGCTGGGATTAGAAATCATCCTCAGAGCATTAACCTGGGCCTCCAGATTACTAATGATATTTACATGGCATCATTGTATTCCAGAAATTGAAAATGAATAGGAGCTATCTAACATGGAAGATACAAACAGGTCTCAACGGTTTCAATATATCAACTTCCTGAAAAAATATTGACTGCGGTTTCCCAAGGCAGCACAAACAGAATTATGAACAAAACTAGAGCAAAACAGAACTATTAATCAGGTGCAACTCTGAGGAGGAAAAGGAATGAAAAGCCACAAGTCAACAAAGTGCTGTTTGAAACATAACAGTGGCCTCATAGGGACAGAGACAGTCTAATGAAGAGAAACAAAAGTTTGAAGTGATTTTTTTTAACTGTGTTTAAATCAGAAGGATAATAGCTGAGAAAGCTACAAGACGGAAGTATGACTGCTTCCTAGTTGTCCTCCTAGTGTCAACATGTTCAGAGAATAGAATCCGAGTCATAGCTATTAAGTGAATATTCCTTGGAGGCTACTGGTAGCTATCTGCATACATCGGTATCTTCAGAACGTAAGAACATAACATAAGAACATAAGAACTAGGAGCAGGAGTAGGCCGTCTGGCCCTTCGAGCCTGCTCCGCCATTCAATAAGATCATGGCTGATCCTTTCGTGGACTCAGATCCACTTACCCGTGTTCTCACCGTATCCCTTAGTTCCTTTATTGTTCAAAAAAAAACTACCTTTTTTTTAAAAACATTTACTGAAGTAGCGTCAACTACTTCACTGGGCAAGGAATTCCATAGATTAACAACCCTCTGGGTGAAGAAATTCCTTCTCAGTTCAGTCCTAAATCTGTTCCCTCTAATCTTGAGGCTATGCCCTCTTGTCCTAGCTTCACCTGCCAGTGGAAACATCCTCTCTACTTCTATCTTATCTATTCCCTTCATAATTTTATATGTTTCTATAAGATGCCCCCTCAATCAGAAACCAGGCAGGATATAATCCCAGATAACAAGGTGTAGAGCTGGATGAACACAGCAGGCCAAGTAGCATCAGAGGAGCAGGAAGGCTGACGTTTCGGGCCTAGAATCCCATGTCCTTCTGTTGTTATGGATTTGCTTAAGGGAACTGGCCAGTTACATCATTTATTTTTTCTTTTCATTGATCCCTTAACTCCCGACTGTTTGTCTGCCTTTGAGAGTATGTGGGGACTAGAATAAAGAAAGTTGGGTTTAAATCATAGACATTAATTAGATTACCTTGCAGTTTAACTTTCCCCTGCTAAAGCTACTATATTATTACTAAAATAAAAAGTGTGCATGCTGGAGATCTTAAAAAGGCAGAAATAGAAATTGCTGCAGAAATGCAGGTCTGGCAGCATCTGTGAAAAGAAGAGTTAATGCTTCAAGTCCAGTGACCCTTCTTCAGGACAGTCTGAAGAAAGGTCACTGGACTTGAAACGTTAGCTCTGTCTTCTCTTCACAGATGCTGCCAGACCTGCTCTCTCCAGCAATTTCTGCATTTATATAATTTATAAATTAATTCTTTTGTTTAAGCTATAATTTTGGTGTCTAGTATCGGTTACTCACAAAGTCTGGTAATGGTTATTCAAAGTCTGGTTAGGAACCATCAGGGTCACTTTTGAGAGTTATTGAATGTTTTACCTAAACTGTGTTGCGAAGCAGGGATAGGAAGGCTGATTTGATGTAGCTGTCTCCGTGTGGTAACAGTGCCCATTAAGAAAGCAGCAAAATGGAAGCACTGCCGTAAAATAGTAAATAAGTTTCCAATCTTTTTATGCCTGCTGACTATGAACTTTGAACCTCCATAACCTTCGCCAGAGAAAAATACGGTCAGCCAACAGCTACTTTTTGCCACTGACAACAAACATTTGGCAGTTTTACTTAGGTGTTATCATGTACTTTGACTGAAGTTCTTGTTCTAAGAAACTTTCATTTTTCTGTTTTCATGTCTCCTCACAAGTGCAAAGAATAGCCAAGAAAATTAGCAGTTCCCTAAAGCATGCTGATCTGGTTACACTGGACCAGCATTGAATCAAATTCCTAGTTATGTGCTTAATGAAAAAACACAACAAAAAATAGTAAGTATCTCCCAAGAAAGGGCTCTCATTTCTGTACACAATGTGGATCAATAGTTTGTCAATAATAAAGACAGAATAAATTATAGATAAATTGTTAAGGGCAGGGAGAGGGAAGATCGGATTTCTGAGGAAGATACACACTATTCTACTTCCCAACCTTTTTAAGAGATGTGGATAACCTGACAATGCAGATAAAAACTCTGAAAGCACCAACTCTGTGGTATGAGGAGGTTTGGAAGGTATTTCCAGACATAACATGTTCTGATCAAAATCTCTTAAAACCTCATGACCAGTTACTTGAAAACTAAAATCACTCAGGTTGAGTCAATCAAGTAACTGGATGTTCCACCGATTTAATTAGACAAGCAGAATGCAACTTGCTGATTTAACACATGGTCACAAGAGTAGCACATCAACACTGAAAAACTACTTTTAATTTGCTTTGCTTGTACAAAGGCCATGGAGCTGGGCAGTTAGTTGAACATTGGTCTGTGAAATAAAATCTGAAAATGGCAGAAATACTGAGTCAGACAGCATCTATGGGGAGTTAGCAAAAGAGACGTCATGTTTCAGATCAGATGACCCATTGTCAGAACTGGGTTATGCTCAACAGTCCTGATAAAAGTCAACCCTGTTTCTCTGTTCATTGATGCAGCCAGAACTGCAGAGTATTTCTGTTTTATTTCACATGTCCAGTATCCAGAGTACTTTGCTTTTGTACTGATCTTTGGGACCCAAGTTCAAATCCAATGCAGATTAAAATGACAATAAACGATCTGGTGAAATTAGTTGAAACCATTACTAGCTGACAGTAACAAAACATTTGAATTCCACTCTGACAGCTAGTGTGGGAAATGGGGAAAATAAACATCACACTGGTACAAGCAGGGGTTACTCTTCTGATGTTGTGTTAAACCAACATTCTTCAGGAAGTTGAAGCTAACCAGACCTGAAATGCTTTATTCTGAGGCTCGTTATCAGAAATAGGTGGACCTTCATTCCACAGCACCAACAACCCTCATCTTGATTACTTTTAATTTACAAAGTTGCTACAGTGAACTGTATGTCAAGTACATACTCAAATCAAGCGGGTTTGTTCCATTTATGGCAATGGTACATTCGACAATGAGATGCCACAATCGTGAAGCCACCAATGAGACAGTGCAAATCAGACAAGAACTCTAAGACCTCCTATTCTACCTGTGAATCTGTCCCAATTCCAGGTCGCAGCAACATTTCTTTGTGAATAACGGAGAGTACCATTAGCCACTGCATGGCAATCAATAATATGTAAAAATAGGATTTACTTCTTCCTAGTTAATGCCATTAACTTAAAAAAAAACTTAATTGTGGATGTAATTTGTTTGGAACAAATTTGGAGTTCCTGCCAACAAATATCATAAGCAACACTGTCTCAAATCAACATTTTGCATCATGAGTATTCATCTATTGCCTTCAATTAACTTTATTCCCAATAGAATTGTGTCTTCTTCCGTAGCCACTGAATTTCAATAACAATAGACTCAATAACATGAAGCAGAGGTTGCAACAGCTAGGAAATTAAGATAGTCACTGAAATTCTCTAGCTCATAGTAAAATTTTTGACCACTGATTAGCTTTCCAACACACAAACTGCATTATGAAATGAATTTATTTTCTACTTAGAAATACCATTTTGAGGTTAAAGCAATCTCATGTATCTGCATCTTTACAGAATTAAAATAGCATTCCAAATTGTTTAAAATGGGTTCCAGAAATAGTCATATTGCCATCAATAGTGTCAAGGTTTAAACTTAGAACAAAACTACAAAAGTTGCATGTTGGCAGCATTGCTGCTCCATAGTTTAAAAAAACAATTGTTCGATTAATCAAACAGAAAGTTATAACAGCCTCACCATACATCAGTTGAAGCAACTTGTAAAATCTGCCACAAGTAGTAGTATGGAGAGAGACCACAACAAATAGTCTGGTGCTGTTACTGGAAGTCAGTTGTGCAATATACTAGTAATATTTTTGTGGTCACTGATCGAAACAACTCTGGGTCACAAGGTTGTAGGCTCTAGCCACCATTCAGGGTTCATGCAGATAAGCTCGCCAATGACACTTCAGTACAGTAGTACAGTAGTTGAATGCAACATTGTTAGGGCTACAATTCTCCATCTGCCCCCACAGATAGAAGCTAAAGTGCCATTTCAAAAGGACCAAAAAATTCCAGCATCCTAGCCAACATTTTTACCTATCGCATATGCACAGCTGCTTGGTAGTACAGAACTCACAATATGCTAAAAGGTGAGAAATTGAAGTTGCTTTGTCTTGCACTCATCAGGAGTATGAAAAGAAACAGACGTGATAAAAAGGGAAACCATTTTATGCAGCATGAGAAGAGGGTGTCATTGAGTGGACCATCATTGGCATGGAAATGCTACAAAAACAATCAACTATTTCTGAGACTAGACAGGTAGATTCTCATTGGTCAGAGTGGTGCTATGACACTGCAGCAGGGATTCGCTTTCGCTATGACCAGTTGTTTTACAAAAAGATGCAATGTATGTACAAATTTCTTTTGTCTACAATACAAGGTCCTATCCATTTATATATAGCTCCTAACACATGCAAATCCATCACACTACAAGCCCAACACATACATATCTAAGAAAACAAAGCAACAAACCGTTTATCTGGTTTGTTTGTTGCATTTTCTGGGATAGAATGGTTGCCATCTTTGCTCCCTTAAGAATCGCCGTGATACAGTCATACCACATTGGCTCTTCATCCAATCATGTCTACACTAACCTATCTATGCGAATTCCACTTTCTAGCAGTTGGCCCACAGCCTTGAATGTTATGACATTTCAAGTGCTCATCCACTTGTTTAGCAATTGAGAGACTTTCCATCTCAAATACCCTCCCAAGCAGTAGATTACAGATTCTTACCACACTCTGGGTGAATTTCCTTTTCCTCAAATCCCCTCTATACCTCCTACCTTACACCTTAAAATGATGCCCCCTTATTAATGACCCTTCAACTAACGGCAACAGCTGCTTTCTACCCTCCGTGTCCATGCCCCTCATAATCTTAGACACCTCAATCAAGTCCTATCTCAGCCTTAGTAGGAACTGCAGATGCTGGAAAATCTGAGATAACAAGGTGTAGAGCTGGATGAACACAGCAGGCCAAGCAGCATCATAGGAGCAGGCAGGCTGAGGTTTCAGGCCTAAACCCACCATTTCTGATGAAGGGTCTAGGCCCGAAACGTCAGCCTTCCTGCTCGGCCTGCTGTGTTCATCCAGCTCTACACTTTGTTACCCCTATCTCAGCCTTCTCCACTCGAAAGAAAACTGCCCGAAATTACTGGCCTCTCTTCATAACTAAACTGCTCCATCCCAGCCAACATACTGGTCAACTTCCTCTGCACTCCCTCCAGTACAATCCTCCATATAGTTCGGTGACCAGACCTCACACACTTAGTCCAGCTGTGGCCTAACCAACATAATGTTCCTGCTCTTATAATCCAGGACGAAACGATAATCCCATATGCCTTTTAAACTTTCCTATTAACCTGTTCTCCCACCTTCAGGGAACTGTAGGCAAGCACCCCAATATCCCTCTTTTCTTCCGAGCTTCCCGGTGTCCTGCCATTCATTGAGTATTCCAAAACTTCCAAATTTCAATGCCAAAGTATTTCTAAGTACTTCATTCAAAATATTTTTAAGCTAAAATCACTGATCACTGCACAACAAACCAGGGCTAATGTTAGATGATAATAAAGCAAAGAACTGTGGATGCTGGAGATTTTAAACAAAAACAGAATTTACAGGAGAAACCCAGCAGGTTCTGGCAGCATCTGTGGGAAGAAAGCAAAGTTGGTGTTTTGAGTCCAGTGACTCTTCATCAGAACCTAATGTTACATACTGTATTCAGTGGAACAGTTTTAATCTTTTTGCAATACTGTATAAAAGTAGGGGCTTCAATTTGAGCAGACCATGTGTCACAGAAATCTTGATGGCAATTCAACCAGGGCTGACCCCCTGATTTGATAGTAATGATAGTGTGAGAGACATACTGGGCCAAGAGGTTACAGATTATGTTGGAATACAATTCTTTTGGTTTTGATGACCCACAGTGCCTCATGCACGCTCAGTCTTGAGTTGCTAAATCTGTTCAAAGACTAGCACGGTGATGTTGCCGCATAACACAATGGAGGGTATTCTCAAGGTGAAGTGGGGACCTCATCTTCACAAAGACTATATGGTGGTCACAATTACTAATACAGTCATTGATAGATACAGTTGTGGGAAGGCATACTAGTGAGAATACGGTCAAGTACGATTTCCCCTCATTGGTTCCCTCAGCACTTGTCACAAACCAGCCCTGCTGCTATGCCCTTTAGGGCTCGATTAGCTCTATCAGTAGTGATGCTGCTGAGACACTAGAGTCCACCAACCAGAAAACATGTTGTGCTCTTTCTAAGCTCATTGCTTCCCCAAGTGGTGTTCAACATGGAGAAGCATATTTCATCAGCTGCTGGAACAGAGACGAGGGGTTAATATCAGCAGGATATCCCCTTGTCCATGTTTGACTGATGCCATGAGGATCTCATAGTATCCATGGAGTGAGAAATATCAATGCACCTCAGTATAAAAAGCTTAATTAGTTTATTCTGTCCGCAATGAATATGTATGTCTCAAATACAAAAGGTGCGATTACCAGATTTCGCTGTAAGGCAAATCAGGATACTCACTATATCTTAGCTTCAAGTATAATCTGGATGAGCGTCATGTGCAAACTCAGAATGTTTTGCAAGCAAGTTGACACTAAAAGGAGGCAAAAGATTTAATAAAGTTCCAAATGGCAGAGGCGAAAGTTAGGTGAAAATTCTGTGAGATGAAGTACCAATAATTAGAATACTGCAGAGCACAAGCATCATGGAACAGGAAGCAGCTGATTGGAGGTCAGAAGGTACACACCAAGAGGTCATGGAAGTTGTGCAGCAATTTGAAAATGAAATAATATGCTTCAAGTCAATTCTATAGGCACACAAAGTCTCTGAAGTTTGGATCTGTGGAGGGCAAGAAGGATATGAATTCAGACCAAAGTACAGTCGAGAACAGAGGCTGCAATACAATGAATAATTTGAAATTTATGAACTGTAGAAGTAAAGAGGCTGATAAGATGAGTATTATAGTGAGGATCTAAAATCGAGTAGGATCTCTGGGAGGCAACAGAAGTGAGATGTTGATAAATTACAGCACAATTTCTGAACGATAGATGTGAGGGAGGAGTTAGAGATCATGTTCAAACAATAAGCCTAGGTTCTGTACCTATCGGTCAGGCTTGTGTTACATTTGGGGATGGTGACAGTCAAAGCCACAGGTTTACAAATGCTCACTGGACTGAAAAGGGTTGCTTTGGTTTTTGTACCATCAGCTAGAGCTTGTTTTGGATTATCCCGACTTTGTTGTCAAATTGGCATTAGAAGACTGAAGCCAACTATCTCAGCAGCAGGACACTGTGCAAGCCATTAGAGACATTCACTGATGATTGCACAATGTTCAAGATCATTTGCAAAGCCTCAGATCCTCAAGCACTCAGAATCCAAATGCTGCAAGACTATACAAAATCTGAACTTGGTCTGATAGGTACCAAGTAACATTCACAACACAAAATGCCAGAAAATGACTCCCACCTCCAACAGTATATAACGTGGTCAAATACCCCTGACATTGAACAGCAATATTACCATCAAATCCTGTATCACCAAAACCCTAGGGTTACCACAGATGAGAAATTTAACAAAGTAGCAGCCATATAAATACTGTATTTATAAGAGCAGGCCAGAGGCTGGGAATTAAATAGCAAGTAACTCACTGTCTGACGTTCCAAACCAACTACGACCACAAGGCAAAAATCAGGAGTGTTATGAAGATGATTCATGAGATTTGAAATGCTAAATCTGTTTCACTTTCCACAGATGTTGCCAGACTTGCTGAGTTACTCCAGCATTTTAACAAAGAACAAAGAAAATTACAGCACAGGAACAGGCCCTTCGGCCCTCCAAGCCTGCGCCAATCCAGATCCTCTATCTAAACCTGTCGCCTATTTTCCAAGGATCTGTATTCCTCTGCTCCCTGCCCATTCATGTATCTGTCTAGATACATCTTAAATGACGCTATCGTGCCCGCCTCTACCACTTCCGCTGGCAACGCGTTCCAGGCACCAACCACCCTCTGCGTAAAGAACTTTCCACGCATATCTCCCTTAAACTCTTCCCCTCTCACCTTGAAATCGTGAGCCCTAGTAACTGAGTCCCCCACTCTGGGAAAAAGCTTCTTGCTATCCACCCTGTCTATACCTCTCATGATTTTGTAGACCTCAATTAGGTCCCCCCTCAACCTCCGACTTTCTAATGTAAATAATCGCAATCTACTCAAACTCTCTTCATAGCTAGCGCCCTCCATACCAGGCAACATCCTGGTGAACCTCCTCTGCACCCTCTACCAAAAGGATGTGGATGCTTTGGAATGTGGCGACCAGAACTGTACGCAGTATTCCAAATGTGGCCAAACCAAAGTCCTATTTTGTTTTTATTTCAGGAATGTGAGGGAGTAGTCTCCACTCTCCTAGGTAAGCACAGTTCCAACAACATATGAAGGGGTTCAAGACCATTCAGAACAAAGCTGCCTGCTGGATTAACACACATTCACTACCATCCTGGAACTCCCTCCCTAATGGCATTGTGGGTCACCAAATGTACTGCAACAGCTCAACAGGCAGCTGACCACTATTTTCTCAACGATAACTAGGGATGGGCAATAAATGCTGGTCCACCTGATGACACTCACATCCAAGAGTGAATATTAAAAAAGTTAATTACCACCCTCCACAGCTAATACACAGTGGTGACAGTATGCATAATCTATAATCTACATTGTATCAACTCAAAGCTCCTTCACAGTACTTTGCAAACCTGCAATCTTTATCACACAGAAGGGCAAGAACAGCAGGCAAAACAGAATGACATCATCTGCAAGTCTACCTCCAAGTTATCCACAATTCTAATTTGAGCTATAATCGCTATTCCTTCACTGTCATACATCTTAATCCTGGAAATATCTTCCTAAAGCGGTTCAAGGTGGTGGTTCAGCATAACATTTGAAGGACAATTAGAGATGCATAATAACTGACCTTGTCAGCAAGGCCCACATTTCAAAAACATATCAAAGATTAAGTTCTTGAATGTTCAGACTGTTTTGAAGACAATTCCCTTTCTTCAAAAACAAGTTTTAAAGCACAAGCTTCTTCACTGGTTCTCACTGCCAAGTAGTTCAGAGTTGAAAGAGTCCTTATCAGTCCAGCTTTTCCAATGATGAGGTCAAAACTCCTCCAGCTAATAGTCCAGCACCTTCCTTTTGTTATAAATTTTACAATTGCTATTTCACAGTTCCATCTGTATTATCTTAACTAAAGAATTATTTAACTCTTCTCGTGCCATCAGTAAATATATGCAGCTGTTCTCAAAGCACGAGGAGGATTTTTTTTTGGTTAATCATCTCTGATATGCATGCAAAAATTCCCAATGCCAGATCTTTAATCAGCTTTACTGCAACAACGTTAACTCTAGCCATATAATTTTCCAAGTTGTCAAGATTCACACATTGAACAGACTGTCCAAACTAGTTGAAGAAAGTGAATTTTTAAAAATAACTGTTTGAAGTTAGCACATCTACTGGACTCAAGGCACGTATTCCATATCACCATATTCAGTTTCTAACTCTCAAGGTGTGTCGATCTTAAAAACCTGCAAGAGAATGCAAGTCCTGAAACATTTACAATATCCCCAGGTAAATACTGCATACAAAAAGCAGTACAAATCCAACCTAGTTAATTATCACCCCATCAGTCTAAAATGATGGAAGGTGTCATCAACAGTGCCACCAAACATCACTTGCTTCTCAACAACTCACTGACGACCATTTGGGTTCTGCCAGAACCATGCAGCTTCTGACTTCATTACAGCCTTAATTCAAACATGGACAAAATGAGCTAAACTCCAGAGTTCAGGTTAAGAGTAACTGCCCTTTACATCAAGGGTGGATTTGAGAGAGTGTCACATCAAGGAGCCATAGCAAAACTGCAGTCAATAGAAATCAGGGAGAAAACTTTCTACTGGTTGAAGCCCCATACTTGGAACAAAGGAAAATGACTGTGGTTGTTACAGGTCAGTCATCTCAGATCCAGAACATCTGCTGGAGTTTCTAAAGGTGGTGTCCTAGGCTCAACCATCTTCAGCTACTTCAATGACATTGCTTTCATCATAAAATGTTAGAAGTGGGACGTTCACCAACTATTGCACAACGTTCAGTACCATTTCACAACTCCTCAGACACTGAAGTAGTCCATATCCAAATGCTGCAAGACCTGGACATTAAGGCCTGGGCTGACAAGTGACAACATTTGTGTCATACAAACAATAGGCGATGACCATTTTCTAATAAGAATGTACCTAACCACGGCCTCCCTGACATTCAATGGCAATACTATCACTGAAACCCGCAATCAAACACTGTTGGCTGCGACTGACCAAAAACTGAACTAGAGCAGCTATATAAATACAATAGTTATAACAACATGTCAGACAATAGGAATGGTGCAGCGGGTGACTTACCTTCCAACTCCCCAAATCCTGTCCACGATCTACATGGCACAAGTCAGGAGTGTGACAAAATACTCTCCACCAGTCTGGATGACTGCAGCTCCAAGAACAGTCAAGAAGCTTGACTCCATCCAGGACAAAGCAGACTAGTGACATTGAAGGAATGGCGATTGTATTTCCAAGTTAGGACAGTGAGTGATTTAAGAGGGAACTTGCAGGTTGTAGCATTGCCCTGTATCTGTAGTCTTTGTCCTTTGCAACAGTAGCAGTCGTGTGTTGAGTTTTGCTTTCTAAGGGACCATGATGAATACTGCAGTGAGTCTTGTAGATAGTACACACTGCTGCTACTGAGATTCAATAGGAGAGGGAGTGAATGTTTGTGGATGTAGTGTTGATCAGCAGGAAGGTAGATAAAGAACTCAAACAGAAACTAACTTGCTCATTAAAAAATTTGGAGTTAGGTGTTATTCTTACAACTATGGGTGCAGGTCAGATATTATCACATAAGAGATCAGAGACTCCAAGTCACATCCTACTAGTAAATGCTGAATACTCTGATCAGGCAGCCTAATCTATTTGCTTTATTAAAAAATGACTCGTAATTTAGTGAAATGGACATGCTCCATCTAACAGCATATACCTTCTGCTTTATACAAGCACATTAGATTTGGTAGTCACACTGTATTGCAACCCTGGTTTCATCAATATAGAGATGACACCTCATTTGCAAAAAAAAGAGTAACGCACAAGTACTCAACATCATTTAACAGATTGCCATATCTGTTTAATACAAGATTAGCACACAATAGGAAATAGCCATAATTCAAATGAAAACAGGTCAGAAATTTCTCCTAATCTGTTCTTTCAGGGACTGTGGATATAATGTGTTGTCAATCCCTAAGTGGCCTTCAACGGAGTGGCTTGCTGAGCTATTTCAGAAGGCAGTTAAGAGTCAATTAGATTGGTCGGTTTGGAGCCACCTGCAGACTAGACCCCAAAGCACATTAAGTGAACCAGATGGGTTTTTATGAAATTCAATGAAAGCTTCATGGTCACCATTACTAAGAATAATTTTACATCCCAGATTTAAATGGAGCAGCTGCCTGGTAGGATTTGAACTGGTATCCTTCAGAGCATTAGACTGGGCCCCGGATTACCATTCCAGGGGCGTTAATGCTACATCACTGCCTCATTGGTAGTGTTATCCAATTAAAGCCACCTTGTGCACCTCCCTATAACACAGTACCTTCTTCCATTCAAGTGTTTATCCAATTCTCTTCTGAACATTAGTGAATTCATTTTCACTACACATTCAGGCAGTGCATTCCAGAGTTGTTGTTGAAAGCAATGAGCTCATAAAGAGTTAATTTGTGTTGTCTTTATCTTATGCCATTCACCTTCAGTATGTCTTCTAGTTAATATCACTTCTGTCACAGGAAATAGCTTCTCCTTATTGACACTCACTTAATTTCAAACATGATCAAATCTCCTCACAATTCTGTTCACTCAAAATCATACAACCTAAACTGGGGTGTCCAGACCAGAACACAACACCCTAGCTGAGATCTAACCAGTTTTTTCAAACATACGCTCCCTGCACTTCATAGAATTATAGAATCCGTACAATGCAAAAGAGGCCATTCAGCCTCATCACCTCTGCACGATGCTCTGAAGAGCACGCGCCGCAGACCCCTAACCTATCCCCATAACCTCACATTGCCATGATTAATTCCGCTAACCTGCGCTTGTTGTCTACACTCTATGAGAGTAATCTAGAATATTATATGCTTTCTTAACAGACTTAGAGGCAGGTTCAACGATTTGTGTACAAATACCCCCAGGTCTTGCTCCTCATAGTCATAATGGTACAACAGAAAGCTATTCAACCTAAAGAATCTCTGTAGAGCAATCTAAGTCAGTTCCATTCCCACACTATCCTTGTTTCCCTGAAAGTTTACATTCCTTAAGTACCCATCCAATTTTCCACTTCAACTGGCCTCAAAAAGTAGAGAACTCACTCACTGTATAATAAATATTCTTTCGCACATACCTCCTCAAATTGCTTGTCCAAAACCTTAACTCAGTGTCCCCAGTCCTTCCACCACCAGCTTCTATGAACACTTTTCCTTCTTCTACCTTACCTAAATTTGTACACCTCGCTCAGAATGTGCCCTAATATTCTTGGTCCTAAGGTCAAGAAACCCAACTTCTTCCAACCTATTCTTGTAGTTAGATCCCTCATACCTGGAAAGATTCTAACAAAATTCCAGTGCGCCCTCATATCATTCCTAGAATGCAGTAACTAGAACTGAATGCAATGCTCCAGATGTGGCCAAAGACAGCAGTTTACAACAAACATTAACTTTATTATGTTTGCATATGTTATCACTATTATGAAGTACCAAGATCCATTTGCATTGTTAACTATTCCCTCAATACGTCCTGCCACCAAAAATCATGCAGAAGAACCCCATACTTCCTCTGATCTTGCATACGCACTATATTGTCACTTCCTAACTCTTCTGCCAAAATGCATGCTTAACTTTCTCGGTACCAAATTCCATCAACCACAATCCGAAAAATTCCTTGTCTTTGTCCGGCTGCAGAGAGTAGGTGTCATCTCCACTCTTTGCCAAATTTTGAAATTGCATTATTTCAATGTTCAAGATAGTAATAAGCTGTGACCCTACTGACCCTTGGTGTACACCACTACCTACATCCTTCAGTTTGAATATCAACCATTTACCACAACTTAATGCTTTTGTCCTTAAGCCAACTTTTCTTGAAGTTGACACTGACCCATGAACCTCTATTGTGTTAATCAGCTTTTCAGATAATACTATGTCTAGCTCTCAAAATCTATTAAGACAACACCCACAGTACTCCTCTCAACCTTCCCAACTACTTCAACAAAAAATGTAATCAATCATGCACAATATACCTTTTAAAAAGCCATGTCGTACTGTCTAATGAGCTCAAACCTCTCCAAGTGCCTCTAGCTTTTTCTTTGATTATCGTTAATAAAACCTCATCCCAACACCCACAAGCACTCAAATCCTCTGATAATTTAATTCTTTGAAGTAATGGAAAGTGTTATTGGTGGAGTATGGTTGATGATGAATCTATTGGCATCTAACAGGCATTTGACAAAGTAACAGATAGACTTGTTAACAAAATTAAAGCCCATAGGATTACTAAATATATAATTATATAACAGTATTTTTGAGAATTTAGGTGAAAAGTTAAGGGTTGACTTTACATGAATAATATTTTTGAGAAGATTACATGTGTGCTTGATTGGGGCTCTCTTAGTGTTCTGTAAATGAATTAATTGTCCTTGGTTTGTTGCTGTGATATGGATGAGTGTACCCTGGTGAGGTCCGGTCTGCCGCAGTTGTATGGGTTGTGCTGTTTAGTTTGAGCTTCGGTGGGTGGGCTGAGATCAGCAGGTTGTTCAGTTGTGGTTGTGCCTCCTTGGGAGCACTGTGATTTAGGTTGTCTGTGAAGGCGATGTTCCAGAGCATCAGTTCATGTAGCTCCTGATGGGCAAACAGATTGATGCCAGGGCTTTCCTCAATACTGTCTCTTACCTGCCACTTTTTTGTTTCATGTGAGAAAGGATCTGGAAGTTGTGGGAAGGGAAGAGCATCAGGGCAACTGATGGACTTCGTCAACATTTACATGAACCCTCTGATCATCTGCAAAATTATAAACTGAAATTCATGGGTTGGCTTTTACATGAACTCAACTTGTGCACTGTTAAATGCAATAAATGGATGCTGGCAGTATGACTGCAGTATTGGCTAAGGGCTGGAAACAGAAATTGACTGGAAGCTTACTTTGATATTTTCCAAGCATTGATATTAGGACCACTGATCTTTGTGGCCTAAATTAACAAGCTAGGCATGGTTATACAGGGAATAAGTTTGCAGGCTGATGTGAAACGTCAATATGTAGTAAACAATGAGAAGAGTAGGAGCAAACTTCAGGAGGACCTAAATAAGCTGATAAAATGGGCAGACATGTTACAGATAAAATTCAATGGTACAATTTTAAAGGATGTGCAGGATGATGAGGGAGGTAGAAAATCTGAAGATACAGAAAAGAATTGTGATGCATACTTCAAGCAAGAGCTAGGCCAAATACAATAGGTTGAAAGCAGCAATGACAAAGCAAGTAAGACTAGCACAGAGAAGATAAGAATAGAATGGTAGATAACAGGTTGGGAAATTTCAACTTTTGGCAGAATTCAGACTTTTGTATTTGAAATGCTTTACTACCTTCCCTACCCAATAGTCCCTTACTTTGTTTCACATGAATAATCGACAAGTCTCTGTTCTCTTGTTTTTATGGACGTCATCCTATATTAATCACTAACTGAATTGAATGCTGTGGTCACTTTGGTGAATTAATACAGATACATTGGTCCAATCTTCATAATAGAAGGTTAAAAAATGGGAATTAATAATTCCACAAATTTGAAGTTGCCTGGGATAATTTGCATTCACTACAGATCATAAAAGGTGTGACAATTTCTGATTTCTCGCACTGCAATCACTTTGAAGCAACATGATTCCAAGTCACAAAATTTTCAGACCTTTATGATTTTCATCCCTGTAAAAGAGAATCCAGTAATGTATCACCATCTAAGTTGTAAGTGGGTAATAAGAGGTGCAGTGGGACTAATTAGGGATAAAGAATCTGCTTTGTGCTTAAAGATGCAGATTAAGGCATCAAGTACTTTATATTAGCGTTTTCTAAGAGGATGCTGAAAATAATATTTGTTGAATAGGAGATAGTAGAGCTAACACATGGGGTGTAAATTGATGGGCAGGATGTATTTCTACTAGAGGGAAGTAGAGGGGATAAAGTTGTCCGATCTTTCTGACTTGAATCCCGGGTTGCCAAGGAAGATGCGATTGAAAGTGGATGGGCCTGCTATCATAATTTAATCTTTGATATATTTTATATATTTAGTAACCCTATGGGCTTTAATTTTGTTAACAAGTCTATCTGCTACTTTGTCATAGAATCATAGAATCCCTACAGTGTGGAAACAGGCTCTTCAGCCCAACAAGTCCACACTGACCCTCAGAGCATCCCACCCAGACCCATCCCCCTATAACCCACCTAATCGACACATCCCTGAACACTATGGGCAATTTAGCATGGCCAATCCACCTAACCTGCACATCTTTGGATTGTCGGAGGAAACCGGAGCACCCGGAGGAAACTCACGCAGACACGGGGAGAATGTGCAAACTCCACACAGCCTGTTAGATGCCCATATATATATCAGCAACCATACTCCACCAATAACACTCTGCATTACTTCAAAGAATGGAATCAAGTTGGTCGAACACAATTTGCCTTTAACAAATTGCGCAGGGTGGGGTGCCTGGTGCGTGCAGAGAAGTTCAGAACACCGATGAAAAGTTTGAGAAGTCTTCTCGCTAGGGGCAAAGGGGATAGCTGTTGACCCTATCAGTGTTTACAACCCTACACCCACCTCCGTACAGGCACAAGAAGTCAGTGTGCAGGACTCAAACCAACATCACTGCTCCTAATGCTGAGCACAGCCCACCACTGACCGACAAGTCATGGGATCACAGCATTCAGTTCTGGGAGGAGGCTTAAGGGTAGAGATCGGAGGGCTAGCTATTGGCAGACTTCTGGACAGAGGTGGCGGTCTCCCAGCCCGGCATGGCCTCAGCACGATCTTGACATGATCCCATGAAACGTGGTACCACCATGGCTAAGCACTTAAGACAAACTATAATGTTTGGATTTTCAACTTTACTTATTTTCTACTTAAAACTAAGAAGGTGTCACTGTACTATGATCACTGTGATGTTTAACTTTTTACTTCGCTCTTTTTTTCGTACTTGTTCTGAAAATTCAGTACTTAGGTACTTGTACCTAAGCTGGCGTCTTGTATGGCAACATTATACACTTTTTACTGTACTCCAATACTTTTTATTACATGATTAAAGGTGACAATAAAATCAAAATCAAATCAATTCATACTAACTTTCATTTATTTTGCCTCAACTCTGCCATTAGGTTGTCTGCATTATCTTTATTGTTATAAGGCATAAATATTTGCAACTCTCCACCCCTTTGGCATAATCCCCATATTCATGCTTAATTGAAAGATTGCAGCCTCTGTAATTACTATCCTTACTCTACTCAGAGACCCAGGATGCATCCCAGCTGAACCACATGGCTTTTCTGCTTCGAATCTTCCATTAGTAGATGAAGTGTATGCGTGTGGATTCATAGAATTATACAGCACAGAAACAGGGCATTTTTTTGAGGAGTCCTACAAGAGGTTTTTGATGTGGAGTGTGACACTCCAAAATGATTGTCATGACCAGAGTTGATTAAACTAATTAAAAATTCAGCTACCATAATCCTCAAAATAAAGGGCTAGCAAAAACCTTTTTGGTGCAGGACTACAGACAGGGCTTTACTGGGGCTTTCCAAAGGGAAGTGTGATACACCAAAGTGATCACCACGACTTCCAACCATAATCTTTGGATTAAAACGAATTTGCATTGCATCATTTTTTTTTAAGCACTGCATTAGCTATCATGTACTGCACTTGGAACAGTGCCAAGTGCAGGAATGCTTTAGGGGAGCAAAAATCAAAATTTCAAAATTATTGAAGCAGAATGCTGGAAAAGGAATGCATCTCTTGCTTCTCCCAATTGAGGGCTCTTTTCAATCAACATTTGAAGAAAATGGAGCATACTTCTCCTTCCAGACAGCCAAGAAGAAAGATGAAGGCGGTGGAGGAATAACTGTGACAACATAATGGGACTATATAGCACTGCTGTTGCTGCTGCTTTTGCTGCAACCACTGATCGTCCTGTCACAGGTGTGAATAACTTTTAAACTGGCCTATACTTTGCTAGCGAAGTGAATTATCCTTGGCAGTTGATTTAGACATAGTACATGGAAAGTTATAACTTAGAAAAAAGTACACAACAAGCGTAATCTGACGAAAGTGTGAATTCTTTGTATTGTTTTTGTGAGGCATCTTGAAGGATGGATGGAGAGGCCACACTACCCACACAAAGACAAGAGGCCAAATGAGCAAACTGCACAGCTAGAGGACAGCGAGGCATCTCCTACACAATACCTGACCAACAGCAGAGACTTGTACCAGAGAATACAACAGGCCCAACACATCTGGCAGGTATGCTACAAAGCCATGAACAACTGTATCAAACATGCATGTAGTATGGTATTTATATGGCCTTAGAGTTCATGAGACAGAAGAGAAGAGGAAAGCAAAACATGATGATCTCCAAAGGAAGTGCGAGGCTGCTAGACAGATGCAGCAGTCTCAAGCAGGAGAAGCAAGATGATTTGTGGCCACAGGTGCTAATAGATCTCATTCAGTGTAAAATTTAACACCACAACTTTAATATAATAAACGTACAAGCCACTGACGCACTTAAGCATTTCCTGCTTACCCATTATCATCCTATCCAACACTGATACAGCTCTTTTAGTGCCACACTGGCCACATTCTCTCATCTACTGAAGACTGACAAAAATTAGTAATTTAGTACCTGAGCCTGCAATGTGTTTTCCCAAAGCAAAGGACGCAATTGTTTTTGGAAATCAGCAATAGCAAGGCCACATTTAATGCCCACTTTGACACTATTCAGAGAAACTGATTGTCAGCTGTCTTTTCAGCAAGATAGCTTGAGAAACTAATGCAGGGAGCATTAAGAGACTGAAGTTACATATAGGTTAAACTATGTTAGCACTACCAGATTCATCACCACACACCCTCCCTGCTCCTCAACAGCCCCATCATTGCCAACCTCCCTTTCAAGATCACAGAGAACCCAGCCAGGATTCTGGAATTTCATGACAAAACATTTTTTTTAAACACACAGCTCACAAATTATCATCCACTGAATTGTTACAGTAAATGAAGCAGACAGTCAGCCCAAAGTGAAAACAGATGTGAAGTACTCATTTAACCTCAACCAATGTCCTCCAACTCCATGCACAGACTGCCTCCTTAGTCCCTAATAGGCCCTCTTCTTCCTGTATCCACTCTTCCTTGATATACTTACAGATTATCTTGGAATTCGCCAATACCTTATCAGCCAGTGTTTTTTTTGTATGTTCCCTGTTTGTTTTCTTAATTGCTTTGAGATTCACCTGTTCTTTCTATACTCCACTCAGGTGTCTGTTGATGCACTCCCTTAAAAACCACTCTTTTCCTATTAACCAGTCCTGAACATTCCTGGACATCCAGGGTTCCCTGGGTCTGTTGCTCCTACATATTGCTCTAAAGGGACACACCCCACTGTTCTGCTGTAGAATTCTCCAAAAGTAGCTGTTCCAGTCTACTTTGGCCAAAATCTTAGCTGATAGATTTTCTTACAATCTTCCCCCACTCAAAATCTCTTTCTCGCAGGCCATGTTTTTCCTTTTCCTCAAGAAACTTAAAACATGCGGTGTTGTGGTCATTAGCACTAAAATGCTCTCCCTCTGCCACCTGAACATCTGCTCGGTTTCATTCCCCGGAATTAGATCCAGCACTGTACTGTACTGTCCCTTGTTGATACAAGAAGCTCTCCTGAATAGACTGCAAGAATTCTCTCCCCTCTAACCCATCACACTACAACAATCCCAATTAAATTTGTGGAAATCTCCTAATGTAATTACCCAATTATTGTTTTTAAGTAAGGAAGGCAGTAAGGAAGGCAGTAAGGAAGGCAGTAAGGAAGG
>NC_063334.1:79758590-79776525 GCF_021869965.1 Rhincodon typus | reverse complement strand
GTGGCCTGCTGTGTTCATCCAGCCCTGCACCTTGTTGTCTCGGATTCTCCAGCATCTGCAGTTCCTACTATCTCAGTACTTTAATACTTCAGCTTAGTTCAACTAACAAAGTAACATTTAATTGAAGATCTACTTACTTACAAAACAACATTATTTATTGTGAGAATATTCTCTTTCCCTTCTCAAGAAACTTGAAAGGGTTCAGAAAAGATTTACAAAGATGTTGCTGGGATTGGAGGCTTTGAGCTAAAGGGAGAAGCTGAATAAGCTGGGGCTACTTTCCTTGGAGTGTTAGAGACTGAGAGGTAACCTTAAAGAGGTTTATAAAATTATGAGGGGCACAGAAAGGGTGAACAGTCAAGGCCTTTTCCCTGAGGGTAGGGGAATCCAAAACTATAGGGTATAGGTTAGACTGAGAGGGGAAGGATTTAAATGGGACCTAAGGGGGCAACATTTTCCACACAGAGGGTGGTGTGTGTCTGGAATGAGCTGCCAGAGTAAGTGGTGGAGGAAGGTGCAATCACAACATTTAAAAGGCATCTGGATGGGTATATGAATAGGAAGGGTTTAGGAGGATATAGGCCAAATGCTGACTAATAGAACTAGATTAATTTAGGATATCTGGTTGGCATGGATGAGTTTGACCATAGAGTCTGTTTCCATGCTGTACATTTCTATGACAGTTACTTCACACAAGGGTAAGGTTCCACAATACCATATCCTCCAGCACATTATCAAAGTGGCCATTGATTCTGTTCACAGATTGATTTTTGCTTGAGGTAGGAAAAAAAGAGAACAGAAACAAGGTAGCTTTCCTTCTCCTCTCATCATAGCAATAATCATTAGTTTGGGAGGTGCTTCTGTAAACATTAGCATTAAGTGCATACTTTTTCACAGAGTCACCACTGCTTTCCTAATCACAATAAAAAGAGCTGCAGATTTTGTTTCCTGCTTCTGAGAAAATAAACCTTGCAACAATGTCATATTCCAGGAATTGAAAGTGATATAATATTCATTCTCAACTAGTGGCAGCAAAATTTAAATAGAAGTTTAATATGACACATATGTTGGGTAAGAGACACACTGCTGCCTCTGACACCCACACTCTCTAATTAAACTTCTAATTTTCTTCATTTTAATTTAAAGGAAAGTCTGCATCAAACCAAAATATGTACTTTTAAAGCAGTGAAATTAAATTGGCTAAAGGGAATAAAGTTGAAATGAAACATGATTGACCCTAAACATTAATTCTGCTTCTCCCTCTCGAGATGCTGCCTCATCTGAATAGATGCAACATTTTCTGTTTTTAAATAAAGAACTAAGTTGCAGACATAGGACATTTTCTGGGTTTTGAGATGCTGCAACACAAATAAGGTAATACAAAACCCACGCATTATGATGATATGGCCTAAAGTAATATAATATTTTACATTCTGTCAAAGATACTGTAAATAATGAACATATATGATGGTAGCTTGATAACAATTGTGTTTTATTTACCAGTAAAAGAAATAAGTTCCACAAAAAACGTCTGCAATCAGCTTGAACTCAGTCAGAGCAGCAGCAAAAGAGGAGTGGGGTGAACCTGAATCCAGAGGCAAAGGTGACGTCAGGGGTCAGTGATGTAGGGCAAGAGGATTGGCTGTTTAGGGACCACTTTAGAGACTGAGTAATGTCCCTATTTTTGTGGTTTGTAGTTTGTTAAGAATGGAGTTAGAGAGAGAAATCTTCTTTGTTGAGTAGCAGACAAGGTTGAGTAATTGGTTCCTAGTTTAACGTTTGTGGTTGGTAAGGTTCACACTGGTAGCAGAACTCTACCCCGTGGAATGCTCCACCTGCAATATGTAGGAAATCAGGGGCATTTCCAGTATTCTTGGTGTCCTGATTGATCACACGATGAGCAGCTGGAGCTGCAGATGTTCTCACTATGGAGCATCCCACAATGCTGAGGATGTGATGAATGCATGGTTAGCTTCCACAAGTAAGGGCTACACAGGTAGAGAAGCATTGTGTATCCACCAGAAAGACTAAAGTGAGGGCAGGAGGTACAGAAGTCCCCAGTGGTCATTCCCCTCTCAAATAGATATACCGTTTTGGATACTGTTGGGGGAAAAGCCCTCATGGGGAAAGCAGCAACAGCCATGTTTGTGACATCACGGTTGGCTCTACTGCACAGCAGGGGAGGAAAAAGACTCAGACAGCTTTGGCCAAGTGGACTCAACTGCAAGCTGAGAAACTCAACTGGACTCACCACATAAACACAGTGGTTACAAAAACAGGTCAGAGGCTAGGAATAAGGCAAAAGGTAACTCACCTCCTGGCTCCCTAAAGTGGGTCCAGCATTTACAAGGCACAAGTCAGGAGTGTGATGGAATACTCCCCACTTGCCTACATGAATGCAGCTCCAACAACACTTAAGAAGCCTGAAGCTATCCAAAGCAGCCCATTTGATTGGCACCACATCCACAAGTATCCACTCCCTCCACCACAAACACTCAAGTACACACTGCCATTATATCTACAAGATGCACTGCAGAAATTCACCAAAGATCCTTACACAGCAACTTCCAAACCCACAACACTGCCAAAGAGAAAGACAAGGACAGCAGACACAAGGAATACCTCTACCTTCTAGTTCACCTCCAAGCCACTCATCATCCTGAATGGGAAATATATCACCGTTTCTTCACAGTCACTGGCTCAGTATTCTGGAATTCCTTCCCTAAGGGCATTGCGGGAAAACCTACAGCGCACGGACTGAAACAGTGCAAGAAGACAGCTCACCACCACCTTCTCAAGGGCAATTAGGGATTGGCAAAAAATGCTGGCCAGCCAGTGGCACACACAAATGAAAAAAGAAGAGGTGGTTTTGCAGCAGCAGCAGAAGACACTCAAATGGTATGTTGCCTCCCTGGTGCCAAAGTCAGGGATGTCGCAGAGGGGCTGCATGGCATTCTGCATGAAGAGGGTGAACAGCCAGCTGTCGTGGTACAGGTCAGTATCAACATGAGTTTAAAAAGAAGAGTCCTGCAGCAGGATTTGAACGAGTTAGGCATTGATTAAAGAGGAACACCACTAAAGTTGTAATCTCCAGATTACTTCCAGCACCGCCTGCTGAGTATAGAAATAGGAAGTCAGATGAACATGTAGCTAAAGGGATGGCACAAGATGGAGGGCTTCAGATTTTTGGATTGTTGGGACAGCTTCTGGGATAGGTGGGAGCTGTACAAGCAGAAAGAGTTGTACCTGAACAGGAATGGGCCCAACGTGCTTGCTGAAAGGTTCGAAATTGATCTGGATGGGGGCAGGGCGCACAAAGTAGATGAAAAGTCAGGAGCAAGGTCCAATCAGATATAGCAGGAATGCTAGGTCAGACCAGCAGGCATGCTAAGGCACACAGGAGATCTAGAAAGCTAAATTCTATCTATTTGAATGCAAGAACCTTGACTAGTAAGGCCAATGAACTTTGATCAACAGGTGGGAATATAATATTGTTGCAATCACAGACATGGTTGAAGGAAAGACAGGACGAGCAGTTCAACATTCCAGAGTTTATAAGTTTCAGACACGGTGGGGTGAGGGAGAGATACAAGCGATGCCAGGCGTTATTGATAAAGGAAACCATCACTGCAGTAACCAGGGAGAACGTCCACCTGGGAAGACCTCAGAACTAAAAGAAAGGGGCGATTACATTTCTGGGATTATACTACAGGCCTCCCAATTGTCACATGGAGATACAGGAGCAGATATATAGGCAAATCACGGTACTGTATGAGAGAAAGTGTTATACTTGTGGGATACTTGACCTTTGCTAACATTAACTGGAATCGCCTTAGTGTGAACGGATTGGATGGCATGGAATTTTTAAAGTGCATCCAGGACAGCTTTTTGTGGCAATATGTTGATAGTCCTAATAGAGATGGGCAGGGCTAGACCTATCCTAGCGAATAAAGCTGGTCAAGTGGTTGAAGTTTCAGTGGGTGAACGTTTTGGGGATAGTGACCATAACTCCGAGCTTCAAACTCATTATGGAGAGGGATGAAAATAGCACAGAAATTGTGCTGAAGGGGAAGAAGGCCAATCTCAATATCATTAGTCAGGATCTGGCAAACACAGACTGCGAGCAGATTCTTGCAAGTTAGTCTACATTTGGAAAACTGACGTTTTTTTTTAAATGTAGTATAATGAGAATTCAGATCCAGCATGTTCCTCTCAAGGATAAGGACAGTAGGTCCAGGGAACCTTAGATGTCGAGGAATATTGAGAGTTTGATAAAGAAGGAAGCTTATGTTAGCTACAGAGCTTTAACAACAGGTGAGACCTTTCAAAAGTATGGAGAGTGTAGGAGGCTGCTTAAAAAAATAAATTAGGAGGGCAAAGAGGGGCCACGAAATTTCTTTGGTAGATAAGATCGAGGAAAATCCCAAGACTTTGACAAGTATATACTCTTTTACTATGTATAAGTATATTAAGAGTTACAGGATTACCAGCAAAGAGTTGAATGCACTAGAGACCTAATGGGCAAGCTGTGTATGGAGCCAACGGACATGGGTGAGGTCATAAATGAATACTTTTCATCTGTATTCAGAGGAGAAAGACCTTATAGCTGGGGATTTCAATTGGGATGGTAAGATTAATCAGGAAGAAATATTAGATGTTTTATGCATGGGCATACAGATACATAAATCCATGGGTCCTGATGAGATGCATCTCAGGTCAATATGGGGCAAGGGAAGAGATTGCTGGGGTCCTGGAGAATATATTTAATACTTCACTGGCCATAGGTGAAGTGCCAGATGAGTGGGGGATAGCAAATGTAGTTCCTTTGTTCAAGAAGGACAACATGGACAGGCCAAAAATTACAGACCGATTAGTTTGACGTCAATGTTAGGGAAATTATTGGAAAAAATTCTGAAGGACAGGATTAATCAATACTTAGAGGCAGGGATCGATCAGGAATAGACAGAATTTGTTAGAGGGAGACCCTGTCTAACTAATTTAATTGCGTTTTTGAAAAGGTGACTAAATATGTTGATGAGGTTAGTGCAGCTGATGAGGTTTACATGGACTTCAGTAAGGCCTTCGGACAAGGTGCCACATGGAATGCTAGTCCAAAATGTAAGATCCAAAATTGGCCAACTAACAGGAGGCAAAGGATGATGTTGGAGGGTTGATTTTGTAATTGAAAGACTGTGACCAGTGGTATACCACAGGGTTTGGTGCTGGGACCCTTTGCTGACTGATAACGCAAAAATGGGTGATGTTGTTGATAGTGAGGAGGACGGGCTCAGGCTAGATTCTGATATTTATTAGCTGGTAAATTGGGCAGAACAATGGCAGGTGGAATATAATTCTGGTCAGTGCAAGGTGATACATTTTGGGAGGTCTAACACGGGAAACGATACACACAACGATTGGTAGGTCCTTAGGGAGTATTGAGGAACAAAGGCGTACAAGTCCAAAGATCCTTGAAGATGTCAGCACAGGTAGACATGGTGGTGATGGCATATGGGAAGTTTGCCTCCTTTAGCTGGCGCACAGAATACAGATATAAGGAAGTCTTGTTATAACTTTGTAAGATATCAGTTAGGCTACAGATGGAATATTGTGTGTAGCTCTGTTCATCACATTATTGCAAGCACATGATTGCACTGGAGAGGGTGCACAGGAAATTAAACAGGATGTTGTCTGGGATGAAACATTTCAGTTATTAGGAGAGACTAGATAGGCTGGGTTTGTTTTCCTTGGAGCTGAGGAGGCTAAAAGTTGATCTGATTGAGGTATACAATATTATGACAGGCACAGACAGAACAGAGGGAGAGAGAATCTCTTCCCCATGGTAGACATGTCCAAGACTACAAAGCAGAAGTTTGAGGTGAGCAGTAAGTGTTTAGAGGAAATCTTATAAAGAAATTTTAACCTAGATGGTGATAGATATATGGAATGTGCTGCCTGAGGTGGTCGTGTAGGCAAGCACTCTCAACATTAAAGAAGCATCTGCATGAATACTTAAAATGTTAGGACATAGTAGGCTATGGACCAAGTGCAGGTAAATGGGATTAGTGTAGTTTGATGTTTGTTGGTTGGTATAAACACTGTGGCCTGAAAGTTCTGCTTCGAATCTGTACAACTCTGTGACACCCATTTTCATGATTCAGTAATCTCACTCCATGAACTTACTCAAATTATCAGGAAGATGCAAAAGGGCTGCAGCTATGATTTCTTGTTGCTTGATGACAAGCTCCTGAAATATTTTGCCAAAGCATTGCAAGGTCAGAACTCAGAAGTCATTGAACAAAGTAGCCAGATGCTAAAGTTGCAAGACAGCCAGAGCAAATTCTGAATGGCCCAGTCAGCAATTTTCCATGGAGAATGGCTAATGTAAGAATATTCTTTCTGACAAATCATATACAATAAGGTCCTGAAATGCAGATGAACTGTGGGTGCAACTCAATTTAGTATCTGAAGAGAAAAAAAAATAAAAGAACAGTGTAGGTGTAGAAGTTAGGGAGGAGGACTGTGATATTACAAATCAGCATTGGTAAAGAGGTGTTATTAGTAGATTTTTTTTTCAGAAGGCTTACAAGTGGATAAATCTTCAGGCCTAGATGACATGTAGCCCAGGCTGCTGTGGGAAGCAAGTGAAGAGATTGCAGGAGCTCGGACGTTAATGTTCAAATCTGCTCTGACCAAAGGAGGGGTGCCAGCAGACTGGAGGACAGCTAACATGATACCAACTTTCAAAAAGGGTGGTAGGGATAAACCAGGAAACTACATGCCAGTGAGTTCAAAAGCTGTGAAGAAGAAATGATAGGAAGAAATATAGGGATAAAATTAATCTCCATTTGCAAAGGCAAGCACTAATCAAAGATTTGATTGCATTTTGTTAGGTGGTGACTAGGGATGTAGATAAAGTAGTGCAGCTGATGTAGTCTACAGGAACTTCATTAAGGCTTTCGACGAGGACTTACGTAGAAGACTGATTAAGAAGCTAAGAGTCCATGGGATCCAAGGCAATTTGCAATATTGATCCAACATTGCCTTGCTGTCAATAAGCAGAGGGTGATGCTCCAAGAGAATTTATGGCTGGGACCCAGTGCCCAAAGTCATTAACACAGGATTCAGTGCTGGATCCCTTGTTGCTTACATTAATGATCCAAACATAAATACAGGAGTATGATCAGTAAGTTTACAAATGACATGAAAATAGATGGTGTGGTAAATAGTGAGGATGAAATCCTTAACTACAGAATGATATAAATGCACTGGTCAGATGGCAAAACAGTGGAAAGTGGAATCCTGAAAAGCTTGAGATGATGCATTTGACAGGACTAATAAGGAAGTACCCATTAAATGGTAAGGCTCCAAGAAGTACAGAGGATCAGAGGGACCTTGGATGTGCACGTCCAGAGAGCCTCAAAGGCAAACTGGACAGGTGATTACGAATGCATATGGGATACTTGCCTTTAGTAGTCAAGGCAACGAATACAAGAACAAGTTGGTTGCAATGGAGTATATAACATTAGTTAGGCCACAGCTGGAGTACTGTGCAGTTCTAGACATCAAACTATAGGAATGGTGTGATTACACAAGAGCATATGCAGGAGAAATTCACAAGGATGTTGCCCTGGCTGAAGCAATTCAGCCATGAAGAGAGACTAGATAGACTGTGCTGTTCTCCATACAGCAGAAAAGGCTGAAGATGGATCTGATTTCAGTACAGGGTTCTGAGGGAATAGAGTAAAACTTGTCCTCTTAGTAGAGGGGTCAATAACCAGGGGAAAATTTTGTTAACGAAAAGGAGGTTTTGAGGGGTTCTAAGCATATTTTTCATCCAGAAGGTTGAAGGTAGTTGGAACTCATTGCCTAAAAAGGGTGGTAGAAGCAAGAACACTTAGGAACTATTTAGACAAACATATGAAACACAAGTGCTGGAAAATGGGATTAGAATACGTGGATGTTTGATAATTGGCATGGGGACGATGGGCCTCTTTTGGTGCTGTAAAATCTCAATAACCCCCTTGGTTATAGTTTAGGCTAAGGGGTGGCATATTTAAAACAGATGAGGAAGAATTATTTCTCTCAAAGGGTTATGTATCTGTGGAATTCACTACCCCAGAGTAGAATGGATGCTGGGACACTAGATAAATTTGAAGAGATAGATTTTGAATTAGTAATGGGTTAAAGGGTTTCGGAGAACAGGTAGGAAACTGGAGTTGAGACGAAGATGAGATCAACTATGATCACATTTAATGGCAGAGCAAGCTTGAGGTGGTGAACTGCCTACTTCTGCTCCTGATGTCTTGTAAATTAGTTATAGCATAACACTTGTAATACTTGGCCATTATATCAAATTATAAAAGCAAACAAAATCTAAAATAGCATTATACTGTTGGAGACATTTTTTGATTTTTTTCCCCCAGTGGAATTTACACCAAAACTTTCATCTTCTGCTGGCATTAGTATCCAAATTAATGTTTACTGTAATGTAGAACTGTATTAGTTACTAGGCACTGAGGGGCTCCTTTCTTGATTTGCACAGGCACAAATTTAGCACTAAAGCAAATTAACATCCGACTGCTACAGCGCATTAACAATGTACAGGACGCATTTCAACTGCTTACAAACTCTAGAATAAAGCACTTAATACCTGGAGTCTCCACTGCTGTTACTGACGCTGTCCTCGTCACCATGACCCTCCATTTCCAGGTCTAAAAAGGAAACTATCAGACGAGAACCTTCACTCAAGCTTGGAAACTGCTAAGATCCTCCTCCGAAATAAAACTTATTTATCGTTCCAAAGAGATTGTGAAACTTCTGCTTATCCTCCGAATGAAGAACCCACGTTTCTGTAGGAAAAGACATTTAGGAATTTAGGACTCTACCGTCTCAAATTACAGATGATCGCGGATCGCGTATTATGACACATTAATCGCAGTCTGACAAAACCAAGTCACTGGCATCGATTGTGAACAAACAGGTCATGGGGAGGGGGTTAAAATATGCCTTCGTTTATCAATCGATTCCGATTGTCTAGGTTTCGTTTTCATACGGTGTGAGATCACCACGCCGACTCTGCCTGTGACTTGCTGAACAAATGTAATTGTAAAAGACAATCTCGATAACCGAAACAAATGACCACATTGTAATGCCGTTTCCACCGTTAATGTCTGATGAAAATAGTCATGTTGCAGGAGAATAGCAATACCACATTCGCTCGTCATCGAGCACACGGCTTCCCCGATTCCGGGGAAGAGAATAAGCCAGACAAAAAGGTGGTTTGGAGAGAAAAATCTCAAAACGGGGGAAATCTTTTAAATATATACCGTTTCTTGAAAATATCTGCAGTTTTGTTTTAAAACATCGTGTTGTAATATCGGCGCGTTGGTATGCTGGGCCTTTGGTGACCAACAAAGCGCCTGCCTGGGTCAGGCAGTGGGGTTGCAGTGTACAATCCAGTCTCAGGCCCGGGGCCTAGTGCGCTGTAGAGCGGCTGGTGATGGTCGAGGAGGTGGGGGCGGGGTGTGGGGGAAGAGAGAGAGAGACAGAGCTTGTGCTGGGACCAATCCGCCTGGCTCTCCCCGGTGCACAAGGCCAAGGAGACGCTTTGCAGCTGATGGAATGTGCGCGAGCCGTGCTGGGGCACGAGAGCCGCCGGCGTTCTCCCGGCGCGTTCCATTCGAACGCCCACCCTCCCCCGGCCGAACGCTGGCCCGGAGCTCGCGCCCCGCTCCTCGAGTTCCATCTGCCTGGTCCCTGGTCCCCCCCCCTCCCCCTCCCCTTCCCCTTCCCCCCCCCCCCCCCCTCCCCCTCTGGGGGGGGGGGGGGGGGGGGGGATCCGGGCTAAACTCCAGCAGGAAGCGAGGAAGGATATTGCTCACCCGGCGCCTCTGGTTCTTCTCCTTGAGTGTTATCTGCCGTGTCCCAGTTCCCAATTTTTTTTTGTTTTCCTTCGTATTATTTCTCCCTCTTTATTGTTCAGTTGGACTGTCGGCCACAACAGTCCTTTTCTTTTAGTTTTGTATACCCAATGCCCGGCCCCCCACACACACACACACATTCACTATAGTGTGTCCCTGCCGGTACGCACCGCCGCCATGACTCGCGTTCACACTTGGGGCCAGGACGGGACGGTGACGGGCTGGGCGATGACGTCATCCGCACGTCGTGGGACGGAGCCGCTGCCCGGGGCTGACAGGCAGGGGAGGGGCGGCAGGCTCCAGCAACCAAACATTAACTCACAATGCAGTGCAGCAACATCCAGGCGTCCGACTTTACCCTTCTCTAAACCTGCGCGAAAACACTTGAAAATATTTAAAATGCGCACCGGTAAAGTCTGTTAGGGCATGAATCCCCAAGTCAAGGTCCACACCCGTATTGGGTGTAATATCGACTTGAGCTGCTGCATCTCAGATTTCATGATTGTTAATTCCCCCCCACCCCCCCAAAAGCAAATGAAATGTATCGATGAATTTGAGATTTGGCCAACGACAAAGTAGAAATACAAGAAGTTTCCAGTGTTGGCTGTCACCTTGTGCGTTTGTATGTTTAAATAATGCCACTTTTAAAAAAAAACACATAATGTAACACAATACATAAACCTGGATTCAGCCTAATGTATGGAACTTTCAAAATCTTTGATTTTTGTTCAGTCTGGAGCTAAACGTCAAGCCCAAAGTCAACAAAAAAGAAAATCGAACAGACTGTTCACCAGGCACATGAGGAGTTACCAGCTGTTTACCACTCAAACCATTTGGCTCTGCAGCTCATGTGAGATCAAATTAACACCAAAAGAATCACCCACTCAGGAGTAAAACATCACCCTACTTAGCCATGGTTCAGTAAGTAATTGCCAAGGACTAGCCTTTAGGTAGAGAATTCAAGAACTTAAACTACACCACCATTGTAGGTCGGATTTCAAACAATGACGAGATGGAACACATGAAGGAGATAGAGTGCTTAGAGGGCACGGTGTAAAGACAACAATCTCTCCATCAACATCAACAAAACAAAGGAGCTGGTCATTGACTTCAGGAAGTGGAACAGAAGGCCCGCCCCTGTCTGCATCAACCTTGCTGAGGTGGAGATGGTGAAGAAAGTGTCAGGTTCCTGGGAATGATGATCACCAACAATCTGTCCTGGTCTGCCCACATTGCTGCTACAGTTAAGAAAGCACAGCAACGTCTCTACTTCCTCAGGAGGCTAAAGAAATTTGGCATGATCATAAAGACTCTTACAAATTTTTATACTTGCACCAGAGACAGCATCTTTTTCTGGATGCATCATAGCATGGTACACATCTGCTCTTCCCAAGACCAAAAGAAACTACAGAGTTTTGAACACAGCGAAGTCCATCACGCAAACCAGCCTGCCATCTGTTGACTTCATCTATACTTCCTGCTGCATTGGGAAAGCAACCAACATAATTAAACACCCCTCCCACCCTGGTTATACTCTGTTACATCTTCTGGCCAATGGAAGAGGATGGAAAAGTTTGATAACAAGTATGATGAACAGATTTAAAAATAGCTTCTTCCCCACTGTTCTCTGACTTTTGAATGGACCCTTTTAATGTTAATATTGATCTCTCTCCCACCTTCTTGGCAGCTGTAACATTATATTCTGCACTCTGTTCTGTTACTTTTATGCATCTACATAGTACGATCTGCCAGTAAAGCATGTAAGAGAACACTTTTCACTGTACCTTGGTACATGTGACAGTAACAAATGAAATCAAAAATCAAGAAGAAAAAGTTCAACTTGTAATGGATCATGGGTGATCTTCCAGGAATTTTTCAGGAACAAACTAGTTACATTCCAACAAGACAAATGTAGGAGAACCAAAGCCAAGTCTCTACAGATGACAAGGGATACAAAGAATATTCTGAAACAAAAAAGTGTGTCATGCATTTCAAGTGAATTATCCACATGAGAACTAAAATCAAATACAGTACATTGAGAACAGAGGTGAAGAAGTAAAGACAGGCTAAGAGAGAATGTGAAAAAGGAATGGCAGTCACTATAAAAAGGTAATCCAAAAACCTACTATATCAAGTAAATAATAGACCGGTAGTAAGGCAGGGATGTGGGCCTATTAGAGAAAAAAGGTGATATATGCTTTGAGATACAAAGTAAGACTGGAATATGCTATAAGTGCTTTGCATCAGTGTTTGCTATGGAGGAAATAGATGTAAAATAAAATATCAGTGGATGGTGGAAATAACTGATAGCAAAAATTAATAGGCAAAGTGTATGGAAATGTTGAAATGCTTAGCATGAAGAGGTTACTTGATCCTGATGACTTCTATCCCAATTTGCTAAAGGAGGTGGTGTGGATGGGGAGGGGCGGGGTGTTTGGTGAGGCCAGTTTTGGAGTCCTGTCTACAGTTCTGGTTGCCCTGCTATAAGAAGGATATTAATAAATTGGAAAGGGTCAGAAAAGATTTACAAGAATGTTGCCAGGACTGAGGGGTTTGAATGATAAAGAAAGGCTGGATAGGCTGGGACTTTTTTCACTGCAGCGTAGGAGGTTGAGGGGTGACCTTCCAGAAGTTTTATAAAATCATGAGGAATGTAGATAACGTGAATAGCCAAGATCTTTTCAATAGGGTGGAGGTTTCAAAACTTGGGGGTGTATTTTTAAGATGAGAGGAGAAAGATTTAAAAGGGACCTGAGGGGCAACTTGTTCACATAGCGAGTGGTTTGTATGTGGAATGAACTTCCAGAGAAAGTTGTAGATACACGTGCAGTTACAACATTTAAAAGAAATTTGGATAGGTACATGAACAGGAAAGATTTGGAGGGATATAGGCTAAACAAAGGCAAGTGGAACTAGTTTAGTTTGGAAAACTTGGTCAGCATGCACAAGTTGGACCAAAAGGTCTGTTTCCATGCTGTATGACTCTATAACTCTATATGGGGAAAGTACCAAAGGATTGAAAAGTGGCAAATGGGGCATATTGTTCAAGAAAGTATCAAAGAAAATTCCTCATGGTTGTAGGCTGGTCAGTTTAATATCACCCGAAGGTTGCAGGAACAGCAACTCAGATTCCGCTTGGGAACCCTGCAGCCCAATGGTATCAATGTGGATTTCACAAGTTTCAAAATCTCCCCTCCCCCTACTGCATCCCAAAACCAGTCCAGCTCGTCCCTGCCTCCCTAACCTGTTCTTCCTCCCACCTATCCCCTCCTCCCACCTCAAGCCGCACCTCCATCTCCTACCGACCAACCTCATCCCGCCCTCTTGACCTGTCTGTCCTCCCTGGACTGACCTATCCCCTTCCTAACTCCCTACCTACACTCACCTTTACTGGCTCCATCCCCGCCTCTTCGACCTGTTTGTTTCCGCTCCACCTATCCTCTCCTGTATCCCTCTTCTATCCGCCTCCCACTCTCTCCCTATTTATTTCGGAACCCCCTTCCCCTCCCCCTTTTCTGATGAAGGGTCTAGGCCCGAAACGTCAGCCTCTCTGCTCCTATGATGCTGCTTGGCCTGCTGTGTTCATCCAGCCCTGCACCTTGTTGTCTCGGATTCTCCAGCATCTGCAGTTCCTACTATCTCAGTTTAATATCAATGTTGGGTAAGGTTACAGAATTAATCAGATAGAAAGTAAACAGCTGCTTGGAAAAGGTATGGAATAATTAAGGAATGCCCACATGGCTTTGTAAGAGGCAGATTGTGTCTGACTTATTTAATTGAACTTTTGATAAAGTAACAAAAAAGATTTCTGAAGAGAATTGACATGATATTGTCGAAATAGATTTTAAGAAAACATTTGACAAAGCATCACCTAAAACATTGGTTAACAAAATTGATGCTCATGGAATTGGAGGGTCATTGTCAGTTTGGATAAAAATTGCTTTAAAAGGAGAGAAAACAGTGTCATGGTAAGTTGTTATTTTTCAGTCGTGGAGGTGGAGACAGTGGTATTCCCTAAGGTTCAATGCTATGACCACTGTTTTTTTGATCAATATAAATGACTTGGATATTGGAATAAAATTTAAAATCTCAATATTGCAAATAATAAACCTTGAAGTGAGATAAAGAGTTGAGGACAATATCAGTCAACTGCAAAAGAATATAGGTAGTTTAGTAGAATAGGCAGATGACAGACAGTTGGAATTTAATACAGAGAAGTGTGAGGTGATACAGTCAGGAGAAAGGTTAGGATGAAGCAATACATACTTAATAGCACTGTTCTAAACAATAGACTTGGAGAAATTTGGGGGTTCATGTGTAGATTTTTTTTAAAGGTAGTAAGATATATTGAGAGAGTCATTAGGAAGCATATGGAATCTTGGGCTCAGTCTGGTCGCCACAGTTGAGGAAAGATGTGAAAACCTTTGAGAGGTGACAAGAGATTTGCCAGAATGATTCCAGGAATGGGAGAATTTAACTATAAGGGTAGGTTGGAGAATCTTGGGTTGTTCTCCTTGTAGGTAAAGGAGGTTGAAAAGAGATATAATCAAGATGTACAAGATTATGACAGGTTTAGATGAGGAAAACAAAGAGAAGCTGTTCCCGTTAACTAATGGTACAAAGACTAGGGGGTGGGGGAAGGGACCTGTGGCTCCCAAAGATCTCTCCACTACAATCATAAATTGGTTACAGTACAGAAGGAGACTATTTGGCCTTTATGTTCATGCCTGCTCTCTTCAAGAGTAAATCAACTATTCCCATAGCTCACAGCTTTTCCCCCTGAGCCTGCAATTATTTTCCCTTCAGATAATTATCCAATTCCCTTTTGAAAGCTACAGTTAAATCTCCTTTGACTATACTCTATCAGTCCATCCCACTCACTGCACAAAATTGTGTTTCCTCATGTCGCCTTTGGTTCTTCTTCTGATGTCAGTATTCTCTGGCTGTCAACCCTTCTGCAAAAGCGAATGGTTTCTCCCACTCAATGGATCCCTGTTCACTTAAACACATCTAACTCTTCTTTCAACATTCTCTATGGCAAACAGCCACAATTTTTCCAATCTATCCTCATTTTGAAGTGCTCATAAATTTTTCTTGCACCCTATTCAGTGTTTTAACATCCTTCTTAAAGTGAGGTATACAGAATTGGATACAATACCCCAAATGATGCTAGCGCAGACCTTTATATAAGGTTTACTATAGTTTCCTATTTTGTGCTCTGAGCCTATATTTCTAAAGCCCAAGATCTTGAACATCTTATTAATCACCTTCTTAATCTCCCCTGCCACCTTCAATGAGTTTTGGATTTTTTTTTCTGTTGGCTACCAGTGTCTTTTCATACTCTCCCCTTGCTTCTATAATTACTTTATCTCTTCCATTCTAAATTTTTGATATTTAGCCATGTTCTCACTTATATTATTCCTATAACAGCTGACATTGCATCTTTTTTTGTTTCATCTACCTTTTTTATCATTCAGGGAGCTCTGCTTTACTTGTCCAACTTGCATGTTGACTGTACCTGAACAATTTCCATTTTGAAGGCAGCCCATTTTTTTCTGGACAGTTTATCTACCAATATTTTATTCTAACTTAACCAGGACAGATCAGTCCTGCCAAAATCTTTCCTAACCAATTAATGTTGTTTTACCCTGGATTGATCCTTGTTATTCTCTACGGCTAACACAAGTCATATACTATTATGACCACTGCTCCATAAATATTCACCTGACACTTCCCTCATTCCCCAGAACCAGATCAAGCAATGGCTCCTTCCTCGTTGGGACAAAAAAGTACTGATGTAGAAATTTGACCTGAATTTCTCACTTCAGAAACCTGACCCCTTCTCTGCATTCACGCTATGACTAGCCATTTGCAATGTTACTTTCAAGTCCAACACTATGAGAATTAAAATCTCTGATTATCGATATCGGGAAAATAATTTCCAATTGTCCCTTTAAGGTGAGATCAGAATACTGCTAATAAGTAGTGACTCCCTTATTTCCATCAATTTGTATTTCATGAATATTCCAACTTGCCTCGTTTTTAGAGATTGCTGGAGAAACTCAGCAGATCTGGCAACATTCACGGAGAGAATGTTGTCTACATTAGTCTACATTAGGATAAGAAGAGTCCCCATAATAACTTCTATATTTCATGATCCTCTCTGCAACTTCCTTGTAATTTTGTTCCTTGATATCTTTCCAACTAGTTGATGTTCTATGACGTATACTCTGTAGAGGTACCTCTATTTTTGTTAGCTCAAACCAAATAGATTCTGTCTCTGGCCCCCACAGAATATCCCTCTCACCAACACTGTAATATTTTCCTTAAACCTTCCTTCTCTTCCTTTCTTATCTTTCCTGAACACTTTGATCTAAATTCATGCAGACTTCAAGGCAGGAGGGTCAGCAAAATAGGGAAAGCCATGTTGTGATGGCTCTCTCATGCCTTCCTGCTAGTTTCAAAACCAGGAAGTGAAGGGGAAGGTGATGGCCTAGTGGTATTTTTGCTGTATTATTAATCCAGAGACACAGGTAATGTTCTTTGGACCAGATCTGAATCCTGCCATGACAGATGGTGGAAACTAAATTCAATTAAAAAAATTCTGGAACCAATTGAAAAACTGATTCACAGATTTCCTTTAGGGAAGGAAATCTATCATCCTTACCTGGTCTGGCCTATATGTGACTCAAGACCCACAACAATGTGGTTAACTTTTAACTGCCCTCTGGGCACTTAGAAATGAGCAATAAATGCTGGACTACCCAGCAACATCCACATCCCATGAATGAATATTTTCAAAAAAATGCTCGGGAGCTCCATTTCGTCCTGACGTTGTGGCTCTGAAACAAAATCCAGCCTATAATATCCAAGAGTATTTAGTTTCCAATTTCCCCTTTTTGTGCCGGGTCTCCTTTATACCAAATCATCATTCTCCAGTGTCCACAGCTCACCAATTTTACTCATTATGCTCCATGTATCCACGTACCTGCACTGTAAACTTAATTGAAACTATATTTTATTCCTGCTTATTCTGAACTCCCCAACCTCCCCCCCCCCCCCCCCACTATTTCTTACACTAGTGCTAACAGTCTCTCCGGGTGCTTTCTGCAAATTGCTTTTCCTTTCTGATGTTACTTCCTGATATCCAATCATTTGCCAAGTTAGTTTAAATCTTTCCCCGTGGCAGAATCAAAACAACACACAAGAACATTTGTCTTTGGACTTAGTGCAACCCATCTGGCCTCTCTGTCATCTTTGTTTTGCATCTTGGTTTGGGTGATGCCCTTTGATTAGAATTGAAAGAGACACAGTGGAATGTGAATTTGCTGGCATGATTTATCTTTTATTGAGCACTCTCTCTGAACTACATATAATACAAGGCTCAATATGAGGCATCACATCTCTCAATTGATTCTGCTGTCATGTAATCTCACATCTTTGATCACGTAGACAGTCTATTTCCAAATTTAACATTAACCTACACTGTACACCCCCACCCCCATATTTCTGACTTCATTTCTGCTTCACAGACATAACTACTATCGGTGTTTCAACAATCTTTTGGATCTTGGTATCACCTGTGTTGAAGGAAGCTGAGGATTCAAGTTCTCAATGTTTTCTCTCAAATCATTCATTAACGAAATGTGGGCATCACTGACGGCCAGCAATTCTCATTAAACATCAACCACATTGCTGTGGATTAGCACATGTAAGCCAATCCAGGTGAGGACAATGGATTGCCTAAAGCATGAGTGAACCAGATGGGTTTTGAATTACAATGAATGGCAGTCACCATTAAGCTAGCTTCTTATTCCAGACGTTTCATTGAATTTTAACTTTAGTATTGGCAAAGTGAGATTTGAATCCATGTGCCCAGAACATAAGAACTAGGAGCAGGAGTAGGCCATCTGGCCCTTCGAGCCTGCCCCGCAATTTAATAAGATCGTGGCTGATCTTTTTGAGACTCAGCTCCACTTACCCGCCCACTCACCATAACCCTTAATTCCTTTACT
>NC_063334.1:79733090-79758090 GCF_021869965.1 Rhincodon typus | reverse complement strand
GACTGGTAACTAGTGGTGTCCCACAGGGATCAGTCTTAGGTCCTTTGATGTTTGAAGTATATATGAATGATCTGGAGGAAAATGTAGGTGGTCTGATTAGTAAGCTTGCAGATGACATGACGATTGGTGGAGTTGCTGACAGTGCTGATGACTGTGAAAGGATACAACAGGATATAGATTGGCGACTTGGGCATAGAAATAACAAATGGACTTCAATCTAGACAAATGCGAGGTGATGCATTTTGAAAGATCAAATTTAGGTGTGAATTATACTGTAAATGGCAGAACCCTTAGGAACATTAACATTCAGATGGCACGCAGGTCCACAGTTCCCGGAAAGTAGCAACACAGTTAGCCAAGGTGATGAAGAAGGCATATGGCATTCTTGCCTTCAACGCCCGGGGTGTGGAGTACAAGAGTTGTCAAACCATGTTGCAACTAAATAAAACCCTTGTTAGGCCGCATTTGGAGTATTGTGTGCAGTTTTGGTCACCACACTACCCGAAGGACATGGAAGCTTTGGAGAGAGTACAGAGAAGGCTCACCAGGATGTTGCCTGGTCTCCAGGGCATTGGCCATGTGGAAAGGTTAAAAAGACTAGGATTGTTTCCACTGGAAAGACAGCAGCTGAGAGGAGACCTGATAGAGATCTTCAAAATGATGAGAGGCACAGATAGGGTGGACAGTCAGAGGTTTTTTTTAAACCAGGATTGAAATTTCAATTACAAGGGGGCACAGGCTCAAGGTGAGGAGGGCGGGGCTGGGGAGGAGTTTAAGGGAGATGTGCGAGAGAACTTTTTCATGCAGTGTGTGGTAGGAGTCTGGAATGCACTACCAGAGGTGATGGTGGAAGCAGGCGTGTTGGCGACATTTAAGAGGCATCTCAATGGTTACATGAATAGGGAGGGAATACAGGGATACAGACCGAACAAGGGCAGAAGGTTTGTTTTTTAGTTTAGTTAGGACATGATGATTGGCACGGGGTCAGACGGCTGAAGGGCCTGTTCCTGTGCAGGACATCTCTTTTGTTCTTTTTTGTTCCAATTTCCAAATTGGTCTAGATTTTGCATTCAGCAATGAAGTGATGGTGTTCACTAATGACAAAGAAAGTCAACCACAAAGATTTAATGGTATCTCATGTGGATTTCCTCTTTCTACATATTAATTTGAAACGTGTGCCATATCGAGAGAATCTCCCCACATCCAGCAACAATCTTCATCAGAATATGCAAGCAATCATACAGAAGCAGTTTTACAAGTAGCAAGCCAAATTAAAATGCTCTGGTTATCCTTTACTTCCATTTAAAGTCAACTGACAGTGAATAAAAGTGGTTTCACAATAAACTCTTAATATCTAACTAAGATTTTAATATTGAAATAGAAAACATTGACATCACACAAATATAAAATTTTCCAAATCTAGAAAGGCTCTTAAACAGAAACTAGCAATTATTTCACTGCTAATCCAATTACATAGTACTAACATGACTAGTGGCTTTTTTTGTGTGGGGGTTTTTAAACAGCAATATTATAGTGAAAAGCGGAAATTCAGAGATTTCTAATTTATTGTAGTCTGCAGGGACCTCAGGACTATATCCTGCAAATATGTTCAAATATTGATAGCAACTTCTGGTTTTTGACATTTAACTGGATGTGTAAAGTCCATATTCTGTCTTCAGAGTAATGACAACAAATGCTCACACAATTTTGCTGTTTTTTTTAAACCACAAAATGCAATCCATTTTAATTTTGGCATCGCTACACATTAGCAATTAAGTTTATCATAATGTAAGAACATTTTGCTTTTAGTTCTTTTAACTGTAATTAAATATTTTAATATTTTTCATTTGAATAGCAAAATACTGCAGAAATCTGAAACAACCACAAAGTTGGAGAAACTCAGGAAGTCGGCACATCTATGAAGAGAGGAAGAGAGTTAATGTTTCAAGTGCATAGGATTCTTTCTCTTGTTTGCTTAAAATTGTAGGTATGTTGCCTTTATGTTCCTCTGTATATTATTATTTGTATTATTATATGCTCCACCTAACCTACGTGTCTGGATTAATTCATGTATTGCCAGCTATTGATGCATCACTATTACTTCCAGTCAATATGCAGGTTTCACTTTGTCCATCCAGTATTTTAGTACTTCTCACTGCTGCTGTTGTTTGATAGGTCATTACACCAACCAATTATACATGGGCTAAGGCCATTTTTATCTCAGTTAAGAGGTGCAAGTCCAATCCAAAACCATAAGCTTTAATTTTTCCGATATTCAGATTCAATGCAAACTTAACGAGGAGGTGATCATTATTTGCAGGAATTTTTCGATTTTTTGGTTGCTTACTCTCATTGCTTTGTTTCTTGAACCACCCTTTGATGTTGACACGTGACAGTCTGATTAAGAAAACGATTCTCGGTCCATTCATAAATTGTTCCCTATTTTCATCACAAACCCCTGCCTTTTCTCAGACTACTTTAGGATTGTTAAAATCCAACTGTTGTAAACTTCTATAAATCTCTATTGTAGTTCCTTTCATCAGACAATAATGCACCTCTCCTAAACAAGGTAAGAGCTTCCTGATTACTTCTGAACTCGGTCAGGATGGACTTTAACTCAGCAATATTACCAAAATTAGCTTGCCTTTCTTCAGCAATAGTTGTGCCTTAAATTATTAAAGCCATCTCATTTGCCATTTTTTCTTCATCTCTACCAAAAATGTTAGAGAAATTCTGGTCTTTCCTCAACTGAAGCCTAATTTCCAAAACTGCCTTATCATGTCACTCCATTCTAAATTAGTGCTTCCAGTTCAACTTTTATTTCTAATTTATTTTATTTCTGCAAGTAAACATATCAATTGCTCTTTGACAAATTCAGTGTTTTTTTTGCTATCCTTAAACCTTCGAAGCTGCCCACGAAGCTGTTTTCCCATTTCGCTGCACTTACTTTTATTCTCTCCCTCCAGTTCATCCCTAAAACATTTACAGAATCCCTACAGTGTGGAAACAGGCCCTTCCAGGCCTGAACTGACGGGGAAAGGCCCCAATATTTGTATCTCATCCTCGCCAATTCATGATTTCTGTTGCTCAACTGCATGTTATAATTTAGCTATTGTCAAATTGTACAGATAATTCAAAACCTGTGTTTGCCATTTGGTAAAATGTCTACAATTACAGATATTTTTAATCAACCTCCACAGGCTGTTAAGACAAACTTCTGAAACAAGTGGGACTTGATCCCAGATCTCCTAGCTATACACTGTACCATATTTACTTCACTATATTTGGAGCATTTGAAGGTGCAACACTGATATGCAATTCAACACTGCACATATCAGATTTTTTTTTCTGACAGTGAATAAGATTTGTTGGAATTTAGCTAATCACTTACAACAAACTCCTGAAAACATGCATATCAACCATGTTATTTAACATAATTTTACCTTCTCTTCTTTTACTTCTCTATCTTTATAAATAAGTTCTTTATCCTTATCCTCCTTGTCTTTAATTTCTTTCTTGATATCTTTATCTTTTGTTTCTTTCTTTTCCTCCTTTTCTTTTTTGTCTTTTCTTGTTTCTTTTGGCTCTTTCTTGATGTCCTTCTCTTCAACTTCTTTCTTGGTTATGGTTTCTTGTTCTAATTTCTCTTCATTTTCTTTTTCTGGTCTCAATTTCTTTCTTGTAGACTTTGTTCCCGCACTATCATCCTACAAACAGAAGAAATAAAGTTCAATTAATCCAAAATGTTGCTGCCCACATCTTACCCTACACCATGCCCTACCCACTTAACGCCCTCTGTACTTGCTAACCTAAATAGATTTCTGGTCTCCAAATGCCTCTTATTTTAAATTCTCATGTTAGCATTGAGTTCTTTTCATAGCCTTTTCCATCTTCATCAGCTCAGCACCAAACAGGACAAAGTTAAAAACTGCTGGTCCTAACTTGATTGAATAGTTGAGAGAAAGATGGAATATATGGCAAGGATTCAGGCTTTCTGATGTCAATTAAACAGGATAACTTTGGTCTTGATGATGCTCAGTTGAAGATCATTCAGATTTATCACTGTTGATGTAAGGCAGGACAATGATGGATATGGAGCCAAGTAAAAATTTCCAGTTTAATTAAATGACACATTGGAGCTATCCTTACCTTGATCTCTCCTTCTTCATCTGAACTTTTGACTGAAGGTGACGGTGCTGATGAATCACTTTGAATCTCTTCTACCTTCACAATTTTTACAGCTTTACTCCTTTTATTCCTTGGTTTCCTTTTTTTTGAATTAGCCTTTTTCAAATAAAGCACAAATCCAGTTTTAGTTACTCGAATTAAAAAAAATGCTCAGTATACGCAAATTAAATGAACTAGTGTCAATACCATGCCTTCATAATGATCAAGTAAGCTAAATGCCTTTCCTTTTTATCACACGGTGTTCCATGACTTTTGGAAATCATGTTCTAACTTTGTGAAACCTGTAACTAAATCAATTTGAATGCATTCTGCAGCTGCTCACAAGAAATGACAAATCATACCACTATTGACAAATGAAGTTCACATCTTGAAATTTGTAAAACCAATCCTGAGGCACATATTTTTAAATTATTTTGCAAAGCAAGAAAGGACTGGAATTTTTGCTACATTTTATAAATATTACCTGAAATGTGGTTTGCATCAATTAGGTTTTGCATAAATAAAGGATGTCACTGATGATTAGACAATAACACATTATATGAAACTAGATATTTATGCAGACAAATGATGAGAGGTTAGAACATTTCAGAATTTTTAAGTGGAAGTTAGAGCAGGTTAAAACAATTGAATAACTGAATGTTCACAGTTTAACAAGAGACAAGAAAGGGATATTGAAAATAGCTAAGTTCCTTGCACAATTAATTTTGTTGCCAGACGGTGTGTTTAATTGGAATCAAAGGTGCATGCTTTAGGCTTTATTAATTGTAGTTCAGGATGAAACTATTGATTATCAACAATTCAATGAAATGGTTTCCTGATCACATTGATTATGTTACGATGGATGCGAATCAGTTGCTTTTGCTAAATATGGTAGGAGAAATCCTGGACACCAAAGCTAAAGGGATAAAACAGAGCTCTCCAAAAAGGCGCAGCATATCATTGTACAGGTTCACAAGAGAATGGAGAAGAAATGAAAGTGAAGAAAGTCGTCAGACCGAAACTAACGTCAGCCCGCACCCAAGCTGCTCTGCGGTATTATGGCATTGAGACGTGTAAACTGTTGTCTGGTTAAGTATTGCTTTATTACTTAATAAATTATCTTACTTTGTTACACAAAAAATTGTTTGCCAACTTTCTGTCTTGTTAAGGTAATTTGCAGACTCCTTAAAAAAGGCAGGCAATCGGACACGGTGACTTACCAAACTGAGGTTGACCAATCACACAACACACCCGCTTGTGCCCGCGACCTCCCTCCCCACCCCCCAAGGTATCAAATGTCCACTTGGTCAAAGGTTCCATTACAGCAGAGAGGAGTCTGGGTTGAGATGTGAAATTTGCAGCCCAATGACATTGTTGGTGTCACATGGTTGTTTTTACTGTAATTTGAGGAGGGATAAGGGCTGCCTCCTGGTAAATGGAGAAAGGCGGCAAGAGGCTGTTCCATAGCCATTAAAGACCAAATTTTTTTAAAAATTGGAAAAAATCCCTGGAGGTTAGGAATAGGTGCCCCTCTGGCGCCTTGACAGGAATACTTACTCCCCACGTTAATCCTTCTTTTCTTCTTAGACTGAAATCTACTATACAACAACCAACCCCATTAGAAACTTACTTAAAGCCATACATTCAACTCTACAACAAATGAAACACAAAATAATAAATTGAACATATAAATGTGCTCTTTCATCGTCAAAGTGCCAGAATTCTCTGATTAATACCATTGCTAGATCACAAATTCTGTCATAGCTTCAAGAGGTGGCTTACCAGCATCACCAATTCAGTGCAACTAGGGATGGACAATAAATACAATCTTGGTAATATCACCCACAACCCAAGAAAATAAAGACTTTCATTAGTAATTACCTAATGTCAACTGCTTCTAAAACAATGTACAAATCATGTGGGTGGAAACAATAATTACTTCAGTATGTCATGTACCTCAGCAAGCCTTTGTGCCTCCTTTCTGGCCAGGTCTTTACTAAGTAATTTGATGAGGTAGTCAGCTCTGGTCTGCAATTGTTTGGCCTGAGGTTTCTTATCTGGGTCATCAGGTAAAATCTTAAGAAAGAAAACGTGTCTACAATTAACAAACACAAAAGAACATCAAACATGTTCCTAACTAAAAACAGCTAGGGAACTAAGTAGAAAATGCATCCTTTTGTTTCTGCAATGGATAAAAATTAAGAATATTCAACTTTTAACACACCTAGTTACGTCCAAAGGTACTGTCTAGGCTCAAATCAACCGAGCTAATTGCAAGATTTCACTTTCTGTCAGCTATTTGACAGGGACAGTACAAAGCCTCCTTTATGTTCAAAATGGGCAACAGAAGCAGCATTAATTTTGCAAGATGGTGTATGTTTGTAGGAGATAGCCCACTACCATGTTTGAGGGCAATAGGGATAGGCAATATGAGCTGAACTAAGCAGTGACACACACTCATCCCATAAACAAACAAAAACAAAACTGTTTTCAGCAACTGATTCAGCCAGAAACATACCTGTTTATTCTGTAAGGTGATTTTAATGGCCTTAAGAAAACCACGGCAAACAGTCAGCAGCACTGTAACTTGACTGGAAACCATAAATGCAAAATTTGGAAAAGGCGATGGTCAAGTGGTATTATTGCTAGATTATTAATCCAAAAACTTAGGTAATGTTCTGTCCACCCAGGTTTGAATCCTGCCATGGTAGATGGTGGAATTTGAGTTCAATAAAAAATCTCGAATTAAGAATATAACGATGACCACAAAATTGCTGTTGTTTGTTGGAAAACCAACCTAGTTCACCAATTTACTTTAGGGAAGGAAACTGTCACTCTTGCACGGTCTAGCCTACATGTGACTCCAGACCCAAAGCAATCTAGTTGACTCTTAACTGCCCTCTGGACAATTAAATTCTCTGGGCTGAAAAATGCTGGGCTCGCCAGTTTCACCCATATGCCACGAATGAATAAAGATCAGCTTTCAGCAAACTATCCTGGAACAAACTTATTTAGTAGATGGAAACAGATGTGCTCAGATAGGTACGTGAGACTTTTTTAAAGAAACATGCAGTCTTACATATACAGTTAACATTATGCTATTTTCTACTGAACTGAATGAAGTTTGATAGCTGGATTATTTTTAAAAGCTGGTTATTTTCAGTGATGAGGCAGTGCAAAGTTTAGTGTTTTACAAAACTAATAATTGTAACAATAGATTATAAATTTGCATGAGTGGTTCTTTGGCTCATGCTCATATTATTGGGTTAGTTTGGCTACTGCGCTTGAACAAAGATGTACCATTCAGAACAACCGTCAGGGAAAATAATGGCTTGATTTTTATAAGGGATGTGGTTGTGTTATCAGCTGTGGTGTCAATCTCGTCTTCATTTGTGGTAGTTTTACAGTGGTGCACTGTTGTGCTGGGACCTTGATTTCCCCCCCACCCCTCAAAGATAAAGCAGCACTTGTCTCATGTTTGGAGTAATGTAACAACACAGTGAACAGAATTTTTGAATGATTGACACCACCATGCATGCCTGATAAAAAGATATGACCATACATAAGCTTGCAAAGGACATGAGGGCCCAGCGCTAAGATATCTTACACCTTCACTTTAGCATCATAGTTGTATGGATCAATATTTGATAAATGTAAATTTAACTTCTGACAATCATTTTGATTTGGTAATACATATCCAATTTAGAGAAGATGCAAATACTGTATAAATAATTTTGACCTCTTGCATAGTAACTTTGTCTGCAAACCATTAATTCAAATGATCAATCTTTCACCTTGTGTGTTAAACTGAGATCAGGATCCATTTTAATCATTTCCCAGCTACCATAGCCATATTCATAGATGCCTATTAAAAGATTGGAGTCATCTTCCTTGTTCCATTCCACATCAAAGTGAGCTGCTTTAGTATGACATGGGATAGTGTACCTTTGGGAAGAAGAAAAATAAATACATGAAACTACTGTCCAACAACACATCTTGTTTCTGCTATCTGGCGCTGCTTCCTTCTGATTAAACGATTACTGCGAGCAAGGTACGTTCTCTTTGAAAAAACAGCAATAGGCTTTTGATCTACATTTTCCTATTATTTTCAAGAAAAACCAGAAACAACTACCTATTGCGCATGGGACACATGAACTGGGACACTGAATCACTACACTGCATTATCTCAATATATTACGAAAGTCCAAAATGGAGTTTAACCTTATCATTGATTTTGTTCCACCCATTTGTTTTCAGAATATGGACTGCTGACAGGCAATGTCCATCTCTAGCCAGATAGTACACTTTTGTCTTTAAACCATTGCAGCCCGTTCAGTTCAAGGTCTTCCTCAAATGCCGTTACGTAGTGAGTTTGAGGATTGTGACAATGAAGGAATAGCACTGGACATCAAAGTCAGGACAGACTTGGAGATGGTAATGTTCCTACAGTGTAATGTTCCTTCTCCTTCTCAGTAGTAGGGAACCATAACTTGGAGGCTATATTTAATAACTATCTCTTGGTTCTACAAACTTAGAAACTAGGAGGAGTAGGCCACTCACTCCTTCAGCCTGCTCCACGATTCAATAAGATCACAGGCTGATCAGATTACTTCATATTCCTATTTACTCCCGATAACCTTTCACCTTCTTGCTTATCATAAATCTATCTGCTCTGCCTTAAAAAATATTTAAGGCATCTGATTCCGTCACCTTTTGGGGAAGAGAGCGCCAAAGACTATCATGAATCTAGGAGAAAAGAAATTCATATCCCTATCTTAAAAGGTGATCCCTTATGTTTAAACATATTCATAAAACTTTTCACACAATAAGAAGCATCCTTTCCTCGTGCACCCTGTTAAACATTTCAATCAATTCATCTCTTGTGCTTCTGAAGTCCTGCAGATACAAGCCTAGTCTGTCCGTCCTTTCCTAATAAGACAACTTGCCCATCCCAGGGATTAATCTTGTAAACTTCTCTGAATTGCTTCCACTGCAGTTATATCTTTCCTTAAATAAAGAGACCAACACTCTACACACTACTCCAGATGTGATCTAAGCTTTCCTAATTATTTTCTGTATCTGCATACTAATCTTTTGCCTAGATCCCTTTACATCTCAGTGCTCTGCAATCTCTCCCCATTCAATTTTGCATTTTTCCGCATTATGCTACATTTACCAGATCTCTGCTCACACTTTTAACCAACCTATATTCCTCTCTGGCCTCATTTCTCTTTCATAAATTATTTTCCTACATATTTGTGCCATCAGCAAATTTAGCTATCATATCTTCAGTTCCTTCATCCAAGCTATTGATATGAACTGTTAGAAGTTGAACCCAGCACTGATCCCTCTGGCACACCACTCATTACATCTTGCCAATCACAAAACGATCCATTTATGCCTATTTTCTTGTTTACTGTTAGCTTGCCAATTGTCTATCCGTGTCAATAAGTGACACCTACACCATGACATTTCCACAATAACCTCTAATGCGGAACCTTATGAAATTCCTTTTGGAATCAAGTATAGTAAATCTACTGGTCCCCTTTATCTAGAGTATGTTACTTCCTCAAAGGACTCCAATAATTGTTACATGTGATTTTCCTCTCAAATGTTTACTGTTGATCTCAAGCTATTCTAAGTGTTGTGCTATGACAGTTTCCAACATCTTCCCTATGCTAACGGACTGTAGTGCCCCAATTCTGTCATCTTCCTTTTTAAAATAACAGTTTATCTAATGAAGATTCAACCCTTACACTCTCAGCAACAACCTTACAGATACTTAAAATCTCAGTGATGTGTCACTCCATTTCTACTTTCATGTTCCTTGTTCAGAGATCATGGCTATACTTGGTTTACCAGCAAACTTCTGCATTCACTTAATGCGAACTTCTTTAGCTAATCACTCTTCATAAAACACTTATATAAACTGCTAACACGCCTCATTTACTCCTCAACATCTGTTCCTTCAACGCATATCTTCCACTGTGACACCTTAAAGTCTGGTGTTTCTGGAACTCTTTTCTTACTAACCTCAAAAACATTCAGAACTTGCTTTCTTTCACCTTTTTGGAGACTGCTAAACTGCACTGCTGCTCTCATAAGCCTTTTTTCTCTGAAAGGCCTGCTTCTTACTTTGAAAAAAACTTGCACATTTGCTAACCTTTTAGATGGTTTTTTTTCCCCATAAGGAACTTGTTTCTGAGACACAAGCAATAAACGTACAGCTAGAAGGGCAATTTTAATGTTCATATCAATTAAATCAAATCAGTAACAATGCTGTACAGGAGGAATTCCTGGAGAATGTATGGGATGGTTTCTGAATCAATACATTGATGAGCAAACTAGAGAACAGGCTACCTACACGAGGTACTACAAAGTTGATTATAAGATTAGACTCCTGAGTCTAAATAAAGGAAACTATGACGGTATGAAATGTGAACTCATGATTAATTTTGGAATATTACTTAAGGGATGAATATGGCTAGGCAATGAAAAACATTTACATAGTCCATGAAGAAACTGCAACATTGTTCATTCTATATGGTACAAAACTGAAACAGTAAAAGCGACCCCACCATGGCTAACAAGGGAAATTAGAGATAGTATCAGATCCAAAGAAGGGTGTACGAAATGGCTCAAAAAAGTAGCATACCTAAGGAATTGGAGCATCTTAGATATCAGCAAAAGGACAAAATGATGGATTAAGAGGAGGAAAATAGAGTATAAATGAGTAATCTTGAGGGTAACATACAAATGGATTGTAAAAGCTTCTACAGGTTGCACACGTTAAAAGATTATTTAAGAAACGGTACATTCCTTACAGCCAGAAGCAGGTAAAGTTAGAATGGAGAATAAAGAGATGGCAGACCAATTAAATATATTCTTTGCTTCAATCTTCACACAGGAGGACATAAGTAACATTCCAAAAATGTTGGGGAATACAGATTCTTGTGATGGGGAGGAAATGGAGGCAATTAGTGTAAATAGGGAAATGTTGATGAGGAAATTGGTGGGGTTAAAGGCTGATAAATCACCAGGATCTGATTATCTACATCCCAGAATACTTAATGAAGGGGCCCTAGAAACAGTGGACACACTGGTGATCGTATTTCAAAACCCTATGTACTCTGGGACCGTTCCTGTAGATGAGAGGGTAGCTAATGTAACCCCATTATCTTAAAAAACAGGTAGAAAAACAAAGGGAACTAGATGGTTAGCCTGACATCACTAGTGGGAAAATGCTAGAGTACAATATAAACGATTTAATAGCTGAGCATTTGGAAAACATTGACAGGATCAGACAAACTCAGAAAAGATTTGTGAAAAGGAGATCATACTGGAATAATTTGCTGGAATTTTTCGAGGATGTAATTAGCAGAGTTCATAAAGGGAACATATTAGAGGTTCGCATGTAAAACTAAAGAATATGTGATTCAATGCAGTGGATTCTTATGACGGAACCAAATGCAGTATTTCCAAACTTTTGATGACACAAAGCCGGATAGGAGGGTGAGCTGCAAGGAGGATGCAAAGATGCTTCAGTGTGATTTGGATAAGTTGAGAGAATGGACAAATGCATAGCAAATAAAGCACAATGCAGAGAAATGTGAGATTATCCACTTTGGTAACAAAAACAGGAAGGCAGATTAATACCTGAATGTCAACAGTTTAGGAAGGGACAGGTGCAACGAGACGTTGATGTCCACATGCACAAGTCGATGAAAGTAAGCGTGCAGGTGCAGCAGGCAATGAAGAAAATAAATGATATGGTGGCCTTCACAGTGAGAAGATTCAAGCACAGGAGCAGGAATATCTTCCTGCAATTGTACACAGCCCTGGTGAGACTACACCTAGAGTGCGGTGGACTGTTTTTATCTCCACACCTGACTAACAATCTTCTGGCCAAAGAGGGAGCACTACAAAGGTTTACTGGACGGATACAAATCAATCCAGAAGTTATACAAAGACCTGCTCCCTTTAAAGCCTGTTTCCAAATAAAATACCATGAAGCTTTATCAGAGTATTTAACTTCTTCAATTAACCAGAGGAGGTGAGTCCTACTGATCGAATTTTCTTTCTTGTTGGAAAGTATCTATTTTGTGTATTCTGAAAGGATTGTCATTAAGCTATCACTTAACCCAAGCATCCAGTCCACATTAGACAGCTCTGTTTTCATGCCCTCGAAGTTGCCCTTATTGAAGTTTAAAATACTAGTCTTGGATCCACTCTTCCCTCCCTCAAACTGAATGGAAAATTCAATCATACTTAATCAATTCAATCACTGAACTTATTCCAGTTGGGCAACTTGAAATGCTCTCAACTTAAAAACATATAAACCAATCAGGCAAGAGACAATTTGTTTTATGAAGTCAATTTAACTCGAGGTAATATTAATGAAATAGTACAATTGAGCTGATTACTGACTATCATGTGGAATTTTCTTTACGTAAAAATTAATTTCTCAGATACATAATTATTGCTTCAGAATGTGAAGCACTGATAGTGGAGGTAGTAATATTAATTCAGCATAGCGGTTAATACAAAAAACAAACTTACTTCTTCCTGTCCTCTGGATCGGGTGGAATAGATTTGTGTAAGGGTGCCAGTTCCTCTTCATGAGCAATGACTAGCTTAGCGTTCACCTGAACACCTGAGATTCGGAACGTTGGCCCCTTTACTTTACCACGCCTTGCAGCTGTTTCAAATACAACATTCAGACATTTTATTGATACAGGAAATATACAAAAAAGTCTTTTTCAAGATCAGACATGACATTCTAGTTCAGTTATATTAAAGAAATTGATTTTTGAGTATATGACCAAAAAGATAGATGAGGGCAGAGTGGTAGATGTCATCTACATGGACTTCAGTAAAGCCTTTGACAAGATTCTGCATGATAGACTGGTTAGTAAAGTTAGATCACATGGAATTCAGGGAGATCTTGTCAACTGGATTCAAAATTGGCTTGACAGTAGGAGATGGAGTATGGTGGTAGAAGTTGTTTTTAGGACTGGAGGCCTGTGACCAGCAGTGCTCCAGAGGGATCGGTGCTGGGTCCACTGCTTTGTCATTATATAAACGATTTGGATGAGAGTTTAGGAGGCATGGTTAGTAAGTTTGCAGATAACATCAAAATTGATGGTACAATGGACAGTGAAGGAGGTTATCCAAGATTACAAAGGGATCTTGATAAATTGGGCAGTTGGGTTGAGGATTGGCAGATGGACTTTAATTTGGATAAATCTGAGGTACTGTATTTTGGTAAGTTTAACAAGGGCAGGGCTTATATAGTTAATAACAGGGCCCTCGGGAGTTCGTAGGGCCTTGGGTAGTATTGTCGAACAGAGATACCTAGGGGTTCAATGTATATAGTTCCTTGAAAGTGGTGTCACAGGTAAACAGGGTGGTTAAGAAGCCGTTTAGCACACTTCCCTTCATGGCTCAGACCACTGAGAATAGGAGTTGGGACATCATGTTGTGGCTGTACAGGATATTGATGAGGTTCCTTCTGGAGTACTGTGGGCAGTTCTGGTCACCCTGCTACAGGTAGGATATTAAATTTGAGAGGGTTCAGAAAAGATTTACAAGGATGCTGCTGGGACTGGAGAGTTTGAGTTATAAAGACAGGCTGGATAGGCTGGGACTCTTTTCACTTGAGTGTAGGAGGTTAAGGGGTAGCCTTATAGAGGTTTATAAAATCTTGAGGGGCTTGATAATGTGAATAGTAAAGGACTTTCCCTAGGGTAGGGGAGTTCAAAACTAGAGGGCATATTTTTAAGGTGAGAGGAAAAAGATTTGAAGGGAACTTAGGGGTAACTTTTTCACACAAAAGGTGGTTCATATGTGGAATGAACTGCCAGAGGAATCAGTACATACAGGTACAGTTACAACATTTAAAAGACATTTATATGAATGGGTATATGCATAGGAAAGGTTTAGAGCAATACGGGACAAATGCAGGCAAGTGAAACGAGTTTAGTTTGGGAAGCTTGGTCAGGAAGGGCAAGTTGGACCAAAGGGTCTGTTTCCATGCTGTATGACTCTATGACTGATCCTTGCGTGTGCTTGAAGAGCAACAACAGACCAGCAATATCACTGACAGTATACCAATATACATTCAATCTAGAAAATAACATTGAGAATCAGGCTCCATAACCAACGAACATTTTAATTTTTTCCTTAGTTACTCTTTATCAATTCTTGGCCAGGCTGTCTGGTGGATATGGATGAAGTAGTAAAGTGAATAGAAACCAGATGCTTCTTGTATTTGCTTTAAAATCAGACAGGAAAGAACAGTAAGCAAAACGGCAATTGAGGGGGTCAACGGCCTGCTATTGCTTTCTACTTTATTCTTGGGATGTGAGTTTTGCTAGTATTTCTTGTTCATCGCTGATTGCTTGCAAAGGAGTCATCCTGAAGTTGTCAATTCCTAACTTAAATTTTAATCCATGCCAAAAGCGTAAACTGGTGAACATACTGCAAAAGTTTAAATCAAATTCTCTCAGCTACTAAAAAATGCTGTATTTCCCATTCGCATTTTTTGAAAAAAAATTAACCTCCCAATAACTGGTGCTGTTATTTTCTAAAACAAGGAAAATCGAACACAAAATATAAACACTCAACGTTTGGCGAAAATTAGAAGCTGAAGGCACTGTTTGGCCTTTAACCCAAGTGAAATCACTGCGATGATAAACATGTATTTTAAGTGGAGTGCATTAAAAAACCAAATAAAAAGGGCAAAATATAGAGTTCTACATTTGCATCACGATGAACAGTCTGCAAAATAAGAAAACTCAAGGATAGTGAAATTTAGTAATGTTTACCACTGAAGGTTTTCCTCACAATTCTCATGCTCATCTTCGCCCTGGGCAGTTCTGCTACAAGTTTAGAAGAAAGGCATGCATTCTATAGTACCTTTCACAGAATCAGGGTAACCCAAACAGTGCTCCATTGTCTTTAAGTGTAGTCAACATTGCAATGCAGGAAATTTGGTAGCCAATTTATCACAAGCAGAAATATTACGATGACCAGTTGATCTGTTTTGGTGGCATCAGTCCAGTGATGAATACTGGCCAGGTCACAGGGACTAACTACTTTGATCTTCTTTGAAATAGAGACAATTTAAGGTCAACCTGAGTTGAAAAGGGTGGAGCTTCAATTTTAAGGTCTCGGACAATACGCCTTTGGTTCTGCAGTGAAATGTTTGGACTGAGACATATGCTCACAACTTTCTGAGAGGTGACAGTGCTACTCATTGACCAACAATATTTACATTTTGTTCAAGTCTAGTATGTGTATAATTCAGGATTACAACTTTGTCTTTGTATTCACATCGATAATTCTAAATGATTTGTAAACTATAATGAATACCTGTTTTCTCCTGGCCTGTGGACTCTCGTAGAGCTTTAATACAGCCATTATGCACCATCTCTCCTAACCGCCTGAGATCTACTTCTGACTTATCTACCAATTCAGCATCTCGTGCAATTGCTTCTAACCTGTAATGAAAGATCCATTAGGTTACAACGCACTGTTTTAATTATAATTTTGCAACTATTATAGATAATGGAATAAACAAATTCAGGATAGGTTGCTCCAGTTGTACACAAACTGTATTTGCATAAAGCATACCTTTCCAGAGGTCCGCCAAACTTCTTGTAGCTCTTGATAAATCTAATAAACACAAAGTGGTATTGACACATTCAGCCACATCATACACAATTTAGAATGGGCACAATCACGTACTTCTCAGTATATTTGAATATGAATAATTGTGTACCTTGAGCCCAAATCACTGTCATTTCAACTCAAGTCAACTGGAATTTAATTTTTACTTGGCCAAAAAATATGGAAGATCAGAATGTATGCTTTTGGTATTGAAGTAAAATGGGAATGTTGGCCAAACCACGGCTTACAGGGGAAAATTAGAAATCGTATTAAATCCAAAGAAAATACATACAAATTGGCCAGAAAGAAACAACATACCTGAGGAGTAGCAACAGTTTAGAATTCAGCAAAGCAGAACAAAGTGATTGATTAGGAAAGGGAAAATAGACTGGGAGTAAGCTTGCGAAGAACATTAAAACTGATTGTAAAAATTTTTATAGGCATGTCAAGGGAAAAGATTGGTGACAAGAAAAATTTATAACAGAGCAAAGAAATAGCTAACCAATTAAATTCATACTTTAGTTCTTTTTCCACAAACGAGGATACAAATAACATAACAGAAACGTTGGGGATCACAGGGTTTAGTGAGAAAGAGGAACTGAAGGAAATCAGTATTAGAAGAGAAATGGCCCTAAAAATAGCAGGTGCATTTGTGGTTATCTTCCAAGATTCTACAGACAGTGGAAAAGTTCCTACAGATTGGAGGGTAGTTTACGTAAACCCTCTGTTTAAGAAGGTAGGCAGAGTGACAACTGACAATTACAGACCAGTCAGCCTGACGCTGATAGTGGGGAAAGTACTAGAATTCATTATAATAGAACTAATAGCTGAGCATTTGGAAAACAATGGCAAGATCAGACAGAATCAGCATGGATTTACAAAAGGAAGATCGTGAGCCTTGAAATTAATAGGGAAATCTATGGGAATTCTCCACGGATAAAACTAATAGAACTGAAGGGGAGCCAGTGAACGTGGTTTACTTGGACTTTCAGATGGATTTCTACAAAGTGCAACTCAAGAGATTAATGTGCAAAACTAAAACTCATGGCATTTGGGGTATTGTATTGAGATGAATAGCAAACTGGTTGGCAGATAGGAAACCAAGAGGAGGAATAAATGGGTCTTTTTCCAAATGGCAGGCAGTGGTTAGCGGGATGCTGCAAGAATCAGGCATTGGATCCCAGTTATTCACTATGTCTATTAATGATTTGGATGAGGGGCTAAGTGCAATATCTTCAAACTTGCATGTCACAAAGCTGGATGGGAGGGTCAGCTGTGAGGAGGATGCAGAGTTGCTTCAGTTTGATCTGGACAAGCTGAATGAATGGAGACATGCGTGGCAGATGCAGTGTAATGTGGTTAGATGTGACTTATCCACTTTCGTGGCAAAATTAGGAATGCAGATCATCTGAGTGGCTATGAATTGAGAGAGGAATGGGTGATGAGACCTGGGTAATCTCATACAGTCGCCGAAGATAAGCATGCAGTAAACAGGTGGTATATAAAGGCAAATGGTATGTTGCCCTTCAAATACAAGAGCACGAATGTCTTGCTGCTATCATACAAGGCATTGGTGAGACCACACCTGGAATAGTGTGTGCAGTTTTGGTCTCCCTATCAGAGGATGTTCTTGTTACAAAGGAATGCAGTGAAAGTTTACTAGACTGATTTCGAGGATGCTGGGACCGATGTATGAGGACAGGTTGAATTGGTTAGGTTTATATTCCCTGGAGTTCAGAAAACTGACAGGGGATCTCATGGTAATCTATAAAATTCTAAGAGGACTAGACAGAGTAAATGCAGGAAGTGTGTTCCCCTTGGCAGGGAAGTCCAGAACCAGGGGTCACAGTCTAAAGATGCAGGATAAACCATTTAAGACAGAGACAAGGAGAAATATCTTCACCCAAAGAGTGATGAACCTGTGGAAATCATGACCACAGAAAGCAGTTGAAGCCAAAACATCGTATGATTTGGAGGAGGGTAGATAGAGTAATATTTCCACCAAACTTTAACCTATTAATATTTTACAAAATAAGTTTTAGGAACCAGTAGATAAAATGAGTGTACTATGAAGAAAAAGAATGATTCCTATTAAATTAGTACAATTTAGAACATACCTTCGAATTTCAGCATCACTAAAACCTTTAATATTTTCACGCGGAATTGTTCGAGGTCTCCCACGTTTTTTCGGACGTTTCCCTTCAGAAACGGAGTCACTATCTGACTCTGAAGAACGCCTCCGTCTTCGCCTTCCTTCACTTCCATTAAAACTAATCTGAAGCACAGAATGAGACATGAGCAAAACACTAATCCTACATTCCATCTTACCATAGGCAAAGTACTTTATTAGTAGCTGAATAAACCACAAACTATATCACTGAAAACATTGAAGAATGTAGTTTGAAATTCTTAAGCATCACCAATTCCTCACCGATAGATCAGTAAGCTTTGCACGCTCAAGAAGGAGAAATCACATCCAGAATGAGACAGCCTGAGTGAGTATATCGTTTGGGGACGGCATGGGAATTTAGTACAGAGGGGTCTAGGTGCTTTTTGCTTTTTTTTTGGTTCATAGTTTGTAAATTTTTTTTTTAAATAGCATAAATTGCAGTCCAGGATCAGGGACTCAGCATAAATGAGTGACATCACACGTAAACTGTAAGTTCATTGGTAGGTAATAGCATCTGATTTGACTATTATAGGTTACTTTCAGATTGAAGCTAAATAGGAGAAATATTTATAGGCTACAAACTAAAGACTAGTGATAAATTTTTTACAAATCAAAATAAGAACTAAGTCATTAAAATACAGACGCCAGGTCAGGCGATGTGTTGCATCTGCAAGATGTGGGAACTTGTGGACCCCATTGTTGTTCACAGTGACCACAAGTCTTGGTTGCTTGAGGAACTCCAGCTCAGAGCTGATGAACTGGAGTCTGAGCTTCGAACACTGTGACACATCAAGGAGCAGGAAAGTTACCTGGACGACGTGTTTCAGGAGGCAGTCATACCCCTTAGATTAACTACATTAAATTCAGGCGATTAGGGACAGGAGGGTGTGACTGTGAGCGAGGCAGGTAGAGGGATATAGGAGATAGTGCTGAAGGAGCCTCAACCCTTGAACTCGTTTGACACATCTAAGAATCTTGCTCCGTGTGGGTAAGAACAGGAGCAGCAGGGATAAGCAAACTGAGCAATGCACCATGGTACAGGGAGCCATTCAAAAGTGAAGGGAAAAGAAAAATGTGTTTGTAATCAGAATAATACAGTCAAGAGAATAGACACTATTCTCTGCAGCCAGGATCAAGAATCCTGAAGGCTGTGTTGCCTGCCTGGTGCCCGAGTGCAGGATCTCATCTGGGCTGCAGAGGAACTTGGAATGGCAGGGAAAAGATCCCGTTCTCCTGGTCCACTTAGGTACCTGCAATACAGGTAGAAACGAGAAAGAGGTTCTGCTGAGGGAATATGAGTAACTAGAGGCTAAATTAAAAAGCAGAACCAAAATGTAATAATCTCTGGATTACAGCCTAAGCCATGTGCAAATTCATACAGGGTCAACAAGATTAAACAGGTAGACACATGGCTCAAAAATTGGTGTCAGAGAAATGAGTTTGAATTCATAGGAAAATGGCACCAGTACTGGGGAAGGAGCGAGCGGTTCGGATGGGACAGGCTGAATCATGCTGGGACCAGAGTCCTGGTGGAATTGTGTAACCAGTGTTGGATAGGTCTTTAAACTAAATAGTGAGTGGAGGATGGAGAGGAAGTGGGAGGTGGGTTCAGTTAGCTAAAACAGGCAAAAGTTAAGGGAGGGTGAAAAAGGCTCAGCAAAGGTAACTAAAATTTCCAGAACAAATAATAGGACAGAGGTTATGGGAAGTTTCAGGAACCTAACTTCAGACATAGCCAGAAACATTCCAACACTGTAGTGTTTCCCTCCCTCCCTCCTCTGCTAACCAAAAAAAAGAGAGGGAAGAGAGATGTGTAATTGAAAATTTGTTGTTAGAAGGGTAAGTAGTAAGGCATTGTCTTGACAAGCTTTGGTAAGCAGCGGCTCAGCGAAAAGTACAGGTAAACTCAGGTAAAGTCCTTTTAACTTTCCTCTTTAGATATAGAGCATTTGAGGTGCCAGTTAGGGCAGTGGCATGCTCCTCCTGCAGGACATGGGAGCTCAGGGAAACCTCCATCGTCTCTGAAGACTGTGGGAAGTGCACCCAACTGCAGCTGCTGTGAGACTGTGTTAGAGAAATGGAACTGGATGCATTTGGGATTGTCCGAGATGCTGAGTGCATCATAGATAGGAGTTTTAGTGACGTGGTCACACCTAAGGTGCAGGCAGAGAGTAGCTGGGTGACCACCAGGAAAGGCAAAGGGAGTAGGCAGACAGTGCAGGAATCCCCTGTGGCCATTCCCCTCGAAAACAAATTATACTGTTTTGGAAACTGTTGGGAGTGATGACTGTTCAGGGGAAAGCAGCAGTAGCCAGGTCAGTGGCACTACGGTTGGCTCTGGGGCACAGCGGGAAAGGGTAAAGGTAAACAGGACCTTAGTGACAGGAGACTTAATAGTCAGGTGAACAGACAGGAGATTCTGTGACCGCAGACAGGAATTCAGGATGGAGGGTTGCTTCCGGAGTGCCAGCATCCAGGACATCTTGGAGCAGCAGCAGAACGTTCTCAAGGGGGAGAACGAGCAGCCAGAAGTCATTGTGCATGTTGGCACAAATGACTTCAATAGAAATAGGGATGAGGTCCTGCAGAGTGATTATAGAGAGCTAGGAAAAAAGTTAAGGAGTGTATAGTGGAACCGAGGGATCTTGGAGTTCAGGTGCACGGCTCTCTGAAAGTGGGGTCACACATAGACAGGGCAGTGAAGGCGGCTTTTGGCACACTGGTCTCCTTCAGTCAGGCCACTTAGTGCAGCTGCTGGAAAATTACGTTGAAGTGGCACAGGATGTTGGTGAGGCCGCACTTGGAGTATTGTGTTCCGTTTTGGTCACCTTGCTATAGGAAGGAACTTGGAAAGAGTGCAGAAGAGTGCAAGTCAGTGTGGCTTTGTCAAGAGGAGGTCATGCCTGATAAATCTGTTAGAATTTGAGGTGGTAACAAGAAAGTTAGATGGAAGAGAGCCAGTGGACGAGATCTATTTAGATTTCTAGGAGGCCTCTGGCAAGGTTCCGCACAGGATACTACTAAGTAAGAGCCCAAGGTGTTGGGGCAAGGTAATGGCATGGATAGAGGATAGGCTGACTGAAAGATAGCAGAGAGCGAGGATAATTTTCAGGATGGTAGCCAGTTCTAGTGGAGGTCCGCAGGGGTCAGTGTTGAGATCACAACTTTTCATGTTATACATCGACAGCCTGGATGGAACAACTAAGGCCATTGTTGTTATGTTTGCAAATGACACAAAGATATGTGGAGGACCATACAATGTTGAGGAAGTGGAGGCTACAGAAGGACTTGGGCAGACTCGGAGAGTGGGGGGAAGAAGCGACAGATGTAATACAATGTGGGAGAGTGAGGAGTTATGCATTTTGGTAGGAAGTATAGAGGCAAGACCATTTTCTAAACAGGGAGAAGCTTCAGAAATCTGAAGCACAAAGGGGCTTAGGAGTCCTAGTTCAGGATTCTCTCGAGGTTAACAGGGACGTTCAGTTGGCTGTTAGGAAGGCAAATGCAAAGTTAGCATTCATTTCAAAAGAACTCAAATACAAAAGCAGAAATGTACTGCTGACGCTGTATTAAGATTGTGGACAGACCACATTTTGAATACTGACAACAGTTTTGGGCCCCATATCTAAGGAAGGACATAATGGCATTGGAAAAGGTCCAGAGGAAGCTTACAAGGATGATCTTGGGATGAAGGGCTTGTCATGTCAGGAGAGGTTGAGGACTCTGGATCTGTACTTGTAGGAGTTTAGAAGGACGATGGGAGATCTTATTTCAAACTTACAGAATACTGAGGGGCCTGGATAGAGTGGACATGGAGAAGATGTTTCCACTAGTTGGACAGACTAGGACCCAGGGGCACAGCCTCAGAGTGAAGAAATCTCTTCAGAAATCAGGTGAGGAGGAATTGCTTCAGCCAGAGGGTAGCAAATCTGGAGAACTCACTGATGCAGAGGTCAAGTCATTGAGTGTATTTATGACAGACAGGTTTTTGATTGGTAAGGGATCTAGGCCACAGAGAAGAAGGCCGGAGAACGGGGTTGAAACACATATGAGCCATGATTGAATGGGAAAGTAGACCGGAGAGGTCAAGTGGCCAAATTCTGCTCCGATATCTTATGGTAATGGTTTTATGATTCTGAAAAATAGGCCACTATCCAACTTTTCAGTGAAGTCAAATGGAACATGGCAAAGAATTTGTCATTGGTCTTGCTGTTAACAGTCGACAGATTGAAAAACGTACAAACTGAAGGACATCCTTCACGGGAGGTGGATCATGGTCCGTATTGGTGTGAATGACATAGACAGGGAGAGGGATCCTGAAAGGAGAATTTGGGGAGTTAGAAAAGAAATTAAAAAGCAGGACCACAAGAGCAGTAATCTCAGGATTACTCCCAATGTCTCATGTTAACGAGCACAAGAATGAGAGAATCAATCGAGTGAACGCATGGCTGGAGAACTGGCATTCGAAGAAGCGGGGGCGGGGGGGGTCACACTTCTGAGGCAACCTATGTAGGCAGAAGAAATTACATCTTAATAGGACTGGGACTGATATCACCATAGCTAGACGTGTTAGTGCAGTTGGGGTTAGTTTAAATCAACTTGTCGGGAATGGCAACCTGAAGGGTAACCCAAACTGGGAGTTCAGCTGGAAATGGAAAAACAGAGAGAGATTAGAAGAGAGGAGACACAAAGCTGAGCATACAGCATGTCTTGCCTGTGGAATTATGCCAAAAAGATAAAGTTAGGGGCGCTCTACCTGAATGTATGTAGTGTTGACAACAAGGTGGATGATCTAAAGGCACAAATAACGATATGTAGGCATGGTCTAATTGCCATTACAGAAACATGGGGATCAGGGCTGGGAATTGAATATTCAGGCATATTTAATATTTAGGAAGAACAAACAAGAAGAAAAAGGAAGTGGAATTGTGCTGATAATACAAGTCAGGATCTCAGATCAGGGAAACAATGTGTGAAATCTGTTTGGATACAGCTGGGGACAGCAAACATTAGATGACGTTACTAAGAGTCCTCCAAATAGCAGAACAGTGTAGGGAAAGGTATAAATCAGCAGATGAGAGAAGCTTTTCGTACGAGAAGCAAAGTAATCATGTGGACCAAGTGTAATCTTTCTAAATTTGCAGATAATACAAAGCTGAGTAGGAATGTGTATTGAGGAAGATGTAAAATATTTTCAGAAGGATCTGGACAGGCATAGTGATTGGGAAAAACCTGACAGATGGAACATAATGTGGAAAAAATTATGGTTATTGTCTTTGATAGGAAGAACAGATATGCAGAGAATTTTTTAAAATGAGAGTTTAAAAGTGCAGATGTGCAGACAGCCTTGGGTGCCCTGGCCAATAAGTTGCTGAAAACTAATTTGCACGTATAGCAAGCTATTAGGAAGATTAACGGAATGGTATATTTTGTTACAAGGGGCCGAGAGTGCAGGAGTAATGAAGTTTTGCTTCAATTATGTAAAAGCTTGGTTAAACCATACCTGGAGTATTGTGAGAAATTATGGTCTCATCTCAGGAAAGATATTATTGTCATAGAGGGAGTGCAATGAAAGTTCAACAGACTGACTCCCAAGATGGTAGAACTGTTCTATGAAGAGATATTGGGCAAACCAGACCTGTATTCTCTAGGGTTTGGAAGAATAAGCAGTGATCTCATTGAGATTTACAAAATACTTAAAGGGTTGGACAGGTTCAATGCAGGGAAGATGTTTGCCCTAGTTGAGGGGTCTAGAACCAGGGAGTACTATTTAAAAATAAGTAGTATTTAGAACTTAGAACTCAGGAGGAATGTTTTCTTTTCCCTTCAGAGGGTGGTGAAACTTCAGAATTCTTTATCCTATAGGGTTGTGGAAGCTCAGTCTTTGACTATATTTAAAGTCAAGGCTGACAAACTTTTGATTGGCAATGGCATCAAGGGTTATGGGGATTGTGCAGTCAAAAGGCGTCTAAGTGTTCAAACAGCTATGATCATAATAAATGGAACAGGTGGCTTGATTTACTCTGAATGCTGATGCCTGTCCTTATGACCTTACTGGTTACTGCAATACAAATAATAGCCAGACGATGGCAGCAGTGCACTTTCATGGTACAGTTAAGTTTCATTTTGCAGTGTTTAATGTATTGAAAACCTTCCTCTTTTAAACAAAAACAAAATTGAAATACAGACCTGTACGAATACTTATTTTGATTCCATACCAGAGGATTAAAATATCCTGTGTATTGTTCTGCTGTCTCTACCTCTGTCACTTCTCACAATGTGGCCCTCTCTATACATGGAGGATGAAATGCTGATTGTGTGATCCCACCTTGGTTTGGCCTGCAATCATGACACTGAACTGTCAATTCTTCGTTACTTTTAATTTTCTAGCCCATTCCAACACCTCTGTCTGTTCCGGTAAAACTCAAAGAAAAGCTTCAGATGTACAAGTATTGGTTATGTCTTTCCAGCTTTAACTCTGAATCTAACAACTGGTGATCTTAACCAGTGCCCTCATTTTCTCAGACAAGAGGTGCTGATAATGTGCAATGGCTGAACCAGAATCACTGCAAGTGGAGACCACACAATTACCACTGCCAGTTTCCCAGTCCTCCAGAGCTCTCTCCTCTTCCCCAGATTTTCCCAGCTTGGTCATGAGCCCTGTGCTTTAACATTTACCTGTTTGGCACAGTTACGCATTCGAGGAAGCAAGTAGATCTCCTCAAGTTCCTTCTGTCGTTCTTCCTCTTCCATCCTTCTCCGTTGTGCTTCTGGAATAATGTCATCCCAGTCCTTGGTATTGCGCTGAGGTTCAAGGTCATCATCCATTGTGGAGAAATTTGCCACCTGATGGGGAAGAGGGGGAAGTTCCAGGATGATTTCTACAGGATCGCACAGAGATAAATTTATAAACTGAAAACTAAACTAGAAAATGAATAGTTAAAACCATGAATAAAACTAAACAGTAAATTTTATGCAATTAATGATCATTCT
>NC_063334.1:79710804-79732590 GCF_021869965.1 Rhincodon typus | reverse complement strand
GTTCAAAAATTTATCTAGCCTTGCCTTAAAAACATTCAGCGAGGTAGCTTCAACCGTTTCACTGGGCAGGGAATTCCACAGATTCACAACCCTTTGGATGAAGAAGTTCCTCCTGACCTCAGTCCTACATCTGCTTCCCTTTATTTTGAGGCGATGCCCTCTAGTCCTAGTTTCACCTGCTAGCGGAAACAACCTCCCTGCCTCCACCTTATCTATTCCCTTCATAATCTTATATGTTTCTATAAGATCTCCCCTCATTCTTCTGAATTCCAGTGAGTATAATCCCAGTCTATTCAGTCTCTCCTCATAATCCAACCCTCTCAACTCTGGAATCAATCGAGTGAATCTCCTCTGCACCCCCTCCAGTGCTAGTATATTTCTTCTCAAGTAAGGAGACCAAAACTGCACACAGTACTCCAGGTGTGGCCTCACCAGGACCCTACACAGCTGCAGCATAGCCTCCCTGTTTTTAAACTCCATCCTTCTAGCAATGACAGACAAAATTCCATTTGTATTTTTAATTACCTGCTGCACCTGCAATCCCATCTTCAGCGATTCATGCACAAGGACACCCAAGTCCCTCTGCACAGCAGTGTGCTGCAATTTTTTTACCATTTAAAACATAGTCCATTTTGCTGTTATTCCTACCAAAATGGATGACCTCACACTTATCAACATTGTACTCCATCTGCCAGACCTTTGCCCACTCACTTAGACTATCTATATCCCTCTGCAGACTTTCAGGGTCTTCTGCACACTTTGCTCTACCACTCATCTCAGTGTCATCTGCAAATTTTGACACACCACACTTAGTCCCCAACTCCAAATGATCTATGTAAATTGTAAACAATTGCGGTCCCAACACTGATCCCTGAGGGACACCACTAGCCACTGACCGCCAACCAGGAAAACACCCATTTACCCCTACTCTTTGCTTTCTACTGGTGAACCAATCCTCTATCCATGCCAATACATTACCTGTAATACCGTGCAACTTTATCTTATGTAGCATCCTTTGGTGTGGCACCTTGTCAAATGCCTTCTGGAAATCCAGATACACCACATCCACAGGTTCCCCATTGTCCACCATGCAAGTAATGTCCTTAAAGAATTCCACCAAATTAGTTAAACATGACCTACCCTTCATGAACCCATGCTGGGTGTTCCCAATGGAACAATTTATATCCAGATGTCTTGCTATTTCTTCCTTAATGATAGATTCAAGCATTTTCCCCACTACCGAAGTTAAGCTAACTGGCCTATAGTTACCTGTTTTTTGTCTACTTCCTTTTTTAAACAGTGGCATCACATTGGCTGTTTTCCAGTCTGCGGGAAACACCCCAGAGTCCAGTGAATTTTGGTAAATAGTTACTAGTGTATTTGCTATTTCCCCCATCACCTCTTTTAGTACCCTGGGATACATTTCATCAGGGCCAGGAGACCTGTCTACCTTTAGCCCCATTAGCTTGCCCAGCACTGCCTCCCTAGTGATAATGATAGTTTCTAGGTCCTCACCTGCTATAACCTTCTTGCCATTAGTTTTCGGCATGTTATTTGTGTCTTCCACTGTGAAGACCGACACGAAATAACTGTTTAATGTCTCGGCTATTTCCTCATTCCCAGTTATTAAATTGGCCTTCTCATCCTCTAAAGGACCAATGTTTACCTTCACCACTCTTTTACGATTTACATATTTATAGAAACTTTTTCTGCCTGTGTTTATATTCTGAGCTAGTTTACTCTAATAATCTGTCTTACTTTTCTTTATAACTTTTTTTGTGGCTTTCTGTTGGCCTTTAAAGATTTCCCAGTCTACTAGTTTCCCACTACTCTTTGCTTTTTTGTATGTGTTTTTTTTTCAATCTGATACTTTCCTTTATTTGCTTAGACATCCATGGCTGGCTCTCTCTTTTCCTACAGTTCTTTCTTATCACTGGAATATACTTCTGCTGAGCACTGTGAAAAATCATTTTGAAAGTCCTCCACTGTTCCTCAATTGACCCACCATAAAGTTTTTGCTCCCAATCTACCTTAGCTAACTCCTTCCTCATTCCTTCATGGTCTCCTTTGTTTAAACCCAGGACATAGGTACTGGATTTAACCTTCTCACGCTCCATCTGTATTTTAAATGCGACCATACTGTGATTGCTCCTTCCGAGAGGATCCCTAACTGTGAGCTCATTAATTATTCCTGTCTCATTACACAGGACTAGATCTAGGATAGCTTGCTCCCTCGTAGGTTCCATTACATATTGTTCAAGGAAATTATCACGGATGCATTCTATGAACCCCTCCTCAGGGCTGCCATGACCGACCTGGTTTGGCCAATCGATATGTAGATTAAAATCCCCCATGATAATTGCTGTACCATTTTTACATGCATTAGCTATTTCTATGTTTATTGTCCGCCCACCATGATGTCATTATTTGGTGGCCTATAGACCACACCTATCAGTGACTTCTTCTCCCTGCTATTCCTAATTTCCACCCAAATGGATTCAACGTTTTGTTCAGTAGAACCTATATCATCTCTCACTACTGCCCTGATATCATCCTTAAAAATCAGAGCAAAACCACCTCCCTTACCTTCCTGTCTGTCCTTCCGAACAGTTTGATACCCCTGGATATTTAACTCCCAGTCATGACCATCCTGTAACCATGTCTCTGTAATGGCCATTAAATCATACCCATTTGCCATGATTTGCACCATCAACTCATCCACCTTGTTTCGAATGCTCCGAGCATTCAGATAAAGTGCCATTATGCCAGTTTTTGAACCTTCTTTTTGGGTCCTCTTACCTCCATTACTAACAACTCTTGAGTTCTCCTTCCCTTTAACTTTTTTCCTAATTTTCAATGGAGTTGAAGCTTCCTCGTCACCTGCTAACTTGCTGCTTTGCCTTACCTTAATTGTTATTCTCCCTCTACGCTCACTTCTCCCTTCCCCCCTACTTACTAGTTTAAAGTCCTATTAACCACCCTATTTACCCTTTTCGCCAGAACACTGGACCCGGCCCTGTTCAGGTGGAGTCCATCCCAGCGGTATAGATCCCTCCTGTCCCAGAACTGATGCCAGTGCCCCATGAAAAGGAAACCCTCTTTTAGCCACGTGTTTACTTCCCTGATCCTCGCCTCCCTATGCCAATTTGCACGTTGCTCGGGCAGCAATCCAGAGATTATGACCCTTGAAGACCTGTTTTTAAATTTTGTTCTTAGCTTTTCATAATCCCGAAACAGGACTTTTTTCCTAGTCCTGCCTATGTTGTTGGTACCTACGTGGACCACAACAACTGGATCCTCCCCCTCCCTCTCTAGTATCCTCTCAAGCCGGTCAGAGATGTCTTGCACCCTGGCACCGGGCAGGCAACACACCATTCAGGATTCTCTATCCTGCTCGCAAAGGATACTGTCTATCCCCCTGATGATGGAATCCCCTACAACTACAATCTGTCCTTTAGCTCCCCCGTCTTGAATGGCTTCCTGAACCACTGTGCCATGGTCAGTTGACTCATCCTTTCTGCAGCCCTGTTCCTCATCCACGCAGGGAGCACGTGCCTCATACCTGTGGGACAATGTCAAGGGCTGCGGCTCCTGTGTTCCTGTCTGCAGGGTTCCTTTACCTGCCTCACTCGCAGTCACACACTGCTGTCCCTGCCTGCCGATCGAATTAACATTAGTTAATCTACCAGGGGTGACTGCGTCCTGGAACACAGCATCCAGGTATTTCTCCCCTTCCCGGATGTGCCGCAGTGTTTGGAGTTCGGATTCCAGCTCATCAATTTTGAGCCAGAGCTCCTCAAGCAGCCAACACTTGCTGCAGATATGGTCACTGCTGTTCTCAATGGGATCAGCTAGCTCCCACATCATACAGCTGGAAGTTAGCCTGGAGTTCTGAATTATTAATCCAGTAACTTTGCCACAATGCCACCAGCTCCCTAACTTTTAACCTTTTTGTTTGATAGATATTTTATGGTCAATAAGAATATGACCACATCTTCAACAAAACTTATGTCCTCTTGTCTGACTTTTCAACTGGAATTTGCAACAATGAACCTGCTGTAGCTTGGTTTCTTGTTTGGACGTATTAAGCTTTAGAATCAAATTTCACCAATCTCAAACATAATATTTTCACTCTTGGCAGCATCTTTAATAACTCTTTAGTATTTAACAATGTGACAAAGCATTTGTGCTCTGATTCAAATGGTTAACTTTAGACCCAAGACATAGCCTGCAAACATCTCATGAGCCCATGTAACTGCTAATGCTTCCTTTCAATTGCTGTGTATTTTTTCTCTGTTACAGGTACAAATCTAAAATGTGCTGTACACCAGTCTACATTTCCCATCTCCCTGAATTTGAAAATGTACCCAAGATCCTACTACTTGATATACCTGCAGCAACTGTTATAGGTAGTTCTGGGTCGTAATGAGCTATACGTATCTATTGAAATGAGCATCACATCCTTTCAAAGGAAATTTGCAGATTTTCTTCCTAGCATCATGCGATTGTCAAAGCAGTTGTCATAGTGTTCAATTATGGAGCTATATTGGATAAGAACTTTTTCACTTGATTCACTATCCCCATAAATCATTGAATCTTCAATGAGAGGCAGTCAAAAATCTTGATTGCTTTTGTTTACAGACAATCAGCCCTGAAGCCTGATGCATAAACAATCTGTCCCAAAAAATGAATGATTACTTGCAAGAACCCAGATTTGTTGTGGAGGGTAAATCCTATTTCTTGCAAGCTTTGCAACACTGCTGTGATTCTGTTATCATGCTGCAATGTGGTGGAATCATGAATCAGGATATCACCAATATGTCCCTTCTAATTCTTCAAGAACATTTGAAATGAATGGGATGATTTATTGTCACTTCTCCTCTACAATGAACAACACAGTAAATGACAGTGAAAAGCTTCAACTGTTGTCACTATCCGGCACCATTTTGAATATTTTAAGAATGAAAAGATACAGCTGAAAGAGAATGCATCTTTGTTCTGCCTCCTCTGCCATGGGCCCTGAGCCCTGAGCTGGCTGACTGATGACACCTGCGCAGTCACCCATCCGCTGGACTCACCAGCAGAGTCATCACTCTTCATCACTGGGCCCACCTCACTGATGGGCTGACGATGCTAACGCCCATGCTGGACACGCATTCACCCCACAACCAAGAGTTCCCAGCTCTGCTGCCACTGCTCGCCAATAACCAGGATTCCCTAACTCCAGGCCTACCACAAAGGAGCTGGTCATAATTCCCTGAAAAATCTCTGGTGCTGATGTTGTACCAAAGAGTAGTTGATTGAAACAGTACCTCTGAAGTAGTGTGATAAAGGTTGACAGTAGTTTGAATTCCCTGCCAAAACTATTCATGGAATACAAATGTTTGAAATTTTAAAAAGTAGGCTTTTGTTGGATTCTTATCCACAGAGGCCATTGGGTGATTCTGCCTTACCATTGCTTTGATTAATTTGTGTGGGGTCAACACAGGTTTGCAGAGAAGCCTTTGGTTTCAGTCTGGAACAACAGCTTGTCGGTTTTGTTGCAGCAATGATTCAATTTCTTGCTTCACCTCCTGTAAAAGCGGATGTGGCACATTTTTGGAGTGAACAAACATACTAGATTGGCATCTGGTATCAAGGTGACGTGAAAGGCTGTTTAAAGCTTCTCAAGGCCTTTAAGTTGGGAAATTCTGTTTTGAATTCACTCATTTTATGTTGGCTTTCCATTATTGCTACATTTTAAATGAGTTGAAGATCTGACCAAGCTTTTTGGCTTAATATTGCCTCCCCCTTACAGCTTTCTTCTTCCTCCTCTCTTGCAGCTTCCCTCCCATTCTCTACTTCCCTCTCTTCTTCACTGCCCCTTACAGCCTCCTGCCCTCAGTGTTGCAGCTTCTGCATTCCCCCAACATCTCCTGGCAGATAATCCTCCTCCCACCAGCCTGGCAAAAGGCACAGCTCAATGCAAAAGCCCTGAAAATTCAAGCTCCCAGCAAAAGCCCCAACTCTCCACAAAAGCTCCATAAGGCCCAACACCAGGTAAAAGGTGATTCAGGCTACCCTGCTAAGTCCCTCACTAACTCTTGTAAGTACTCGCTACTCCTCCAATCACAGACTGTTTCTCTCCCATGCTTGCCACTGACAGCTGTTTTTCATTCCAGTGAACCTAGGATTGGAGGAGCATCTCATTAATTCTGTCCATTCTACTTGTGGTGGTGACTTTTCTTTGATTGATAGCCCTGTGACTGAATTTTCTTGGGTGTCTTGATGTCTTTTTGGAGCAGAATTTGAACTTGGAGTCCTAATTTATGCTGCAGAACATCCCCCATCAGAATCTGTCCTTTTGTTCCATGAATCTAGAGCCCTCCCTCCCACACCATTTCTTCAGCCAGGATTCTTCTGCTCTTTTGTTCTATCTCTATACACAATGATACATGGCACCAAGAGTGACCAGTAAATTCTTTCTTTCCTAACTCTCCAAACTCTGCCTTCTGGACTGCTGTCCTCTTTCTACCATGTTGTTACTACAAAAATAAATCACAATCTCTGGCTGTTCACACAGTCTCCCCTCAAATTGGATTCCAGTTACTCAGTAACATAATTGACCCTGTTACCAGGGAGACAACATACCATTCTCAAGTTTTTTCTTGATGTGGAGGTGCCGGTGTTGGACTGGGGTGGACAAGGTCAAAAATCACAAGACATCAGGATATAGTCCAACAGGTTTATTTAAAGACACAAGCTTTCAGACTCTCGCTCCTCCTTCAGGTGTCAGTGAGGGAGGTGGCATCAGACACAGAATTTAAAAGCAGAAGATCAAAGGGTCATTGAACTGATGCGAATGTGTTGAACAAACCTAAGACAGCTGTTAAATCTTTGATCAGTTAGAAAGGATTAATATGCAAATCCCAGAATTTCTTTCAAGTCACTGCCCTGAGATAACTAAGGTTTTGTCAGTATGCCAGAGGTGACATCTCAGGTCAGACAATGCATTTTAGATGTAAGGCCTTGTTTAGAACTTGGCTGTGTATTAACTTGGAGTCAGACTGGTTTTATTTCCAAAGTAGGAATTTATAAAATGCCACACCAACTGTCTACACATTGTGTACTTTTTGAACAAAATAGAATCTATCTGCAATTACTAATCTGCAAATGCAAATTCACCCCATAGACTTATGTGTGTGTGTGTGAGAAAGGGAGAGAGAAAGAGAATGTGCGTGTGTGCATTCGTGTTGGGGGCGGAGGAAGAGAGAGTGGGTGTGAGTGAGTGAGTGTGCATACTTGAGAGAGAGTGTGTTTGTGAGAGAGAGAGAGAATGTATGAGAGAGAGTCTGTCTGAGTTTGTGTGAGAGCGTGTGTGTGTATGTATATGAGCGTGTATGTATATGTACCCTCATGGGTACCGAACTTGGCTATCAGCCTCTGCTTGGCGACTCTGCGTTGTTGTGTATCCTGATGTCTGCCTTGGATGACATTTACCCAAAGATCTGAGGTTGAATGCCCTTGTCCACTGGAAATGTTCCCCCACTGGGAGGAGACATCCCTGTCTGGCGATTACTGCACAGTGTCCATTCATCCGTTGTTGTAGCATCTGCATGGTTCCGCCAATATACCATGCCTCGAGGCTTCCTTACCTGCAGCGTATGAGATCGACAACGTTGGCTGAGTCACATGAGTGTCTGCCGTGCATGTGGTGGGTAGTATTCCCACATGTGACGGTCGTGTCCATGTCGATGATCTGACATTTCTTGCAAGAGGTTGCCGCGACAGGGTTGTATGGTGTGGGCCTTCAAAAAGTACACAAATGTGTAGACAGTCGATGTGGCATTTTATAAATTCCTACTTTGAAAATAAAACCAGTCTGACTCCAAGTTAATATGCAGCCAGATTCCAAACAAGGCCTCACACTTAAAATGCATTGCCTGACCTGAGATGTCACCTCTGGTATACTGACAAAACCTTTAGTTATTTCGGAGCAGTGATCTGAAAGAAATTGTGGGATTTGCAGATTAATCCTTTCTAACTGATTAAAGATTTAATAGCCATTTTAGGTTTGTTCAGTACATTCGCATCAGTTCAATGACACTTTGATCTTTTGCTTATAAATTCTGTGTCTGATGCCACCTCCCTCACTGACACCTGAAGAAGGATCGAGACTCTGAAAGCTTGTGTCTTCAAATAAACCTGTTGGGCTATGTCCTGGTGTCGTGTGACTTTTGACCAAGTTCTCTTTGTCGTATTTCTGGGACTGCAGCAGGTTGATCAGTAGGGATTAATTGCTGTGATTAGTCAGCAATTCTATTATCATTGTGTCATGTAGCCATCCAGTATGGTAGAACGTGAACTAAATGGACCTTGTTCTTTATCCATCTAGCAATAATTCTATGTCCCAAAACACTTTATATGCAGTTAATTATGATTTGATATATAATCACTGTTGTAATGTCTGGTACATGTAGCTTTCCTGTAGGGCCCTACAAATAACAGTATGATAATAACCTACTTAACGCATTAGAGCTTAAATGTCACACGGAAAAGAATATACTGACGATGCCTGTGAAAGGACCCTAAAATGTAAGAAGTGCAGACTGAGATGATCAAAATGCTAGAAATAGACAGCAAAGAGAAAACAAACTAGTGTAGAAAAGAGAGGATAGGATGCAATGATAAAAATACATGAGATTTTGAGGTAACATGATACTATAAACTAAATCGTTGGCATTGAGCAAAAAGGAGAGAAATGGAAAACAATTGCAAGTGGACAGAGAAGATGATGATAAAGGGAACAGAATAGAGAAGGAACAATGGAGAAACCCTTAAAAACTTTATGGAACTAGCATAAGAGAAAGATGCATTGCAAAATTGAGATAAACACAGAACATTTTCTCATTAAGAAGAGAAAAGAATAAACATTTTTAGGTAACAGATGTTGTATGATGAACCTTCACCCCATACAATTTGCTGAAAAGATATTTGAGATCAAAAGGACTTGACTGGTCTTGTGTGGTAGATAAAAAGCGTTTGTATTTCAACAAGAAGAAACACTTCTTTTAAAAAAGGATGTAGCTTACAAATAGCTGTTTGGTAGTACAGAACTAGAGTATTACTGAAAAAAAAAGACATTTTGTTGAAGCTTTTCATTTTGAACTCATCAGAACATTTTTCAAGTATATAAATTCAAGAGGAAAACCAATATTTATACTGCATGAGACAAGAGTGTTTATTTGTTGGCAAATGGCAGTAGCAAAACAAGTAGTCTGCTTATCATACACATGAGTAATGTGGTATATGAACTTCAGTGCTGTGAGATGCCAGGTATGTAGGCTGAACGTGCCAAAGACTGGCAGATGATATTGAACAGCGTGTCTATTTGGCAGTTCGCAAGGTACTGACCATACTCAACCAGACCATGTTTGCAAAAGTTAATAGACAATGTCTAACATTAGATGTGATAAATCTCAAAACCGAAGAGTGTTGAAGGAAGTAGCTATAGGGATAGTCATGCATTTGGTGATTATCTTCTAATATTTTATAGATTCTGCGATTTAGAAGGCAGCAAATGTCTCCTCACCTTTTAAGAAGGGAGTGAGAGAGAAAACAAGAAACTACAGACCAGTTAGCCTTACATCAGTAGAAGGGAAATTGCTAGAATCTCTAAGGTTTTGGAGTAGATTTGTAGCTCGGGTTGTGGATGTTGTGGTTGGTTGGCTCGCCGAGCTGGTTCGTTGTTCCGCAGACATTTCATTACCCTGCTGGATAACATCATCAGTGCAGCCTCTGATGAAGCACTGTTGTGTTTTCCCACCTGTCATTTAAAGTCTGGTGTCCGTTGAGCTGGATTACCTCACTTCCGGTTTTCCTTCGCAATATGGTGTATATGGGATCTAGCTGTATGTGTTTATTGATGGCTGTCTTAGTTGAGAACCAGGCTTCCATGAATTCCTATGCTTGTCTCTGCTTCACCTGTCCCAGGATCCTGGTATTGTCCCAATCAAATTGGTGGTTTTCCTTATCCATGTGGATGGAGATGAGTGAGTATTGGTCGTGTCTTTTTGTTGCCAATTGATGTTTGTGTACCCTTGTGGTTAATTTCCTTCCTGTTTGTCCAATGCAATGTTTGTCGCAGTCTCTGCAGGGAATCTTATATATGACGTTGGTCCTGTCCAGAGTGGGTAGTGGGTCTTTGGTCCAGGTGAGCAGTTGGCATAGGGTTGATGTGGGTTTGTGTGCTACTATGATGCCCAGTGGTCGTAGGAGTCTTGTGGTCAGTTCAGATGTGTTCCTGATGTAAGGTAGAGTGATGAATGTGTCAGGGTGTGTAGTATCTTCCTGGTGTTGTTCGTGTAATAGGCATCTTCTGACCCAGTTTTTCAGGTATCCATTGTCTTTGAATACTTGGAAGAGGTACTCTTCTTCTTCTGGCAAGGATTAATGATTGGCTGACATACAGAAAACTGAGTAGGAATAACTCAGTCATTCTTGCATTGGCAGATTGTGACTAGTGGGGTAGTGCAAGGATCTTTATTGGGCCCCAACTGTTCACAGTATATGTCAATGATTTGCAGTCGGGGACCAAATACAGTATTTTCAAATTTGTAGATGATATAATGCTAAGTTAGAACATACATCGTGAGGAAGATGTAAAACAGCTACAGGAGGATTTTGATGGGCTTAATGAATGGTCAAGAACATGGCAAATGGAATGTCATGTTTTCCACATTAGGTTATTGCCTTTATCCCCTACAACCTCAATGTGAAGTTATCTCTTTAGTAGGAAGAACAGATGTGGATAAATCTCCGGTACCTGATCTAATGTATCCCAGAGCATTGTGGGAAGTGAAGGAGACAATTACGAGACCCCTTGCAGAAATATTTGCATCATCTATAACTACAGGCAATGTGCCTGATGACTGGAGGGTGGCTAATATTGTACCTTTGTTTAAGAAAAGTTGTAAGGAGAAACCAGGGAACTATAGACCTGTGAATCTGACTTTGGTTGGTCCTTTTGATATCAAATATCTTTTCAAATTGTATGGGGTCAGGATTCATCATACAACATCTGTTACCTAAAAATGTCTACTCTTTTCTCTCCTTAATGAGAAAATGTTCTGTGTTTATCTCAATTTTGCAATGCATCTTTCTCTTATGCTAATACTATAAAGTTTTTTGGGTAAATCGTTGGAGGTGATTATAAAGGATAGGATTTATGGACATTCAGAGAGGCAAAAATTGATTAGGGAAAGTCAGCATGGTTTTGTGTGAGGAAAATCATGTCTCACAAACTTGATTGAATTTTTACACAGTTTTCCAGTTTTCCACAGGAATCAGTTCTAGGTACTCTTTTTTGTTTGTTATTTATAGAAATGATTTGCATGAGAATATAGAAGGCAGGGTTAGTAAGTTTGTGGATGACACCAACATTGGTGGCATAGTAGACAATGAAGAAGATTACAGAAAGATCTTGATCAGATAGGTCAATGGGCTGAAAAATGAGACTTGGAGTTCAACTGGATAAATGGGAGGTATTGCATTTTGGTACAACAAGAGTAGGGCTTATACAATTAATGGTAGGGCAATGAGTAGTGTTGTAGAACAGAGGGACCTAGGGGTACAGGTACATAATTCTTTGAAGTTTGCATCACATATAGACAGGGTGGTTAAAAAAGTGTTTGGCATGCTTGTCTTCATTGCTCAGTTCATTGAGTGTAGGGTTTGGGAAGCCATGTTGAGGTTGTACAGGACATTGGTGAGGCCTCTTCTGGAATACTGTGTACAGTTCTGGTTGCCTAGATATAGGAAAGATATTATCAAGGTGGAGAGGGTTCAGAAGAGATTTACCAGGATATTGTCAGGTATGGAAGTTTTGAGTTACAAAGGAAGGCTAGGTAGGCTGGGACTTTTTTCACAGGAGCTTAGGAGGTTGGGAGGTGACATGGTAGAAGTTTATAAAATAATGAGAGATATAGATAGAGTTAATGGTAGTTGTCTTGACATTTTTAAAGTGAAATGAGAGAGACTTAAAAAAAGACATGACCAAATGTTTTTACACAGAGGGTTGTTTGCCTGTGGAATGAACATCCTGAGGAAGTGGTGGATGCAGGTACAATTACAACATTTAAAAAATATTTGCATAAGTACATGAAAAGGAAAGGGATATGGAGGGATATGGGCCAGGACCAGGCAGGTGGGACTAGTTTAGTTTGGGATCATGTTCGGCATGGGCTAGTTGGACTGAAGGGTCTGTTTCCATGCTGTCTGACTCTATGATGATAGGCTGGAAAATGTGGATGTACAAAGAGAAATAGGTTCCCTTGATGATGAGCCACAAAAGCCTAACATGCAGTGCAACAAACTATTCAGAAGACAAATGGAATGTCAGCTTTTGTTGCAAGAGAATTTGAGTACAGGAATAATGAAATCTTGGTTCAAATTTAAAGGAGCTTGGTTAGACTGCATATGGAGCACTGTGTGCGGTTTTAGTCTCCTTATCTCAGAAAAGATATTATTGCCTTAGAGGGAGTGCAACAAACGTTCACTAAACATTTTCCCAAATGGTAGGACCGTCCTTTGAAGAGACATTTCGCAAACTGAGTGTGTACTGTCTAGATTTTTGAATGAGGTGTGATCACATAGAAATTTACAAAATACTTAAAGGAATAGACAGGGTAGATACAGTTGGATGTTTCCCCAGGCTGGGAATCCAGAAGCAGGAAGCACAATTAAAAAATAAAGGAGATGCCACTTAGGTCTGAGATGAGCAGAATTTTTTTTATTAAAAGGGCTGTGAATCTTTGGAATTGTCTACCATAGAGAGGTGTAGAAGTTCAATTTGAGTAGGTTTAAGGTAGACATAGATATATTTCTGATTACCAGTGGTGTATAGGATTATGGGTAAAATGCATTAAAGTGCAAGACCAGCCATGATTGTACTGAATGGTGAGTCAGCCTTAATGACATGAATGGCCTAATCCTGTTCACAGTTCCTATCAGCAATTTGGGCTATGTCCATAATTAAATCTCTTTCTGTAAGGCTAAAGGCAGGAAATTTGTGTTGGAGCCTGAGATGGCAGAACTGTTAGAGGTATTTGAGAATGAGGGTAATTGATATGAATTTACTTTTCTGAAAGCAACACAAGAACTTGTGAATGTAAGCTTTTAAACAGTATTCCCCAAGATCATTATATCTGTGTGATCTTACAAGCATGTCATTCTGTTTGTATGAATTAATTTTTAAACCATCTTGCATTTTTAGAACAGTCTTTTTCTTCACCCTTCATAAGCCATGATACTACGTGAAGTTTTGTAGTGTTGTGAAGCATTAGCATTGTGGGAAGTGATGAGGTGTGGTGGTGGGAGGAAGCAAAGTGCATGGTAAATAAGTTTGTAGATGACACCAAAATAGGTGGTGTAGTGGACAGTGAAGATTATCTCAGAGTACAACGTGACCTTGGTCAGATGGACCAATGGGCTGAGGAGTGGCAGATGGAGTTTGATTTAAATAAATGTGAGGTGTTGCATTTTGGTAAGGTAAACTGGGGCAGGACTTATACAGTTAATGGTACGGCTCTGGGCAGTGTTGTCAAACGAAAAGACCTAGGGTGCAGGTGCATACTTCTTTGCAGGTAAACAGGGTGATGAAGAAAGCATTTGACTCACTTGCCTTCATTGTTCAGAACATTGAGTATAGGAGTTGGGAGGTCATGTTGCGGCTGTACAGGACATTGGTGAGACCACTTTTAGAAAACTGCATACAATTCTGGTTGCCCTTCAACAGGAAAAATGTTGTTAAACTTGAGAGAGTGCAGAAAAGATTTACAAGGATGTTGCTGGGATTGGAGGGTTTGAGTTATCAGGAGAGGCTGAATAGGCTGGGGCTTTTTTTTTCCTGGAGCATCAGAGGCTGAGGGGTGATCTTATAGAGGTTTATAAAATCATAAGGGGCATGGATAGGATGAATAGCTAAGGTCTTTTTCTTAGGGTGGGGGAGTCCAAAACAGAGAATGTAGTTTTAAGGTGAGGGGGCAAGATTTAACAAGGACCTGAAGGGGTAACTTTTTCGTGCAGAGGGTGGTGCATGTTTAGAACAAGCTGCTAGAGGACATGTTGGAGGTGGGTGCAACATTTAAACAGGCACCTGGATCTGTATGTGAATAGGAAGAATTTAGCAGGATGTGGGCCAAATGCTGGCAAATGGGACTAGATCAGTTTAGGATATCTGGTTTGCATGGACGAGTTGTACCAAAGGGTTTGTTTCCATGCTGTATAATTTATCACTCTATAACCTCTGTATATACCAAAGATGACTCCTGATTGCACAGGAAATGGAGGCAGAGGTGAGGCAGGGCTTGAGATGCAGGGACATTCCACAGCTGCAGACTTTGTGTCCTGTGATTTAGATGTTAGGGACAACATGGCATACAGGTCTCTGTGTAGAGAGATGGGCATGGTCCTAACTGGGGGCTCCATGCCAAGATCAGAGTCTGCAAAACATCCTGAAACCTCACCTACCCTTTCTATGTAGAAATTGACTAGGTGGGCTGCCTTAATTTCAGAGGAACGGTCAGGAACATTCACATCTGGGCATTGGTGCCACATTTCATGTCATCTTCCACCTCTCTGTCCTCAGCAGGTCCTGAGTTATGTGCCTGCAGATGGTACACTAAGAAGATGACCACCACATTGACTCTGAAGACACTTAAGCAATCAAGAGCAGAAATGAGCACTGTGGCACTAATGCTGGCACAGGGTCCCCTATTCCAAACAAGTGGACCACTGAGCTACTAAATTGTGGATTTATATATATGTAAAGTGATCAGTAAAGTGATGGAAGGTGTCAACAACAGTGCTATCAAGCAGCATCTGCTCAGCAATAACCTGCTCAGCGATGCCCAGTTTGGGTTCTGCCAGGGCCACTCAGCTCCTGACCTCATTACAGCCTTAGTTCAAACAAAGACCAAAGAGCTGAATTCCAGAGGTGAGGTGAGAGTGACAGCCCTTGATGTCAAGGCTACATTCGACCAAGTATAGCATCAAGGAGCCCTAGCAAAACTGAAATCGATGGTCATCAGGGGGCAAACTCTTCGGCGGTTGGAGTCATAACTGACACATGGGAAGATGGTCGTGGTTGTTGGAGGTCAGTCATCTCAGCTCCAGGACATCTCTGCGGGAATTCCTCAGGGTATTGTATGCGGCCCAACCATCTTCTGCTGCTTCATCAATGACCTTCCCTCCATCATAAGGTCACAAGTCGGGATGTTTGCTGATGATTGCACAATATTCAGCACCATTCCTGACTCCTCATACCGAAGCAGTCTATGTTCAAATGCAACAATATCTGGACACTATCCAGGCTTGGGCTGACAAGTGGCAAATAACATTTGCACCACACTAATGCCAGGCTATGACCATCAATAAGAGACAATTTAAGCACTACCCCGTGACATTCAATGGTGTTACCATCACTGAATCCCCAATGTCAACATCCTGGGAGTTATCATTGACCAGAAACTCAACTGGACTCGCCACATAAACACAGTGGCTACAAGAGAGGGTCAGAGTCTAGGAATACTGCAGTAAGTAACACACCTCCTGAATCTCCAAAGCCTGTCCATCATCTACAAGGCACAAGTCAGGAGCGTGATGGAATACTGCCTGGATAAGTGCAGCTCTAACGACACTTAAGAAGCTTGACACCATCCAGAGCAAAGCAGCCGCTTGACTGGCACTACATTCACAAGCATTCACTCCCTCTACCGCCAACACTCAGTAGCTGCAGTGTGTATTATCTAAAAGATGCACTGCAGAAATTAACCAAAGATCCTCAGACAACACCTTCCAAACCAACAACCACACCCATCTAGAAGGACAAGGACAACAGATATATGGGAACATCACCACCATCAAGTTCCCCTCCAAGCTACTCACCTTCCTGACTTGAAAATATATCACTGTTCCTTCACTACTGCGGAGTCAAAATTCTGGATTTCCCTCCTCAATGGCATTGTGGGTCAACACATAGCAGGTGGATTGCAGCGGTTCAAGAAGGCTGCTCACCAGCATAATCTCAAGGGCAACCAGGGATGTGCAATAAATACTGGCCACTCAGCGACGCCCACATCCCGCAAATGAATAAATAATTTTAAAAAGCCTATATACGTGTATATATATATAAAATATACACACATATATAATAGATGAAAGCAATCTATTTTCTATTTGTCATTTATTATTGCCTTCCTAAATTTATCCTAAAGAGAACAACTGAATGTGGGATGTCCAAAATATTTCTATTGAAGAAAATACAATTCTTTTGGTTCCACTTTCACTTTCCCCTAACAGCAGGAGCTGTTTTTGTTCTACAACTAAGAACAGCCTTCATATTGTCAGATTAAAGAAAACAAATACGAAAGTTTTTGTAATCAAAATTGATTTGAACCTATTTTCAGGCATAAAACCAGGAGGTGCGAGATTAGGCCAAAATTAAGCCTCACACTGCATTTACATTAATCACGCAACTTGTCACCACATGTCATTGCCTCTGCCGGCAACTTGACTATTTTAAATCGATGAATGTCAGCTTGCTTGGTTGAAGGCTTCAAACTGAGGCCCAGTAATTTGCAGGTGCAGGGAAGAGCTCATTGAGTACAATTCTAGTGGCTCCCACTGGCAAAAAATTTAGAAATATTTTGTGAAAAAAAAACCATTGCTTGCTAGTGCCTCCGCTGCTGAAATATTCTGAGCAAAGTTTGTCTGGTGTTTGCCCCTTTCATTGCAATCCAGTAAGGCTATCTAAACAGGCATTAATCACTTGAATTACAAAGTTAAGAGACGAAACAGTTGTTTTAGACTGTCACCTGATATACCTGAAAAATAACCCAATCCAATGTGTGCTTGGATATCTTTCACGCTTGTTTTGGTATTGGGCTTTCATCCCTAAAATTGACCCCCATTGTGCTCACTTTCTACTTATAAGCCATAGGCACTGTGGTAGATATCTAGGACAATATCATTGTACTTCTCACGTTACTTCTTTATTTTCTCTTTTGTGGACACATTTCCAAAAGAACCAGGAAATCACACAAATAGGTCTTGAAAGGCATTAATATGAAAACATTAAAGATTTCTGTAAATGTAATAATGTTATTTAAAGACAACAGTGATGTGGTTCTGATGTACAGAACTTAATTTTGGGTTGGCAGGCAGATATGATGCAAAAGCATCATATGATTTCAAATGTATTTGAAAATACACCCCGAATTTCTGCAGAGGCAGTTACTGGCAAAAGAATTGCCTGCCTCTAAAGAGCGGAGAGCATTTACTGACCTAGAAATTTTGCCATTTACATCAGAATTGCACCTGTTTCAAGTTGAGTTTGCAGAAAAGGAGGCTGCTTACCTGCATGACTTGTTAGACCAGGAAGTGGTTTATTGTCCACAAACTGTCAGAGACATTGGCTTTGACTGAAGCGATTGAAAAAATATTTTCACTGTTCTGCTACCGAGAAAGCACTTGGCAAGCTGTCAATCAGCAGCTGAGGAAATCTTTTGCTCCTTATCTTCTGTCACAAATCTGTTAACATGAGTTCATCAGTTCCATATATATCTTTACAATGGAGGCATGAAAGGAACAAGGGAAGATGAAGTGACAGAGGCTTGAAAGATAGGGCAACATAAAATATGAACACCTAGGAATAACCAACCATTTTCAGCTGTTTAAGCCCCAAGCTCTGAAAGGTCCTCCTTAAACCACTCTGCCTCACTACCATTTTCTTCCCCTCCTTTAAAACAAAACCTACCTCTTGGACCAGGCTTTGGCCTTCTGCCCTAATATTGCTTTATGTAGCTGAGCGACAAATTTGGTTTCAAATTCTCTGATAAATTGCTTTAGGATGTTACATTACATTAAATGTGCTCTGTAAATTTTAAAAATGGTATTGTAGACACCACAGACCTTGAGGAAGAGATTTGCTCAAGGAAGCAGTAGTTAGATAAAGGAGATAGAGGAAAAAGCTCTAAATCCTGTTCGAGATTGACCTTTAAGCATTGACTCGCAAATAAAATCAAAGAACATGCTAGCAAAAAACTTGAATATTGCTGAAAGACAAACATGCTGCTAAAGCTTTGCTTCTTGCACTTATTTGGACCAAGGCAAGAATGTCAAATTTCAAACAAACAATCAAAGGTTTTACACTTTTGGTGTAAACTCCGATTGGCTCAGATGTTTCCATGGAAACAACAAGGAACTCCTCAAACAGTAGGGAACAGCTCCTAAATAATTTTTAAAAGACAAAAGACTTTAATATCATGCTTCTGTTTGCAGAGAACAAGTCCGTGCGTAGGAATGAATGTCTATAGAGTATAATGAGCCACCTTAGAAGTTGACTCATTATGTTAAATTAGTCATTAGCGTTGTTTTTAAGCATACTTAGGGTTATTCAGCAAACTCTGCATAATCCTAATGAAATAACTAATAGGAGGCATTTTATTTCAAGTTTTATAAGTTTGGGCTGGTTGAATACAGTCTATATTCAACCAATTACAAAGACCGAAGGAATATGCTGTTTGATTCAAAGAATTGTTGGTCTGTACAACCTACACAGGTAACACCTCACTTATAAGGAAATTTATCCACAATCTTACTCAATATTGTGGTATGCCGTGTGTCTTTTTTGAACCAGTTATTGAAAACACCAGTTGTGTGGCTATTGTACAGTAGCAATGTGCTTGTTTAACATGATGGTCAGATTTTTGAGATAGTTTGCCTTACCAGTACAATTTGAGGGACAACGGGCACTTTTCAGGCCCTCAAGAGACAGATTTGGGCTCATGTTTGAGATTGCACAAAATAGAAAACAATGATCTGATCAGGATATCAATTGTTTTGCAGGTAGCTTTGATGCGTGATGCCTACCACACAACTGAGCAATGTCAGGTATGTGAATTTCAGTGCTAGTGCCAGAAACATAGCCTGTATGTCCCAATGATTGCTGTTTAATTTGATCAGCCTTTTGTTTAATTGTCCTTTGGTTAATTGTAATAGGCAAAGTACAGATCAACGTCCACCAGCCTACACTTGCAAAATCCAAAATAAAATATTTATTGTTCAATGTGATTCTATGATTGTTCAGCAGGTGTCGCTCAATCCTAAATGTGATATAAGTTACACTAGTAAACAATTTAAGATAATCAAGCTTGTTATGTGGTTTATTTATGCTTGCAAGAACGGCCATAGATTTATACACAATGACTAATTATTTTGTCAAATAAATATCCTCAAGACCTGCACTTTTTTTGACTTGCCAGGAGTTTGGTGAGCCTATAGTTCCACATTAATTTCTCCATTGCAAAGCATCAGCCAGGGTCACCTTATGAACAATCAGCACACTTTTCTCCTGCAGTATAAATTTTTGTGATCACCTAACATTTGGTGTTCTTGCATTTTTCCTAATGAGTGCAAAATGAAAAGTTTTAGCAAAATATATATTTTCAGCAATATTCAGCATCATGCTTCATACCAGTGGCCACAATGCGTGTGCATAATCACATCCAGCCCCTTCCACAAAGAAGACTCCATGCTCTCATTAGACCTTCAGTCACTGTTTAGAGACAACCTACCTATCATACTCTGCAGCTCCAATTTTCAGGACCAGCTGGGCTGTTTAGTGGTGCAAGAATTCCACGATCCATGAACCAGAGCTTTAACAATAGCCAAGCACACTCCCCATTTTTGATCAAAGGTTGCTGGTTTGGAAGTCAAGCTGTTGTGTGTGTGAGTTCCTTCATGCCTTAAATTGTCTAACATAGATTAGGATAGCTACCTTTCCAGTCTAACAAGCGAGTTTTGTTCAGTAAATAACATGAAGCTTTTTGCACCACTATAACGATTTACAGGTTACATAAAATGACTGACATTGTATTATAGAGAGTGCGAGCAGCACACTAACCTTATGTCTGTCTCCTACCAGCTCTGTTTCCTCCACTCATGCCCTGTGACACCATTAATACATGGGGTTACCGTAATTATGTATTAACCTTCCATACCTTTTCAGGCAAATATTTCGTCCCACCCCAAGTCTTTTCTCCCCTTTATATTATCATACATTTGTTTATGCTTTTACATTCAGCACTACCCAATCGCTCCCTAAATCTACACAAATTCAGATTCTCCCTGAACATTCTCTTTTCAGACATGGAATCACAGCACTTTATTGGGTAAGAGTCATTTGACTTGGACTATCTTTCTGGTGGTCTGATGTCTTTAGTTCTCCCTTGAACTGGAGGATCTTTAACCTCATATTTCTTTCCCAGAGGACTTCATTAATTACCTTATTTTTTATTGCTGTTGGTGTGATTCCTTCTATCATAGGCTTTTGTTTTCTTTGATGTGCCTCAGTTCTTTGCATATTTATTGTGTCTTCTTAGTGGTATCTTCCATGAAGCTGTATGCACACATCTACAATCTGTGTTTGTGAATCTCTGTACTCAATCTGCCTGTAGATTTGTGCAGAAGGTGATCGACTTTACTTAAACTGGTTATTTATTTTGGACTTCCTTATTTACCTTTAGCAATTGAATGATTTGTTAAATCAACACATTCAATTCTTCAATGCTTGATGTCATCTCCATTATTGGTATTAGAGATCCTCCTGTGAAAGTGAAGGAGGTCAGACATTCACTTGAACTTGTGTCTTCCAAGTCTCCTTAACATCTAGTGTCAGACTGTTGTAACTAGTTGTTCATTGTGCTTTGTTGCAATCTGACTTGATTCAGTTGTAGATGCTTCAATTGTCTCAAGTTGGGATGCAGTTTAGTGGTTCTCTTTGCTTATATTCGCTTCCTGGCTCTTGGAGTTTGAACTCTCTTCAGTGTTGACAGCATTGGAAAACATTTCTTTGAAACAGGTGTAGTTACAATTTTGCAAGGCAAATATCTAATGGTTTGCAATGTTCCCTCTAAGCTGCCACAGCCGCTCCAAGGTTCCACTCATGCCAATCACGCTACTGACTTCTGAAACAGAAGTACTGCTGCATACGAGCCTCAAAGCACGGTGGCTCAGTGGTTAGCATTGCTGCCTCACAGTGCCAATGACTTGGTTTCGATTCCACACTCGGACGACTGTCTGTGTGGAGTTTGCACATTCTCCCCACGTTTGCGTGGCTTTCCGCTGGGTGCTCCGGTTTCCTCCTATAGTCTAAAGATGTGCAGGCTAGGTGGATTGGCCATGCTAAATTTCCCACAGTGTTCAGGGATGTGTAAATTAGGTGGGTTATAGAGGGATGGGTCTGAGTGGGATGCTCTGACTGTCAGTGTGGACTTGTTGAGCTAACGGGCCTGTTTCCACACTGTAGGGATTCTATGATTCTATGAAAATTAGAGGAATACTGCTAGTTTATAGAATCATTAATGCAGTTATCTATGAATTCCCCTGGTTGCTGCATTCTTCTGTTAAAATTCCTGGAAGGGCAAGATTCATTAGTTCTTAGGTTGAAATAATTGTCAAAAGCTTTCATCATCTCTTTGAATGTGCTGGAAAATCTCAGCAGGTTTGCAACATTTATGGAGAGAAATCAGAGGTAATGTTTTGGGTCCACTGACCCTTTATCAGAACTGATGGTAGCTAGGAAAAGGAGATAGTAGGAACTGCAGATGCTGGTGAATCCGAGACAACAAGGTGCAGGGCTGGATGAACACAGTAGGCCAAGCAGCATCATAGGAGCAGAGAGGCTGACGTTTTGGGCCTAGACCCTTCATCAGAAAAGGGGGAGGGGAAGGGGGTTCTGAAATAAAT
>NC_063334.1:79707590-79710404 GCF_021869965.1 Rhincodon typus | reverse complement strand
ATTTATTTCAGAACCCCCTTCCCCTCCCCCTTTTCTGATGAAGGGTCCAGGCCCAAAACGTCAGCCTCTCTGCTCCTATGATGCTGCTTGGCCTGCTGTGTTCATCCAGCCCTGCACCTTGTTGTCTCTTGTAGCTAGGAAAAGGATGGCTTTTATTCAGAAGATGGGGTGGGCGGGAAGTGGTATAGTAGGGAGAGTAAATGATAGATGGAGATAAAGCCCAAAGAGAAAGAAAAATACTTGAACAGAGAAAAGGGTGGCGAAAGGTGAGTCTGGGGGAATGCATATCTGCTATTGGGGACGATTAGTGGCTAACAATGGGTAGTGTGTAATAGCAGTTCATGTGATGACAAGACCTGGTGTGTGGGGGTGGGGGAAAGTAAGGGGAAAGGTGCTCAAGCCCTAAAATTGTTGAATTTGATATTAAGTCCAGAAGGCTGTAGAGTCCCCAAGCAAAAAATAAAGTGATGTTCTTCCAGCTTGCACTCAGCTTTGCTGGTGCACTGCAGCAAGCCTGAGACAGAAATATTGGCAGAGAACACAGTTGTGTGTTGAAGTCGCAAGCAACCGGAAGCTCAGGGTCTTTTTTTGCAGACAGAACATAGGTATTCTGCGAAGCAGTCAACCAGTCCAGGCTTTGTCTCTCCAATCTAGAGGAGATCACATTGTGAGCAGCGAATACAGTAGATTAGATTGAGTGAAGTGCAGGTAAAGCACTGCTTCACCTGGAAGGTGTGTCTATTGAATAATGAGGTGGGAAGAAGTAAACAATTGCAGGGGAAGGTGCCATGGGGATGTGTTCGGAATGAAGGAAGAGTGGATCAGGGTGTCTGGGAGGAACGGTCCTTTCAGAAGTCTGACAAGAGAGGACAGTGGAAAATGCGTCAGGTGGTGGTATCCTGCTAGAGACGGTGGAAATGGTAGTTAATGACCCTCTGGATGTGGATGCTGGTGGGATGGAAGGTGAGGACAAGGTGGACCCTATCACTGTTGATGGAGTGAAGAGATGGGTGAGGGCTAAAGTGTAGGAGATGGGTTGGACCAGCTGAAAGCCCTGTCAATCACAGTGCTGGGGAACCCTCAGTTGAGGAAGAAGCTGTACATTTTGGAGGTCCCCTCGTCGAAGTTGGCATCATCAGAACAGATGCAACAGAGACAGAGAAACTGGGAGAATGGAATAGCGTCTGTACAGGAAGCAGGGCAAGGATATATAGTCAAGGTTACTGTGGGAGTTGGTTGGTTTGTAGTGGACACTTCCCCCATCCCCACACACCAGGCCTTGTCATTACACAGGCTGCTATCACACACTTCCCAATGTCAGACACTAGTTGTCCCCATTAGCAGTTATTCATTCCAACCCCCTCCATCCCCCCTCAAATTGACCTTTAGCCACTCCTTTGTCTGTCCAACTGCATATCTCCCTCCTTGGGCTCTCTCTACCTATCATTTACTCTCCCCACCGCCACCACCCCCCACCTCGCCCATCTTCTGTATATAAATCATCCTTTTCACAGCTACCATCAGTCCTGAAGGAAGGTCACTGGACCTGAGATGTTAACTCTATTTCTCTCCACAGATGCTGCCAGCCCTGCTGAGATCTTCCAGCAATTTCTGTTTTTGTGTCAGATTTCCAGCATCCACAGCTCTTTTGTTTTTTTTTAATCTCTTGGAATATGTTTGTTTCTTCTTTGACAATTTAGTGAGTCATAAGTTGTGCTCTCAATTGATTAATAAATACAGTTTTGTGAACTTAATTTGGTTTGGTATTCAATTTAGAAGCCACCTGTATACCTCAAGAAATGTTTTCTCCAGGATGTCTAATGTTTTGTTCTATTTAGTCTATCTCTGAAATTAACTCGTTTCATCAATATTATTTCTGTTGCTGTGGTTTCCTGTTGTGCTTAGGTATAATGATTTTCACTTTTCACAGCTTTAATGGAGGATTTCCTGCTTTCCTGACAATTTTCTTGTATGATTCTCACTTTGGTAGCTCTAATGGGTGAAACCTTCTCTTGTTATGTTACCGGATGATTCCTATTTTTCACCAATTTAATGAAAGATTCCAAAAAAATTCTCTTAGCCCAGGATTGCTCACATCCTTAATTTGCCCAAAGCAAATCTACTTGCAGTAACTGATTTTGTGATGTTCTGACTCACCAAACACAGATTGAGTTTCTCACTTGCCCTGTTTCTTCAATTTTTTTCTAGTCATACGTTCTGGTATCTACATACTGTGGCAGCAATGACCAATTTGAGCTGCCCTTTTTAAAAATTTCTTGCTGTTTTAGCCAGTGTTGTTCAAAGTTTCCCCTTTTTACCAGGAATTCTTAATTTTGACTCATGCATTCTCCAATGTCTGTTTGCTCACTGGTTTATCTCAGGTTCAGGACAGCTCTCACAAACCACCATTTAGCAATGTGTATATAGGTAATCCTTGAAGTCCTCAACTCATAGTCTTGCAATTCACAAAGTGCTCAATATCCATTCCAGCAAGGAGTAAGTTTTATTGTTATCATGCACCCTGAACATTTCAAGCTGGTAATGTTTTGACATATACATCTAATGTAAATTTAAACAGGGTGTTTTGGATAAACACCTCAGCTTGGAAACACACTCATCTGATCAGCTTGCCATGGGGAGAGTAATTCAAATAGAACCCAATTGATATTTGTGAAAGAAATGAATTACCTCAATTGCAATTGTTTGTAAAAGAAAAAAAATTGTAAAAGACTTTTGAGAGTTTGTATCACTTGTAAAGGAATCAATTGTAACTTCTGGAATAAAAGAAAGACTTTTACATGTAACCTGGTCACA
>NC_063334.1:79677871-79707090 GCF_021869965.1 Rhincodon typus | reverse complement strand
CTAAAGCTATGGAAGGTAAATTTATGGAGTGTGTCAGGGATATTTTTCTGGAGCAATATAGAAGAATCAAATGAAGTACATGCTGATTTATATTGCCAATCTTGTAAAAGAATCCTTAGGGATGAGTGACCACAATACGGCAAAATTTTTCAGTATGTTTTGAAAGCGAGGTGGTTCATTCTGAAGCAAGTTGAGTAAATTTGAATAACGGAAATTATGAAAGAATGAGGCACAAATTGAGCTAGATTGGGAAAATACACCAAAAAGCATGACCTCACATAGGCAGTGAATCGTTTGTAAAGAACTATTATATGACTCACAGCACCTATACATTCCAAAGTGCAATAACACAAAAATGTTCACTCTTCTGTGAACAATAAGTGTGTTCAGGATTGCATGGGATTTAAAAACAAAAGGTTTGACAAAGTTGCCAGAGTAGCAGTACATCTGGATTGAGAGGTTTATAGAATACAAAGGAGGACCAACTGTACCTAATTCTGGGCACAACACTTTAGGATGAATGTGATAGCATTAAGGAGGATGCAGAAAATATTTATAATAATAATCTAGTGGATGAGGGACTCCAGGTATGTGATAGATTGAAAAGACTGGGATTCTTCTCCTTGGAGATTTAATAGGAATATTAACAGTTACGATACTTGAGGCCAGAGCAGATAAGGACAAAAACGTTTCCATTGGGTGGAATGGTCAAGAACCCAAGTAAACCAATTTAAAGTGAGTGACAAAGAAGCAAAGGTGATGAGGAAATATACTTTTCTGAATTTAGTGCTTAGAATCTGTAAAGAACTGTTGGAGAGTAAGGTGGGGCAGGTTCATTTATGGTCTCTGAGGCTGATTATTTGAATAGAAAGAATTGTAGTACTTGGGGAAAAGGTAGAGGAGTGGGATTAGGTGAGTCAGTCGAGAAATTAAGGGCTGAATTCCTTCCATCTGTGCTTTAAACATTCCAATAGATGCTCTAATATAGATATACAAGTTACAAAATGGTAGAAATTCTAAAAAAACACTTCACGAAATTAAAAAATTTGAGAGATTATATTATCAATTAATCTTGCACATATAAAATAGGTAACATGCTAAACTGATTAGAACATCACAGTAAAAGAGACACCACAGTACTTTTGAATTTACATATGGTTAATTTAATTTTTCCGGATAATACTGGTCTAAATCTGGTTTAAATCAGAATTGTCTCCTTTGCCTCTAAGATTCCAATCCCAAGAAATGATAGCAAATAAAGCAATTAAAAATAAAGAGATACCACTTCATTACCAGCACTTCCCAGTTGGCAGGTAAAGAAGGATAGAATCGAAATCAATCTTTGCCCATTATTATAAGCTTTATTTACAGAAATAGATAATACAAACATGGAACCCCTAAGTTAGCTACCACAGTTTCAATCTGCTCCTATTTATAGGAATAATGATAAATCCTCAGTGTCCAGCACCTCCATACAATTAATGTACAATTAACGCACAGTATGGCTGAAACCAGTTGAACTAAAACAAGTATTGGAATTTTAAATTCCAATTACATCAAGCTCAAAAGCTTTAAATAAATGCTGATGACGGTTAATGTTAGTTTAATAATGTTAATTTTACTTTCACACAAAACTGCTATGCCTCCAATCAAAATAACAAGGCTAGCAAGTTATTGTGTAAGATTGCTCTTCAAATTGTGCTAATTTCCTTAGGGATGTAGGCATTAGTTGAAACATTTTAAGGGTTCTTACGTTTTAAATATTTATTTATGAAGAAAATGACAGGCCAAGTTCAGTACATCTTTAAAAGTAGTTTTCAGTGACTTAAAATCAAATGGGGAACTAGATTCTTATTAAAATGTCTATTGCTATTCTCTGTGATAAACACATTTTACCTCTAGTAGTATAACTACCAGGCTACATCCTTAAATTCAGTAAATGCTTTGCATTGGAAGTTAAACAATGAAATTGTTCTATTACACCGATCAGTCACAGATTCATGTAGATTTCATAAGTTATAATTCTAATGCATTTAGCAGGAACTTTAACTGTAACATAACTGGTGAAACATGTATCCAATTTTCCATTGCACCCAAAGAGGAAATAATCTTAATTTCAAACATGGATTCAAATTACTTACTTGCACCAGGAGTGTGCTAACCAATTTAAACCATCCAATTGGTAGTCTCGGAGTTCCAATACATCAGCACTTCCTATGTAGGCTGGCTGTTTCTTCAGTGTGACAAACCTGGGTCTTTGCTTTAAAACCTGCATAAGCCACAAAAATAAACATCTAAACGGTGCTCCATGAAGCAGGTTTGCTACATACCATCAATTGCTAGCTTTAACAGACACCAAAGGAGCAGTAATGAAACAATTAAATGACCTATTGCAAATACAATGAACAGAATTACCTCCTTTGTGCTATTTACCCTTAAACTGATCCTGAAATGTCTTCCTACAAAACAAAAGCATTAGTGGATGTTGCCAATCCACACACATATTCACTGGCTACTTAAGATTTGTGCATCATAGGAAGCAGATTTTTGTAGAGTTGCTAAGTCCTAAATTACTCCAGAAAAAAATGTATATTTAAAGCTCTGCGAACATCTGACAATGGAAACGTCACTTCCACCTAATTGCGTAAAATAATGGAACAACTTTTCATTGCATTGGTATTTTTCTTAACGTAAAGTGATTTTCTGATATCAGAATGTCATAATTGGTCTTGTATTAACTTCACAAATTAAAACTGTTAACAGCCCTACTTTAGCTGAGAAAAAAAAATAAACTCAAAGCTGTTTGAATTATGGGTATATTCATTTATAAACAGTTGATCAAAGGTCCCCATTGGGAAAAAGAGAAAACCAAATAAACAATTTCCAAATGTATTTTATTGAAAGAAATATAAATATACGCACGGTTAATGAACAGATTAGAGGAGTGTGTAATGTGGGCAAGAAAGTAATCAAAGGTGATTTCAATCTGCATACACCACGTAAACCAAATGAACACAAAGTGTAGAGGACGAGTTTTTGCAGTGAGTTAGGAATAGTCTTCTAGAGCAGTATGTTTAAGAACAAACTGCACATCAAGCTATTATAGATCTAGTACTATGTAACAACAAAGGAATAATTAATAACCTCGCTGTAAGGGATGGGTGACCATAATTTCATAATTTTCCATATTGTTTATAAATGAAGGTGTTCAATTTCTGGCCAAGCTGTTAAATTTGAACAAAGGAATCAATTAAAAGGGGGGTAAATTACTAACGTGGATTAAGAAAATACGTTAAAAGTTATGCCAGTACATAGCCAAAGGATCATGTTTAAAGAATTATTATAAAGAACACAAAATACTGCAAATGTTGGAAGTCTGAAACAAACACAGAAGACTGAAAAAATCCATATGTTTAAGCTGAGGCCATGAGACTCATGGGATCCGGAGTCAATGTTAAGGACTCCAAGGGCAACACCCTCCCAACTGTATACCACCGTGCGGCCACCTCTGCTGGGTCTGTCATGCCAATGGCTTCCAGCGATGGTGACAATGATGTCTGGGACATTTTCTGTAAGGTATGATTCCGTAAGTATGAATATGTCAAGCTGTTGCTTGACTAGTCTGAGAGACAGCTCTCCCAACTTTAGCAGTAACGTCCAGATGTTAGTGAAGAGGACTCTGCAGGGTTGACAGGGTGGTTTCTGCCAGTGTCTTTTCTGGCGCCTAGGTCAATGCCAGGTGGTCCAACTAGTTTCACTCCTTTACTGAGATTTCATAGCGATTGATATAACTGAGTAGTTTGCTAGGCCATTTCAGAGGTCAAATATCGAGCTGAAAAGCTTAGCAGGTCAGACAGCATCCAAGGAGCAGGCAAGTCTACATTTCAGGTTGGAACCCTTGTTTTCCCTGCTCCTTGGATGCTGTCTGTCCTGCTGTGCTTTTCCAGTTCCAGCTTGCAGCAAATGCAGTCCTTTCTGTCTTCATTTTAGAGGTCAGTTGATAGTTAATCACATCGCTGTGGGTCTGAAGTCAGACCAGACCTTCCCTGAAGGACACTTGCGAACAAGATGGGTTTTTCCAACTATCAACAAAGGTTTCAGATATTTTATTTTGAATTCAAGTTGCACCATCTGCCATAGCAGGTTCACCAGCACATTAGCTGAGTTTCTGGATTAATAGTCTTAGTGTTAATACCACTAGGCCATTGCCTCCCCAGATTAAATCAGGTAACTAACAAAGCGACTTTTGTCAAAATAGTTTTACTTGTATGAATGTAAACATTTAAAGTTAAGTACCTTGCACTCCTTCATGGGGATGCATCTGGATTGGTTTCGGTTTGCATATGCATCGATGTGTGACTGAAACTTTCGAGATATAAGAGCACCGTCCTCCCAACTACACTCCGAGTATGAAAGGCCTTGCCATTTGCACAGGTAATCTGGATGCCCTGAAGCAGATTTCTGGTTCGAGTGTGCTGGAAACAAATACATCATTTAAAATGAAGACTTTTTTCATACAATGTCAACGTTACACAAATCTCAGCAGACTCACTCTTCATACTTGTTTTTATCCATAGATTTCAGAGTCAAAGAATTTTACAAAGTACTACAAAAATTATAACTTTTAAAAAAAAGTCAATTTTGTTGCAACAGACCACATTGGCATTTATCCTGAGTAGCCCTAATTCATGTGACTACACAGCTACATTTTCCTTACAATCCCTTCCCTACAACCATTCAAAAAAAATCTTATATTTTGCTTGAATCACTCCCTCTCCCCCCCACTAATGTTCTCCTTATTCAACAAAAATGTTTCTACAGCACTTTGCCCATAATAGTTTACTTTTAAATTTAAAGCTATCCAGTAACTCAACATTGGAAAATGGAACCTGCTCTACCAAATCACATCATAATCATTTCTGTCCTGATAAAGGTCCCACATCTTTTCTCAAGTTCTTGTTTTTGCACTTCTTCGTATTAGGCAAAAATTGAGTGAATCTACACCATATCTTAGCTAATGCCTCAAAGTATTTCGTACAGTGCGAATCACAAAACGGAATAAAACTTTTAAGTAGCGTAACTTTTAAAACAGGACATTTTTCTCCAAGTTAGACTACATGAGTGGTAACTATTCATCAAAATACAACTTTCATTATTTAGGTACTGTTCCTGTAAGAGCACACACAACTCACAGCTCTTCTTCAAAATAGTGCCGATGATTTCTTATCCACCTTAAAGGGCAGACAGGGCCTCATCTAAAAGATGGTACCTTTGATAGGACAGCCCATTTTTAGCACTACAGAGTATCAGCCTTGTAATTTGTGCTCAAGTTCTGGAATGCAACTTGAAACAGGAACCTTGCAACTCAGCAGCAGGAATGTAGCCAACTGAGCTTTTCCTTGTCAAAACATATATTTATCCTATTATAAGGAGCAGGTCATCCAAGCCAAACTTGTATATTATAATTAGATCATTTTTAACATCTAATGTGGAGTTCACATCCTCCAATTAGACTTCAAATAAAGTTCTGGTTTTAATTAACCTTTTGCTAATTCTCTGCCATGTCAAGTGCTATTACTATCCACTGGCTACATTCAGCTCACAGGAGGTCTCAAGTTTCACACCCAATCATGTAGGTATACTTTATCATATTTATGGCCGCAGGTATCGAGTGTTAATTTTTTGCCACTTACGATTTAATTTGTGTTTTAAATTTGTGGCTACGATATTTTAAAGAGCTTTTATGCGGACACAAACAAAAATGGGTCATGTTTCATGCCCCTACCAATCTAAATCCACCTGACAACCAATCAGCATTCTCCTCTCATGCAGCAAAAATATTGTTTTCCTTTTATTTTGGTATTTCTTGCAAATGGTCCTGTTGAGTTGAAAGGTGAAAAGCTTTGACAAATTATATTTTCTATTGTAATGGATGAACTGTTCAATTGAAATAGCACGATGTACGGCTGATTATTAATTAGTTTTTTTCAACAAACCATCACATATGTTTCACTAACTGTCTCAACTTAATAAAGACACATATTTCAAGGGTTTATGTACCTAGCTTTTTATGTCAAAAGAATTTTCCCTTCAACATCTGTTCTAAAACACAACTGTGCAGGTGTTTTAGACCTTAAGACTTTAATAAATATAAACACTGATTTTCATAAAGCCCTTCTTTAAAGAAACAAGCAACAGAAACACATAATAAACCTGATTTCAAAAATCTGATTTCCTTAGATGGCATCACTAAAAAAATAAGTCACGAGATGAGAAAATGGGCAGCATACATGAGTCAAGGGAGACAAAAACAGTGAAGAAAACTTGAAAACACGTGAGGGTGATTTACTAAGTAAAGTCACAGGAAGCAAGAGCACAAATACAATATTAATTGATTCAATTACAAAAACAAAGCTTAACAAGCTTGAATAAATACATAATCAATAAAAGGTCATTTTATCTTAAAATAGTTTGCTGTTATGATCACATTACTTTAATGTTACATAGATTTCTTGCCAAAGACATGATCAGATGTTGTAAAAGCCCATTTAGTATTAAGTATCATGAAACGATTTACTATACCCAAGCAGTATTCAGTTACCATGAATCTATAAACAATCTCAACATGCTTGTAAATAATGTGCTGCTTAGTTTCTTCTTACTTGCAGCTGTGGTGCTCAAAGTCTGCATACCAGAATTAGCTAAACCTCCAGCCTCTGGCATCCATCTATCAATGTACAAAATCAATAAAAAGGCAATCTAATCCATGCAATTGCAACTCCATCTACCACCTCCTACTCATCTGTAAAATTATGGTACAGGACATCAACGAGGTCATCAATGAGGTCATCAAGCAACATCTAAACTCAAAATATGCTGCAGACACTCTGCTTGAGTTCTGCCAGAACAATGCATCTCCAGCCTGTACCATAAGCCTTCTTCCAGACATGGACACAGCTTCTATGATGTAGAAAAATGACAATACCTTTTTGTATCACCATAATTTAATGAAGCAAGTCTTTAATGATCTTAGTAAACACAAAGTTAGTGAAGATCAAAAACAAAACCCTTCCTTGGTTGGAATCACACCAGGAATAAAGGATGATAATCATGGCAGTCATGAGCCAGTCATCAAAACCCCATGACATTGCAACATTACTACTCAAGGAAATGTCCTTAGCCCAATAGGTTTCAGCATTTTCATCAGTCATTTTCTTTGTCATTAGACCAGGAAAACAAATATTTACTGACAACTCTATGGTTCATTCACAATTCCTTTGACAATGAAGTCATGTAGGTCAGTCTTCAATATGAACTAGACATGGTCCACGCTTAGACTGACAAACTTCAGGAACTATTCAAGTAATGATCATTTGAATAAGTCAAAGAGATAGTGATCTTCAACCACTATCACCAATTTTTCCTCAATTATCAAATTAACGATTTTATCAAAAATACAGAGTTCTGCATATATATGTGTGTGTGTATAATATATATATAATACACACACATATAATATATACCTTTTAATACGCATACAAAATGTCACATATAACTCCACTAGTTGAAACTTGACCCCCTTATAAAACTCTTTCTACACACACACAACAGAGAAAAACATACACCAATGATAGAGGGAAAATCTGGGAAGGCAAGGTTATCCTTTTACTCATCTTCAATCTCTCTTCTCCTTGGAGGAAGCACAGAGTCACTAGTTCACAAATGCAAGGTCCCACAGCCACTGGTTAAAGACCACATCTTACAACAACTGGTGAAGCAAAATACCGACTTTCTTCAGGTTTTAGGTAATTTTTTTTTACTGCAGAAAGACACTACTTCCATTTCCAGAGATCCAAAGTCTTCTAGTTATATCGTTCACACTCTCAAACTGTTGACGACTCTCACTTTGTACACACCCCCTGGAGTCAGCAATAACATTCCCCACAGCCCGAACAAGCCCCAGTATAAATAGCACTTAAAATGAGCGTTGATAACTTGAGTATTAAAGAAGTGAAACAATTCTTTCCAAAATGGTCTTTTTCCCTTTTTAGTACACAAGCAAAAATACAGAAAAATATAGAGAAATAGTTTTTACAGTAATGGGTGCAGGAAGAATATTAGTCAGGTTATCAAGTGAACTCCCTAGTTTTCTTCAGAAGATCTTTCACATCTACCTGAACCACCAGAACTGATAGTCAAGTTCTCAGTTCAATGGTTAATTGTACCCTTCAGCAACCCTGCATTCTCATGGTACTGCAGTCGAAACATCAAACTCTGCTTACGTGTTGAAGTCTGGACTGTGGCTTGAATTCATAGCCAGAGACGTGTGATATTACTGAAGCAAGATAAATAAGCTGATCAGAACTGACAATGTATTCATTTCATACCCTATTTGGTGTTTATAAAGTACCTGCTAAGTGCATTAAAAGTTCCTGCTATGAACTCTTACCAATTATTCGTTCCACAAATTGATATTGCCGGTGCAAGTCATCGACCAATTCTTGTTGACAGTTGAAGTATTCTATATCTTCAGGAGATGCCATTTTTAACCTATAAATGGAATTTTAAACATGGTAAAAGAAGACACATTTTGTTTAAAAATACTCATTACAAATGACTTGGAGACGAATCAACCAAAGCTTTGGTTGAAAAGATTTTTTCTCCACTTCTACTTTAATATTCACCCTCCTGTAAAATATTTTGAAGTTTCCACTATATTTCTTGGCTGGGATACATACAGCTTTTTAGGTCAAGCTACCAGTAACGTGCTAAAGATGAAGTTAAATAGCTCCCTCCAGGTAGATTAGATAGTCAATTTATATCCTTAGGATTGTTCCTGCACTCAACTGACTGAATAACTGTCTTTAACAATGTAATGTTTCAAATATATGTCCAAAAATAAAAGTCCACAAAATCTGCCAAAGATGACTTTGATTTTGTTACTTAAAATGGACTGATTTGTCAAAGACTGAAATTGTCAGGAACATAGAAAACTCATTTCCATAAACATTCTTCAGACAGTCTAGAGGAAAATTAGATTAGTTTCTCAATAATATTCTTCTGTGCTAATGGACCACAGGTATAGAAGTAAAATGACCTAAAGTAGAAAAAGTCTGCTTCCCATTACTACTTAGAAAAATACTATTAGGGCTATAACAATGAACTCGAACAGGAAAAGAATAGTTTACAGTTGCAACAAAATAAAAATATTTCCACGAGCTTGCGTTGGTTAGACAGAAGGGTCTAATCTGCATTACGTACCATCGTTTGGTTTCCTCCTCCTTTTTTTTGTAGTTCTCTAATTTTTTCATTCCTTTTGTATTCTGTTGTAAAAGTGTTTCTTCACTTTCCCAGGTGTTGTGGAGGTGGGACCAACCCTTCCATTTAATCAGGTACTGCTGCTCTCCTACCTCCCTCAAAGGGTCAAACCCAGCATTAGGATTTCCCTCAGCCTCTACTGCATAGGTAGTGGTAGTGGCACCAGTGGCTAAATAAGAAGAATAAACAGTTAAAACTAAAGAAATGTAATTAACGTGATAAATAAAAATATTGTCACATGCTGTAAAATTTAGTTGAATGCTAAACCAATCACATGATAAAAAATAGGATCACCCCAATCACCAGCCAATAACCTCTGCTTACCTGCTAGTACTAACTAGCTTACACAATAGGCCACCCATATGTACCAACAAGCCACACAAAACTATCATTTGAAGCAAGAGCTTAGGATTGCCCACTACCTACAAGGCCATAATAGCACAGAACAAATACCTAGAGATAAGAATATTAATTTAAATCCACAGGGCCTTGTCACTGAGAGGTCTCCTTATCTAAAGAAGGATGTTCTTGCTATAGATGGAGTGCAGACCAATTGCTGGGATGGCAGGGCTTACATATGAGGAAACTTTGAATTAGTTAGGATTATATTCACTAGCGTTCAGAAGAATGGGATGGGCCTATAGAATCCATTAAAAACCTATAAAATCAAACAGCACCGATATCCTCCTTATTCGTGGCTCACAAATCTGCAGTCTTTCACTGATTTACTAAAATATGTGAAGTGTCCAATTTATAATGTCGTAATGGGATACAAATAAATCTGCTTTTTTCAAAGGTGCAATCTAATTCAAAAGTTAGAAAGGAAGGCAAGTTCATTATATGATAATATTCATCAGGTGATGCACAACATGGTTAAGTTATATTGAAATAAACAGAATTAAATTAACTAGCTTGCAAACCAATTACAATCATGTATTTATAATTTTAATATTCCTTTGAAAATGTATTAAATACCTCCTTTCCGTCCAACTCGTGACTCCATTACTCTCTCTAATGTTTCAAATTCTTCTTCTTCCTCAGGTGGAGGGGGGAGATCCTCCCCACAGATTTCAAGCAAGTCATCAGAATCTGTTTTAGCATCCTCATCTTCCTTGTAACTGACATTAACTGTTGCCTGGCGACGAGAACCCCTCTTGTCATGTTCTTCGTCATCATCATCTGATGAATCAACCGGTCTCTTCAGTCCCTTTCCTTTCTTCACTTTTTTTGTTTTGATCCTTTAATTATAAAAAAATCCAATTGTAAATTTCTATGTTTACTTTCCTGACTTCTCAAAGATTGAAATGAGCAAATACACAAGTATGGTTTGATGCATGGCTTGAGGATCAATTTTATCAAGTGTAAATTTTCATTTACTTGCTGTTTAAATAATGTGCTTTTGGGCAAAAATAACACTATTATGTTGCAATGATGGTCCCATTAAGAACTAGATTTCTCTGAAAGGGGAGCTGTAGCACATTACCTTTCTTCCAGGAACTGATCATGTGACCAAATTGCCAGGGAACAGTAGATTAACTTCCAGTTGACCCTTTGCTAATTAGTACAGCAGCAGGGATGTCTTGCTATAATTAAACTGGGCCTTGGCGAGACCACCCCCAAAATATTGAGAGAATTTTTGGTCTCCTTATCTGAGGATGGATGTTCTTGCTACAGAGGGAGTGCGCACAATGACTTCTGGGACGGCAGGACCAACAGGAAGAGAGTTTGAATCAGTTAGGATTACATTTGTTGGTGTTCAGGTGGTGGTTTTGGGAGGGGGGAGGAAACCAATACGTCACTTAATTATTAAAAAGGCATGCACCTGGTCATTTTATAGGAAATAACTGACAAATGGCTTCAGCAGAGCTTCTAATCCATATTAAAATGCAAATATTAAATTTTGCTCTAAGCTTGTTATAATTGGTCAATCCTATTCTCTAGGGTTGTTTACTGCCAGATCAAACACCCTGCAGACATCTATTTTAACCATATATTTCTAAAGACATTATTTCTACGGACAGATAGATGAGTAGAAGTTAAATTGCTTAGGATTATATTCACCGGAGATCAGAAGAATGGGAGGGGGGGGAACCAATAGAAACCTACAAAATTCTAACAGAATTAAACAGGGTAGATGCAGAATGGATTTCTCAATGACAGGGGAGCCCAGAACCAGGAGCCAGAGTCTTAGGATATGGGATAAACCATTTAGGACTGATCGGAGGAGAAACCTCTTCACTCAGAGAATGGTGAGCCTATGGAATTCACTAGCACAGAAAGCAGTCAAGTCTAAAATATTGCATGAATTCAAAGAGGTGTTAGATTTAACAGCTGGGGCTAAATGGGGATAAAGCAGGAACATGCTACGAGCTGATGATCCGCCATGATCGTAACAAATGGTGGAGTAGGCTCAAAGGGCCATATGGCTCGTTTCTAATTCATATGTTTCTCCAGGAGTGGAGTGGACTGGACTCAAAGGGCTGTACGTTTCGATAGGGGTGAGTCTGGAGGTCGATTAGCTCAGTATGGCTGGTTTACAGAGAGATGCCGACAGTGAGAAATCAATTCCCACACTGACTGAGATTGTGATGAATGATACTCCTTCTCAATCTCTCCCCTCACCTGAGGTGCGGTGACCCTCAGGTTAAACAAGTCATCACTCTCTATAATGAAACAGAACAGCCCTATTGTCTGGTAAGGCTGTGGCAACTTTATAGGGGTTAGTAGGTTCCTAGATATGGCTCTGATCTCAAACAGGATTATACCTCGCAACCAATGCGAGTTATTATTTTAGTACAAGCTTGCTGCAGGACATATTTATTTCAACAAGGATCAGCTGAAATCCTACATGCTGTCTAGTGGGAATAAAACTGTTTACTAAAGTACTACCAACAATGAATTGACCTTATGGATTATTTAAAGTGAGCAGGAGGAGAGATTTCCTCGATGCAAGATTCCGAAGATTAATATTAGAACCAGAAAACTCTGAACCATGCTATCTAACTGTAACACTCTAGCGATGTCCTTTCTGACTAAGGCCTGCAACCTTCGAACGGTTGAAGGAGACTTATAAGGAGAACCTTGCCAGAGTTAAGCAGAAGGGGCAAGATATTTCAGCCCTTACATAAACCTTTGAAATAATACTCAAAGATATGAAACTTCCAATTTCTAATGAGTATCTGACTTTTGAGGTGCAAGTCAAACCGGCCTAAAGGAAAGATGCGTTAATAAGTTGCAGTTTACAGAATAAATAAATGTTCATTGTACTTTTAATATTTTAGCATAACTTCTTAAAATTGAATATTATTAGAATTCATTATTTGATTTTAGTACTATAAAAGAATTTTGTTTAAACTGTGACCCTTGCTGTTTAATTATTTTTACTAAATATCTGGTTTCCAGATTTTGGAAAAAAGAACATTACTGATCATTACAGAGATCATAAAATTGCAAAAAAAACCCAATATAGGATCTGAAGAATAGAAATTGACAGTTCAGTTCATAGGTGATCAGATTATCTTTGGAACTTGGTTGCTCCTTCATCACTATGATATCTGGATCAATAGTACAATTTGATCAGTATTCTTGAAGATTGATTAATTGCATGTAATTTTGAGAAATCTTTAGGGGACTGCAGGGTTGTTAATCCATGGGTGACTGTCTATTTCCCGAACGTTAGACATTGGTACAATCCATAAGAGAAGAATGGACCTGGTGAGAAATTTTTTTCTTGTTTCAGATTTGTAATTGTTTTGAAATGTAGTTCAAATGAACAAAAATTTAAAACATTCATAAATGGCTAGGCAAAAGGAATAATCTTTTCTCTTAATTCTTCTAGTGAAGAAGATCTCCTTACCTTCAATTCAGATTATATTCCAAATAAGTTACATCTGGCAGAATCTGTGGAGAGAGAAGTATAGTTAATGTTTCGACTCCAATATGACACGAAGTTATATTAGACTCGAAACATTAGCATTATTTTTCTCACCAAAGATGCTGCCAGATATTTCTAGTAATTTGTTTTTATTTCAGATCTTCAGCATTGTACAGCAAAAGTTACACTGTTTGCTGTACATGCTTGGATCCTAGAACATCTATAATTCAAAACTATTTTGTTGGCTTATAGTTTGGTCTTGTTCAGGCTAAATGAACGTGAATCCTTTATCTGAAGTTGTTAGCAACATCTGCAGCTTCTGAACTAACTGAATATAAACCTGCGAGATCAAAAGAAATAGGAACAGGAGTAGGCTGTCAGTCTATCAAGCCCGCTCCACCATTCAAAAGGATCATGGCTGATCCGATATTCCTCAGGTACACTTTTCTGCCTTTTCCCCATTGGCCTTGATTCTTCTCAAGATCAAGAAACTATCTCAGCCTTAAAAATACACAGGGACTCTGCCCCCACAGCTCTCTGTGGTAAGGAGTTCTAAAAACACTCAATCCTCAGAGAAGAAATTCTTCTTCTTTTCAATCTTAAATTGGCACCGCTTTATTCGGAGTCTGTGCCCTCTGCTCCTAGACTGTCTCATGAGGGGAAACATCCTCTCAGCATTTACCCTGTCAAGTCCCTTAAGAATCCTATACATTTCACGAGATCACATCTCATTCTTCTAAACTCCGGTGAGTAGCGACCTAACCTCTTTAGCCTTTGCTCATAAGACAATCTCTCCATTCCATGGATCATCCTCGTGAATCTTCTCTGAACTGCCTCCAATGAAATATCTTTCCTAATTGCTGATAGTACTCCAGATCTATTCTCATTAGCATCCTATACAGTTGCACTAAGACTTCCCTACTCTTGTACTCCAATATGCCATACTTGAAATAGATGCCAACATTCCATTAATCTTAAATAAAACAGAACTGCAGATTCTGGAAATCTGAAACAGAAATTGGAGGAGAAACTCAGCAGGTCTGATAGCATCAGTGGACAGAAAGCAGAGTTAAAGTTTTGAGCCAAGTGACCCTTCTTCAGAATCCTTCTTCTGAAGGATCACTAGATCTGAAACGTAAACTCTGCTTTCTCTCTACAGATACCGCCAGACCTGAGCTTCTCCACCTACTTCTATTTTTATTCCAATAGCCTTCTTGATCACCTGCTGCAGCTATGTGCTAACCTTCTGTGTTTCCCTTTGTTTTGCAGCTTCCTACAGCGTGTCTCCAATTAAATAATACTGCTCTTTTGTTCTCCCTTAAAAAATGAATGCCATCCCATTTTCCCACATTATATCTATTTCACAATCTTTTGCCCACTTACTTTACCTAATCGATATCTCTCTGTAAACCATTTCTACCGCCTTCCCAACTTGCCTTTCCACATATTTTTGTGTCATCTGCAAATGTAGCTACATTACTTTTGCTTCCTTCTTCCAAGTTATTTATAACAGTTCCAGTACTGATCCTTGTAGACCCCACTGGTAACCAGTTACTTACCTGAAAAAGAACTCCTTATCCCCACTCACTATTTCCTGCTTATTAAGCAATTCTCTACCTACACAAAATTACTACCTTCAACACTGTGGGCTCTAATAAGAAAATTTGAGAGATACCTTGTTGAACGCCTTCTGGAAGTCCAAATACATCAAAGCTACTGGTTACCCTCTACTCACTCTTGATTGAGACTTGCTCGATAAATTCTAACAAATTAGTCAGATATGATTTCCCTTTCACGAAGCCATGCTGACTCTGCTTGATCAGATTACGATTTTCCAAACGTGTTGTTATTACTTCCTTGATTCTAACATTTTTCCAACAATGGACGTTAGAATCAGCCTATGGTTACCCACATTTTGCCTCTCTCCCTTTGTGAATAGGGGTGCCATGGTGGCAGTTTTCCAATCCTCTGGTACTTTACCAAAATCCAATGATTTGTGGAAAATTACAACCAACACATCCACCATCTCTGTAGCTATTTCTTTTAAGATCCTTTGGTACAAAGCATTTTGGCCATGGGGACTTATCTGCCTTTAGCCTGATTAGTTTGTCAAATGTTACTCTTCTAGTGATGGCGGTGGTACTTAATTCCACGCTCCCCACTCCCTGTATTCTGTAGAACTAATGGCATTATCTTCCACCGTAAAGACTGATGCAAAATATCTGTTCAACTGCTCTGCCATTTCCTTGTTCTTCATAATAATCTTCGCAGATTCATTTTCTAAAGGACCTATGTTCACTTTGACTGCTCTCTTCCTTTTTATACATTTAAAGAAGCTCTTATTGTCAGTTTTTATACTCTTCATTTGTTTCCTCTTGTCGTTTATGTTTTTCTCTCTTTATTACCTTTTTAGTCCTCCTTTGCTAGATTCTGAATTTATCGCAGCTTTCAGGGCCATCATTGATTTTTGCCTTCTATGCTTTATTTGTCAACTTTATATTCTCCTTAAATTCCTTGGTTAGCATGTTTGGTATATCCCTCTCTTGGAATCTCTCCTCCTTACTGGTGTGCTAACTGTTTAGGTGATATCCAAAGGTTCCTATCTTCTGCAAGCTTTGAAATGATGCCCTGCATATCTAACTGGTTTCACCTCAGGCAACAGAAGTGTGCAATAGTGACAAAGGAACACCAGTGTTATTTTCCTCCAGTCTGAAAAACGACTGCTCACTATTTCTCTTTCTACTTTCTCTCCCTTAGCAAATTCACCTCAACCCAAAGTGTCTGATTCTGTGCTGTACAACTCCATGACTCTATGTAGCCATCATCCACTTAATACGATGAGATTCAAAATTTACTAATAAGTCTATTACGTGATGCTTCATCAAACCAACACCATGTAACCAAATGCAACTTGAGATTTTTCTATTTGTTTGCAAGTGTACTTTGACTGCCGCAGCAGCCATGAGTCCATCAATTATTTTCCCCAGTTTTCTGCACCCTTTTCTCTTTATCCTCAATTCTCTCTTGCCTTTATGCTTCCTTTCTTCCCCTCTCTCAGACACACTGCCCTCCTAAATCCCAACCTTTTCACTTCACTAAAGTTAATCAATTCTCTTCTGTTGTCTTCAGCAAAGATTCCATCACTTCGTTAGATTTTCCTGATTTCAATTATTTTAGAGCTCTAAATATTTCACTCTAGCTTATATCTCTAGATGTTTTCTTTCTCTGTCTCTAGTTTTGTTGTCCTGTCATCTTTGACATACAAATCTTCAATGTCTTTTCTATCAATTCCTTACATGCTCAGGTTCTATAAGCAGCAGAATGCCTCTATCATCAATTCCTCAGTGCTTGTATACATTTAACATTCCAGCAGTTACTATCTAGCCCAACGGCGAAGCATAGTCAAGGGACCAAACAGTCTGCTTCTGCTCTTATTTCAGGTGTTCCTCTTCTCCTCCAGACAATGACTTTATTTTGAATGTGCCCTTTTTTAAAAATTCACCTGATTCACTACACTGCTTTCCCACCAAGTCTCATATGCCTGGTTAGTCTTACTTCATTATTTAATTTTCTACGTATTTTACTTATTGATTTTACTCTTGCACTCTCTTCATTAACCCGTTTTCTTCAGCATTTTGTCTGAGACCATGGCTATTTAACACTTAGTCCCTTAACGATACCAAGGCTTTCCTTCGCATTTCCTAAGGTAGTGTTTTTTCAACCTATCCTGCTGAGTTTGGCGGATGCTTTCTGTATTATTCAATGGGCCAAATGTTGTAGACCTCAATAACTCTATTGTTAGCTTTGATCTTTTTCTCCACCAATTCCCAAAACTTGGCTCCTTCCAAGCCTCAATTCTCTTCAACTGAATTTTTACATTCATGGCAACTAGATTGTAATCTGCATCTGGCTGAAGACGGATGCAAATGCTAAAGTCTTGTCTTTTATATTGATTAATGTACCCATCATTTAAGATGAAGATGTCTGAGGAGCTTCTCCTCCTGTAAGTTGTTTAATTGTGCATCACCAACCACAAATGAATGTGCAGGACTGCTAATTGCGTGATTGCCTATCTCTGATTATTGCATATTGTTTCTGCTGTTTGGCACATATAGTCCTGTGTTGTAGCTTCACCAGCTTGGCATCTTATTTTTAGGTATGCTTGGTGCTGATCTTGGCATGCCTTCGTGCACTCGTCATTAAACCATGGTTGACCCCTTTGTTTGTGGGGGAATATGCTGGATGATGAAGTTATAGACAGTGGTTGAATACAATTCTGATGAGGCAGCATCAGAGATGCACAGCTTTGACATGCGTGATCTGTTTGAAGTCTGCTCCATTTAGTATGGTGTTAATGTCACACAACATAATTGAGGATACCCTCAATGTGAAACTGGGATTTCGTCTCAACAATGATAATACTGCAATGGTCACTCCTATGGATACTGCCGGAGAGAGTTGCATCTGTAGTCAGACCGACCGGCGAGAGCAAGGTCAGTAAGTTTTTCCAATCACCACCTGCCACAGACCCAGTCAAGCAGCTATGCTACTTGGGACACATTTAGCTTGGTCAGTAGGTGGTTTCAACAGGATGCTTCTTTCCCCACACTTGACTTGATATTATGAGCCTTCATGAGGCCCACACAGTTATTTTGAGGACTCCCAGGACAATTCTCTGCTGACCATATATTATTGTGCCACCACCTCTGATGTGTTTGCCCTGCTGCTGCAACTGACATCCCATAGGACGCCATAATGATGGCAGTGTCTGGGACACATTCACAGAATCGTATCTTACAGTCTATAACTACAGCAGATTGTTGTTTGTCTTATCTTTAGGCCAGCAATCGCAATTTTGGCATAATGCCTTCTGATGTTAGCAAGAAAGCTTTAGCAAGTTTGCCTTTGCTGTTTTCCCTAAAAGAAACTAATAACCAGATGTGTTTTTACAACAATTTTAATTCCAGATTTTAATGAATTTATATTTCACCATCTGCTGTAGTGGGATTCAAAACCACAGCCTAAGAGCATTACTCTAATGCTCTGAATTATTTTGTCCAGTGATATTACCAAGATGCTGCTGCCTTACCCCTTCATAGGTTGCTAATTTGGAGTCTGCTATTGGCTCTTAAATATCAATTGTCTACCAGATTTCCCTCTTGTAACTTTCCTCAAATTCTTAACAATTCAAGAAAATATTTCGCTATCATCAACAGCACATAATTTATATGCCTTTATACACAAATCTATCAGCACTGAAAATCACAAGTTAAACATACAAGCTATTATGCAACTTATTATCCAATTTTTTTTTTTGTATATTGCCAAAAGGAAGATATGCTGTTGAAGCTGTTTGTTGTGCTAACACGAGAACATGGGTAGTACTTGAACTTTCCTGAGTGCAATAATTGTTACACAGACAACCAATGTAGAAGAATTAATCCAGCTCGATGTGGCTTATATATACACTTGTTTTTTGCAACATACAAGCGTATGCAGGAACCAATTCCTTGAAATCAAAAGGAATACGTTCAAGCTTTGTATCTTCTTTTCAATTACTCATGAGCTTGACGATTCCTCAGTCAGGTGACTTGTAGATCAATCAGTTCCCCTTTCTCTTGTAATGTACATTGTCGTTGTTTGAAATTTGGCATTCTTGCATTTGAGCTAGTAAATGCAAGAGGAGAAGCTTCAACAACATGTCTTGAACAATATTCAAGTCGGGTACTACCAAGCAATTCTAAGTTTTCTGTTCTTCCCATCATCTTTGCAAGGTTTAGCTTCTTGTTTGATATAGTCCAGCATTGGAGCTATCTGAACGTTTACCAACCATTTGTCTTGACAAAGAACATGGAGAGAAGAGGGTATAATATTCATGCACAGTCTTGCATTCAGCTGACATTGACACAAGTTTACTTACTGCAAAAGTGCCAAAGTAGAGTGAACAATGCAACGAAAAACCCTTTTCTACTCCCGCCATCACCATCACCATTAATAATGTCTCAGTAAAGTTTGGTTAACAGCACAGAGAAGTGACCTAACTGCTGGATGACTGAGCTATTCAGTTACCCTCTGGTGGAGCTCTGTACCAAATAAAGGATTTAGCTGATAACTGGAGCTTCTTTAAACGTTTACCTGTTTTGCGGTTTCCTGCTTTTTACTTTGTTGTGGGGTTGGTAGTCGGACTCGCTGTCTCCTGAGGTGCTTTTCTCTCGATCCTCCTCCTCATCAGAACCAGATCCAGACATCTGCCAGTCTTCACTAGAGAAATGAAACTGCATTACAAGGAGTAATTTTCACAATACTACAATGTTATGTGAAAAGCTTAAGGAGTTTCTGAAAGCATATTATTCCTTCACTGTTGCCAATTTCCAGAATAGTTTATCCACTTACGGAAGCACCAGAAGAGAGTCTGCATTGGTTCAATAAGTTCATCTCCACCACTTTCTTAAAAGTAAGAAAGGACTACAAATGCAACCCTCTCAACACTGTTCATACCCAGAGAACAGAAAGAAAAAAGAAACAACTTGCCAAGAACAACATGTACTTAGCTCTCATAAAAGTGCAATATTAAGAATTTTTTCTTCCCAATATTAAAAACATTTTTTCAAAAATATACCATGCTTATTTTTCTGCTTCATAATATTCTTGCAGAAATAAACAGAAATGGATGACTCCTAAAGCACACCCACATTGCAAAATCCATACATCTCTGCAGCAGGTAGACTTCTTTTGAAGCTTATTTAGCAAGCTACTTACATGAAACTGGTATGTGGGAGAAATCCATACCAGTTCTGCAATGTGAGTTCAGATATTCATTCATTCAGTGCTGTGTTATGTTGTGTGAGGGGGACATAATGTCGCATAAACAATTCAGAGATAGAAAGAACTGCAGAAGCTCGAATCAGAGATAACACAGTATGGAGCTGGAGGAACGCAGCAGGCCAGGCAGCATCAGAGGAGCAGGAAAGTTGATGTTTCGGGTCGGGACCCTTTCGGCTTAAACTTGTTGAAAATATTACTCAAATCCCTGATCTGACTCAATTGACTGAGAGTCATAATGTAGAGTTTTTACAACACGGAAAGAAGTCCCTCAGCCCATCATGTTTCCACCAGACAAATATCGATCTGTTCTAATCCCATTTTCCAGCATTTGCCCCATTGCCTTGCACGCTATAGCATTCCTAAATCGTCTTAAATGTGTAGATGGCTCCTGCTTTTATTAGCCTTTCAGGCAGTGATACCTGACCGGGTAAAACAGTTTTCTCAAATCTCTCCAAACTCCTGTGTCTTAGCTTAAAACTGTGTCCCCTGGTTATTAACCCCTCTAAGGGGAAATGTTTTTCTCTATTTACCCTGTCTACACCCCTTAGAACCTTCTGTAACGCAATCAAATCCCCCCACCTCGGCGTTCTCTGCTCCAAGAAGATCTACACTAGCCTATCTAGTATCTCTTCAAAGCTGAATTGCTACAGACCGTACAACATCCTGATGCAGCTCTCCTGTACCCTCTCTTGTGTAATATCCTTCCTGTCATGCAGTAACCAGAATTGCACACAGTACTCTAGTAGTGGCCTAATTAACGTTATGTACAGCTCCTTTATAACCTCCTGGCTCTGACATTCAATGCTTTAACTAATAAAAGCAAGCATTTCATTTCCCCTTACCCACCTTATCTACCTATCCTGCTGCATTCAATGATCTACAGACATGCACACCAGGGTCCCTCTGATACTCTGTACTTCCTACAATTAAAGGAGTACTGCCTTGCCTCATTAGCTGTGCCAAAATGCATCAGCTCACATCTTCAGGATTAAATTCCATTTGCCACTGTTCAGCCCATCTGACCAGTCGGGATAATCCAAGACTCACTACTTACCACACCACTAATGTTCATGTCCTCTGCAAACTTACTGATCATACCTACTGCATTCATGTCTAGATCATTAACGTACATGACAAACTGCAGGGAACCCGGCACCAAATCCTGTGGTACACCACTGGTCGCAGGTTTCCAGTCACAAAAATACTCTTTGAATATCACTCTCTGCTTCTTGCCACTGAGCCAATTTGCCAAACTACTCTAGATCCCATGGGCTCTTGACAGTATGCAATACAAGTCCTTGTTAAAAACCTTATGGAAGTCCATGTAGACGATATCAACTGCACTATCCTCAACTACATACCAAGTCACACCTTGAAAAATTCAATCAAAACTTGCTAGACACGTTTGTCCTGTGACAAAGCCACGCTGACTACCTTTGATCAATCCTTGCCTCTCTAACTGGAGATTAATTTTGTCCCTCAGAATTTTTTTCCAATTGTTTCCCTACCACAGATGTTTGACTCACTGGCATGTAGTTTCCTGGTTTATCTGAACTGTAATAGCAGACTTTAAGAGCTTGCTGAAGGCAATCTGACTATATTGGATTAGATAATACTTTTAGCCCTCAGTGAAACTTAGCTAGAAACTTTCATAGGAGTTAAACCAGAGCCCCTCCTTGAATAACAGTACCACCTCAGCATGACCTCTGAAAGTATCTCTTTCTCTGGGCCTTTTACAAAATTTTCTCCACATCAAGTAACCCAACACTTTTTTTTCATTAGCATGATATTGATTGAAGGCTTAGCAACTCAAACTCTTTGATCTTGTTGTTCAGTACCAGAACTATCCCTGAATATAGTGAGAGTTCATGAAATGTGAACATTAGTAACGGAGGGGCTCTGGTTTAACTCCTATGAAGGTCTCTGTAGCAAAGTTTCACTGAGGGCTAAAAGTATTATCTAATCCACTATAGTCAGATTGCCTTCAACAAGCTCTTAAAATCTGCTATTACAAAATTTACAGAAAATCAGAACAAAATTTAATACAGAACAGAGTAGGAATGATCAAACCATATATTCCCTAAGGGAGATTCTCCTACATGCAATGACAAAATTCTTACTTCTGTGGAGAAAGCAGATATTGGAGGGTTTTTCATAGTGATCTTTTTTTAAAAAATTCTACATAAAATGTATGCATTTTTCTTGACAAATCATTCAAACATATAGTAATAGAATTATACTGCTTTAACTTGAAAGAAAATTTTGAAATATGTACCATTACAGAACAACTTAATTGTGAACTGCCATTATAACATTTATAGAAAATGATTAGGCTGCTTTTGTTTAATTTGTCACCATCGAATCAGGTGTGATTAGGATTAGACAACAAATGCTGGCCTTGCTAGCAGTATCTTTATCCCATGAATGAATATTAATTAAAACATTCTCAAAATATGGACAACAATGGCAAGGTTGCACTGATTACCCATCACCAATACATGAGTTAGTGGGACGTATTCTTGAATTGCTATTATCCTTTGCACCATGTGCTTGTCATAACAGGGTTCAGTAGGTGACGACGTAGCAAGTTACATGTCCAAGTCAGAATTATGAGCAACCTGGAGGTGAAGATGCCCTCACATTAATGCTTATCTTTCGCTTTTTGATAATGGAGGAATGCTTGTCAATAGGCTTATCAATATTTTTTAAAAACTTAGTTATAATACTGTACATTAGAATAAAGTGATGTGCTAGTAATCACGAGTAACACGAGTACCATCCTACAAATTACAAGCTTCCAGGACTTCAATTCCACAATTTGCAACTAATTTCTAAATGCTTGTTTAGTGCCATAAGCATATCGTTCAACCCTGTTAAGATCTCTACACTGCTCAGTTCTGACTGATTGTGCACAATCAAATGTAAACTGTGCATTAGTGGCTCCTGTGCAATCAAATGTTTAGGCTCTGATTTCCAGAATGCCCTCTCTAAAACTCTCCACTTGTTGGCTTTCTCCTTTTCCTTATTTGTGTGCTGTTTCTTGAACTCATCTGAAAACTTACCAATAAATTTGACAAGTACTTGACAACACTTAACTCTATTTAAGATTTTTGCGAAGATTTGTAGCTCAGGTTGTGGATGAGGTTGTTGACTTGCTCGCCGAGCTGGTTTGTTTTTGTTCAGATGTTTCATCATCATGCTAAATAACATCGTCAGTGAGGCCTCCGATGAAGCGATGCTATTTTACTCTGCTTGGAATTTATACTGTCCGGTCTGTTATGGCGAGTTGTCTCATTTGCGGATCTGTTCTGTATGGATTTGTATATGGGGTCCAATTCTATATGTTTGTTGATTGCACTATGGGTTAAGAATCATGCCTCTAGGAATTTCCACGTGTGTCTATGTTTGGCTTGGGCTACTATGGTTAGGTTGTCTTACGTTGACTGAAATCATTGTATTCAAAATCTGCGACAAAATGCATTCCTGATCCACCAACTTTATTCCTTCATGTAACAACTGAGATTGAATCAGAACATTCAGAACCTTGATGTCACATCTGACCTTCAAGTTGAGCTTCTATTCATTCATCAGTGTCACCAGAAAAGTCACCAGTTTCCATCTATAGTTTTTAGCAGCTCATCTGGTTCTGGAACCCGCATCCATGCCTTTCTTATCTTTAGACTTAATTATTCTAATGCACTCCTGGTCAGCTTGCTACCTTCTACCCTCCATAAACTTGAGATATTTAAAGTTCTGCTGAGTGCATCCTAATTCAAACCAAGTCCCATTTGTCCACAACTCCAAGATTACACTGGTTCCCAGTTAAATCATTTGAGTTTATAAGGTACATTTCTTTTCAATGCCTTCCATCAACTCCACTCTCTTGATCTTTTTCACCTACGCTGGATCTAGAGATGCACAACACAGAAACAGACCCTTATGTCTAACTCGTCCATGCCGAAACCACCGTCTAATTTTGACATGTCTCCCAATTTAACACTTAACCACCCAGAGGTGTGCACTTAGCTGTTCAGGCTATGAACTCGGGAATTCCTTTCAATTTGTTCAATTCTATTGAAAATTTCAAATGACAGCGCCCCGAATATTTGAATTTCAGATTTGCACCAAAGTTGTGAAAAATGTGTCTCCAGATTCCACTCTGAAATAGTCTTGCTCACTAGCTCTACAGTTGGAGCCCAATAGTTGCACTGTATCTTATCAATTCCTTACATCTTTTAAATACATCAGTTAAACATATCAGTTAGATTACCCTCAACCTTCTAGGACAAGGAAATTCATGCTGAGTTTGAATGAACTATGCTTATGATTTAAATTTTCAATCATGGTAATATTCCAAGACCAATTTACCCTGCCCTATCCCCAGTCCTACACTGGCACCCTTCCTATAGCATGGGGTCCAAAACTGAATACCATACTCCAGCAGCCTCCAACTAAGACAAATAAAGTTGAAGTTTCTTCCTATTCTCTTCCAGTCTCCTGGGGATAATAGCCATAATTCTATTGGCTTACTTGATTATGTGCTCTAGATTTTACTGATTGGTACGGGCATATGAACATAACTTTTGTTCATCCAAACCTCACTGTCTCATTCCATTAATAAAGTACAAAGCACTTTTCTTGGTCTTTCTCGAATCAAAAATGTATAAGACCACATTTCCACACTTTAAGCTCCATTTGTTATATTTTTACCCACTCCTTAATCTAAGCCCTTTTGCAGTTTCCTGCTTCCATATACACATTTACAATGCCATCTAACTTATGCTTTTAAAGAAATGTGGAGTGACAAGGGGAAGAAGACTTTGTCCAAAAAATCTACAAAGTTATAGACAATCTGTTAGAAGTATTCAAAAAGTGTTTTTTTTTGGGTAAAGTAAATAGCTAGAAAAAACATTTCCCTTGATCAGAGTGTCAGTAACCAAGGGTATGAATTTAAGATCACTGCAAAAGGATGGAGGAGGACTTTCAGAAAATTATTTTAGACTTAGAAATGATTGTGAGGACATAGAACACTATACTGACACAATACTGGAAAGAGATATCCATAATGGTATTCAAAAGGGATGATTCATATAGAAGAAAAGTTATCAATATTTTCAGGAAAGACAAAGGATGGAAATTATTTATTTCTCTCCCAGAGATGCCATGAGACTTAGGGGTCTATCAGTCCTGTGAAATACTAGGATCTAGCAACTCTCTCTGGTCAAAATTTTTTATTTGAAATCACACCTATTAAAGTGCTGTTTGAAATTTAGTATCCAAATTGAGAACTGTTACGATCACAGTGAAAACAGACTATCAATATTCAACTCGCAGCATTTTACTTTAAAACCCTAGACTTTCATGAACTACAAATGACCTAAAATGACTGCTGTGATCAGTTAGCCAGGTTGTGTCCATCAGACACAAGGATCAGTGGGCTAAAATTAACATTGTTAAAAAGGGGAACTGAAATTCACGACTTTCTGGAACTTACACTTTGAGATGAAAGGTTGTCGGTGGGACACCCAACTTGGAAAAACAATGAGCAGACTCAGCATTTTATAAACTGACCTTTAGCAACAGCTGCACCTGATCAGCAGAGCAGAGACAGGGATGTATAAGATCTGCAAACAAAGACTGGGAGACACTCAATCTCAGACACAAACTGATTAAAAAAAAACTTGGAACAACTATAGTGATTCTGTGAGAACTCCAGGAGATCTGCAACTTCACCACTACAGTGGAAACAAGACAGCAGCTAAACAGTTGGATTCCAGTCATTTTATTCTTGCATCTAAACAAAACTTGAAATTGCAACTGCCCTTCCCTTCCTCCCTGTGCCAGATAACCCACCCTCCCATTTTCTATGTAAGGGATGTGTGTGTGTACGCGTGACAGTGCATGCGAGAGAGAGAGTGTGCGCGCACATACGAGCTTGTGCGCAGACACAGGAGTGTGCGCGCGAGTGGGAGGGGGAGAGGGAGAGGCAAAGTGCGCGAGAGAGAGAGAGAGAATGAGTATTGCTACATTTTGGGTCTTCTGGGGTAATGGATAATAAAACTCCACTCTCTTTCACTCAAAAAAATCTTCAATTTTGATCTGGGTAATTAAGATTGATTGAAGGGTGACTGAACAGCGTGCGCAAGCAAAATTGCTTTTCAGGTAACGTATTTAGAGCACTGACTTTTGGAGACTGCGTTCAAAGTGTCATTGGAAGTCTTAACTAATGATTGCTGTATCCTTGCTTGGATTTATCTGCCCTTCTGCTATAGACTGATTGCAAAATTACTTTCTCCATACAACGACTTCAGCAAACTTTCTGTATGAGTGCTTTACTAGGAACACAGACCTTTTATGAATAATAACAAAGCCACACTTGGCCCTGAACAAATTACTGAAATCGTGACTTACTCTCTGCGTTTTACATGCTTGGCAGTGTTCTCAGAGGATGAACCATCATCAGAATCTTCACTACTTGATGACTCCTGCAGAAAAATAACAAAAGACAATAATAAGTGTGTTGAAACGTACTCAGCTCAATCATTGACTCTACAATTCAATTTTTTGGCAATGTTACTTGCACCAATTTAAATTATTTTGTGAAATTATAATAAAACTTCTACACAGGCTTTACATGGAGAGATATCATTGCTGTCGTCCAACAAAAATTCTTAAATAGGCAATGGTTAGATACTAAACCAATAATTTATGCATTTAGTGATAGGATCCATAGGAGAATCTAGCTCAGATCTAATTTGAGCAATAATTATTGTTGGTATATTTTAAAATGAATTTCCACTCTGTCACATCACTGAAGTAAGTTTTGGTTCTTTAGGTAATTTCACTATGGTAATTTCACTATAGACAACAAATTCTGAGATCAGAGATAGGCACAGTAGCCAGAGTTGGAAATACTTCGCTACATTTCAAAAAAGAGTGAAATAACACTTCAATAAACATTTTCATATTAGTTTATAACTTTTTGGAAAGTCAGATATTGAAGTATCATCACCAGGCTAAATAAAAACCGCAAGAGGAAGGGTCTGTTCTGAGGAAGGGTCACTGGACCAGAAACGTTAACTCTGATTTTTTCTTCACAGATGCTGCCAGACCTGCTGAGCTCTTCCAGCAACTTCTGTTTTTGATTATCATCAGTCCTTTTGAATACAGGAGTTGGGAAAGTCAGGTTGAGGTTGCACAGGACATTGGCGAGGCCTCTTCTGGAGTACTGAGTCCAGTGCTGGATGCCCAGTTACAGGAAGGATGTTATTGAGCTAGAGAGTTCAGAAGAAATTTACCAGGATGTTGTCAGGTATGGAAGGTTTGAGTTAGAAAGAAAGGCTGGGACTTTTCTCACTGGAGCACAGGAAGTTGAGACATGACCTTACATAGGTTTATAAGATCATGAGGGGTATAGATAGGGTTAATGAATCATTGTGTCATACAGCCGCACATCATGGAAACAGACCCTTCGGTCCAAGTCGTCCATGCCAACCAGACACCCTAAATTAATCTAGTCCCATTTGGCCCATATCCCTCTAAACCCTTCCTATTCATATACCCATCCAGGTGCCTTTTAAATGTTGTAATTGTACCAGCCTCCACCAGTTATTCTGGCAACTCATTCCATACATGCACCACCCTCTGCATGAAAAAGTTGCCCCTTAGGTTCCCTTTTAAATCTTTCCCCCTCTCACCTTAAACCTATGCCCTCTAATTTTGGGTTCGGCAGATGTCTTTTCCTAAGAATGGGGGATTTCAAGACTAGCGGCATATTTTTAAGGTGACAGGAGAGAGATTTAAAAAAAGACACAAGGGAAAATTTTTTTTTAAACAGAGGGTGGTTCACATGTGGAATGAACTTCCTGAGGAAGTGGTGGATGTGGGCGCAGTTACAACATTTAAAAGACCTTGAGATAAGTACATGAAAAGGAAAAGTTTGGAGGGATATAGGTGAGGAGTAGGCAGGCGGAACTAGTTTAGTTTGGGATTATGTTCGGCACGAGCTAGTTGGACCATTGGGTCTGTTTCTGCGCCAGATGACTCTATAACTCTGTTATCTTATAGGTACTGCACAGAGTTCCAGTAACCTTCATAGACTTTTTGTTATGCCTAGCATTGAATGCGCTTTAGTTTATTTGCAATTAATGGCAAGAAAGAGACAAACCAAACAAGATGGACTTTGTTTGGAATTTTCATTTAAAGAAATTTAGCGTGCTTCCATTGGCTAATGATTTAATCTCCGATTTGAAATAAACAGTTCTGCTTCAATAATACTCAATGTAAATTCCCAGTTTCCTGTGTTGCATTGCTACAAACTCATTGCTGCATGAAGATCATGCTGGCAATCTTATCACAGTTCAATAATTACCTGAGATAACAAAGTGTAGTGCTGGATGAACACAGCAGGCCAAACAGCATCAGAGGAGCAGGAAAGCTGACGTTTCGGGTCTGGACCCTTCTTCAGAAATGGAGGAGGGGAAAGGGATTCTGAAATAAATAGAGAAGGGGAGGCAGATGGAAGACGGATAAAGGAGCAGATAGGTGGAGAGGAGACGGATGGGTCAAGGAAGCGGGGATGGAGCCAGTAAAGGTGAGTCTAGGTGGGGAGTTAGGGTGGGGGTTGGTCAGTCCAGGGAAGGCAGAGAGGTCAAGGAGGCGGGGAGGAGGCTGGTAGGTAGGAGATGGGGGTGGGGGTTGAGGTGGGAGGAGGGGATAGGTGGGAGAAAGGACGGACAGGTTAGGGAGGTGGGGACGAGCTGGGCTGGTTTTGGGATGCAGTCGGGGGTGGGGAGATTTTGAAACTTGTGAAGTCCACACTGATACCATCAGGCTGCAGGGTTCCCAAACGAAATATGAGGTGCTGTTCCTGCAACCTTCGGGTGGTATCGTTGTGGTACCTGCAGGAGGCCCAGAATAGACACGTCGTCCAAGGAGTGGGAGGGGGAGCTGAAGTGGTTCGCAACTGGGAGGTGCAGTCATTGGTCACGAACCAAGCATAGGTGTTCCACAAAGCAGTCTCCGAGCCTCCGCTTGGATCCCCCGATGTAGACGAGGCCACATCAGGAACAGCAGATACAGTATACAACGTTAGCAGATGTGCAGGTGACCATCTGTTTGATGTGGAAGATTTTCTTGGGGCCTGGGATGGGGGTGAGGGGGAAGGTGGAGGGGGAAGGTGGAGGGGGAAGGTGGAGGGGGA
>NC_063334.1:79677409-79677771 GCF_021869965.1 Rhincodon typus | reverse complement strand
GGGGAAGGTGGAGGGGGAAGGTGGAGGGGGAAGGTGGAGGGGGAAGGTGGAGGGGGAAGGTGGAGGGGGAAGGTGGAGGGGGAAGGTGTAGCACTTCCTGCGGTTGCAGGGAAAAGTGCCAGGGGTGGTGGGGCTGGCGGGGTGTGTGGAGCAGACAAGGGAGTCACAGCGACAGCGGTCCCTCTGGAAGGCAGATAAGGATGGGGAGGGAAAAATGTCTTTGGTAGTGGGGTCAGATTGCAGGTAGCAGAAGTCTCCCCGCCCCTGACTGCATCCCAAAACCAGCGCAGCTTGTCCCCGCCTCCCTAACCTGTCCGTCCTTTCTCCCACCTCAACCCCCACCCCCACCTCCTACCTACCAG
>NC_063334.1:79667214-79677309 GCF_021869965.1 Rhincodon typus | reverse complement strand
TACCTACCAGCCTCATCCCCACCTCCTTGACCTGTCCGTCTTCCCTAGACTGACCAACCCCCACCCTAACTCCCCACCTACACACCTTTACTGGCTCCATCTCCGCCTCCTGGACCTGTCTGTCTCCTCTCCACCTATCTGCTCCTTTATCCATCATCTATCCGCCTCCCTCTCTCTTTATTTATTTCAGAATCCCCTTCCCCTCCCCCATTTCTGAAGAAGGGTCCAGACCGGAAATGTCAGCTTTCCTGCTGCTCTGATGCTGCTTGGCCTGCTGTGTTCATCCAGCTCTACACCTTGTTATCTCAGATTCTCCAGCATCGGCAGTTCCTACTATCTCTGAATCAATAATTACCTGCTCAGGTTTAATAAAAAGCCTCTCAGCCACCAATTTTAATTAAATTTCAAACCTCTGAACTGTTTGAAGAAAGCTGTTGCTGTTGTAGTTGCTGCTGCTTTCTTATCATGGCAGATCGCTGCACAGTTAAAATACTTGGATTGGATTTCCAAAACTGCAATAGAATACAGGGAAAAAAGTGTCAAATTTCAAAACATACATTCATCATCCAAACCCTTGAAGTATCAGTACAGCAGAAAATCTACTACTTCCTCTGCACACAAGTTAGTACATTTGCAGAGTTTCAAGTCAATGGTTACTTTGAGCTGGAAGTTCTAGACTTATTCTTACCTCACTGTTTTACCAATAACCTAGAGTTTAATGCAAACTGTTAAAATTCTCCTGTCCCCAATTATTTAAAATTTTTTTTTATAGAATGCCTACAGTGTGGAAACAGGCCCTTCAGCCCAACAAGTCCACACCGACCCTCAGAGCATCCCACCCAGACACATCCCCCTATAACCCACCTAATCTACACCTCCCTGAACACTATGGGCAATTTAGCATGGCCCATCCACCTACCCTGCACATCTTTGGACTGTGGGAGGAAACCGGAGCACTCAGAGGAAACCCACACAGACACGGGGAGAATGTGCAAACTCCACACAGACAGTGTCCAGAGGGTGGAATCGAACCCGGGTCCCTGGAGCTGTGAGCCACTGTGCCGCCCTAAAATGGTAGTTTATCATTTCTTATATTCTTCTGACAACATGGTGCACAGTTCTGAGGATTGTGACGTCAACTATAATTTCAAGGCTCCTTTTTTTAAAATCAAAAGTTAACCAAATATTAATAAGTTATCTTATAATTACCTCTGCTCCATCAGTTTTTAGAACTTTGCTCTCAACTGTTCTTTTTCCTTTGGATGATGATGTGTTACTTTCTGAACCAGATGAATCAGAATCAGAATCAGACTGGCTAGCAGAGTCAGATCCACTATCAGAGTCACTGGAGTCATTGCTATCCGATTGACTGCTGCTTCCATCACTGCTGCTCCCAGAACTTGAACCAGATTCCTTGTCAGATTGGCTAAAAAGAAATTCAGAATTTAACACCTTCAATAATGACACAGCTTTGATTGAATCATATCTACAACTAAACTTTGCATAATATTTTGGAACAGGTTACGGCAAACACATATGGAAATAAGAACAAAATGTGCATTTGTATAATACTGTATTATACTCTAACAATCCAAGGTGCTTCACACAAGCATGACCAGAGAAAGTAGTGAACCAAAGCAGAAAACTTGGACAAAAAAGGGGTTTAAAGAGGTATTTTACAGGCAAGAGAGGTCGAAGACAGGAGAGGTATAGGGAAGGAATTCCAAGAATTAAGGGCTAGATTGCCTGAAAGTTCTATCAATAGTGGGATGAAGAAAACAAGAGATACAAAAGGTGCCAGAGCTGGAGGAGTGCAGTGTTCTTGGAGGGCTGTTAGGAGATAACAAAGATAGGTTATCAGAGATTTGAACACAACATACTACAGATTGGAAACCTGACATAGGTCAATGAGCACAGGTGTGACGATGAACAGATCTTGGGAAAGTTAGGATTTTAGCAACAGAGTTTTGGATGAGATTAATTTTAGGGAAGGTAGGAAACTAGCCAGTAAGGCTTGATAGAGAACTCACGATGGAAAGCAAAGAAACAGGCTGTAATTTTCCTAATATTCAATCATGAAAGTATCATCAAATCCAGGACTGAATACCAGACAAGCAATTTGACAACAGGACAATGAAGGAGACAAGAATGACGGTGCTGAGGTAGAACCGTGAAATTTGACATCAGACCATACATTGATAAGAAATAGGGTAGGCCAAGCATAGGTAATGGTGCAAGGCTGAAAGTGAAACCACTGCACGAGTTTCTCTAGCTACGACTAAACAGGAAAGAAAAGAACCATGCAAGTCAACTCCATTCAGTTGGGCAACAAAAGAACATTGCACACATGTGGAGTGGTATCGTCCTCAACAAGAATTTCTTAGTTATCCATTCAAATGTAGATAACATATACACAAAAATACTAAATTTAGAACCAGAGTCACTAGTTTCAGCAAAATCTCTTTTTTATTTGCTCTTGGAACGTGGTCAACTCCAACAAGCCAGTGTCTATTTTCCAATAAAAACAGAAAGAACTGTGAATGCTGTAAATCAGAACATTTTGAGCAAGGGTCACTCGACACGAAACGTTGAGTCTGATTTCTCTCCTAAAATGCAGCCACTTCTCCTGAGCTTTTCAAGCAATTTCTGTTTTTGCATCTATTTTCGAATCCTTGTCCCGGAGTCAACTGCATAATGTGAAATGCGAGTCATATGTAGGTCAGACATGTAATAGTGAACTTGAGAAGTTCTTAAAATAGCAACTTTCAAGGTAATTGTTCTCAGCTGCCAACGCACAAATTAACGTATTTACTGAATTTACATTCTTAACTTGTCATAGTAAAATCTCTAGGATTTTAGTCCAGTTTTATAGCCACGAGAACAACCTGCTGGAGTTGGAACAGTTGATTTTTATTGTTAAGACTGCAATACACAATAGCACCTCAAGGCTATTTAACAGGACTGCCAGGTTCTCTCAAATATGCTGGTTTTCTTTATTGAAAAATAATTTATCAAAGTAATGGCTTAAACAGAAATAAAAATTTATTGATGGGGAAATGCATTCGGTGTTTCTTTTATCTTTAACCACTTAATGCTCTTTCCATGTAAATGTCTTAAGCTTTCCAAAAACCTGAACTCTCAATTCATACTTTGCCCACAGTCATATGACGTTACGAACAGAATGTACACTCTATAGGCTAGACAGAGGAAGGCTACAGCAGCTTTGCAACAAGGGCCAAGCAAAGGTGCAGCACAAGATGTCAGACCATCTGAAACGTATTGTTTGCTACATGTCCATCATCTCTTCGAGATGGACGGTGCCAGCAGTCTTCATGTAGCATAGTCCCTCAAATAGAATGAGATATAAATGGTCATCTAATGTGCTTGGTGATGACCACTGAAGAAGAAATTTTGACCTCTGACTTCCTGAATGAACAGTAAGTTCTACATAATTAAGATGCACATTCTCATTTTGAACATACATTTTGTATTCCTCCTTTCAAAAACAGTCTTGAGATTTCAATGTTTTAACTGAAAATAAAGTAGATAGGAGCTCAAATAATCAATTTATATTAGCTGAGCTGGTTAAAAGTTGTGCAATAAATAACCTTTGATGTATAATTTGTCTCTACCTTAAAACATACGCTGAAATAGGAAAGGCTTAGTACTTACACCACATCATCTGGACACTATTGCAGCAAAATTGATTTAGCAAAATAATCTGCCACAAATTAAATAGTTTAAACTGACAAATATAAATGGCTATCTTCAGTCACTAAACAAGAGCAATTTAGCACAAAGCACGAACTTATCACGGGAAACAGATCAATGGACGTGGTGTAGTCCAGACGATGACAAACATTACAGAGTGTTTCATTTGATCAGATTCTTCATTTGAATATGCAACATCATCCTGCAGCCAAATACAAGTCAATTTGCACACACAGCGCAAGGCTGTTTTTGGATGGTGGACATTTGATTGCTCAGTAGTACCAACAGCAGCAATGAACAGAATTGAGACTTCATACTGAGTTCTGAGGAAGGGTCACTCAACCCAAAATGTTAACTCTGATTTCTCCCCACAGATGCTGCCAGACCTGCTGAGCTTTTCCAGCAATTTCTGTGTTTGTTTGTGTTTGAGACTTAATATAGTCCATCGATTCAAAATCCTGAAGTTCAGGATCAGGTGCATGTGGGAGGTCTCAGAGCAGGGAGGGAACCGGAAGACCCAAAAATGTGGGGGTGTTGATGGACAGACAAGGAGGGAGAGGAGTATTCACAGGGAGGCAGACATTGTGGTGATGGTGGTGGGGATGCCCAATGCTGGATGAGGGGCCTTACACAATGGGCTGAGCAGTATGCTTTTGAGGGCTTCCGTCACCCCCTACAATTCTTGAACTCCTCTTACATACCTGAAAGTAGTGGCTGAGTAAGAGATATCCCTTAAGAGCTCACTTAATGGCATCAAGTGGGACCACAACAGGCAGACAAGTCTGGGGAGTGTACTATCAGAGGAGCAGGAAAGTTGACGTTTCGGGTTGGGATCCTTCTTCAGAAGCGTCAACTTTCCTCCTCCTCTGATGCTGCCTGATCTGCTGTGTTCCTCAAGCTCTGTACTATGTGCCTCTGACTCCAGCATCTGCAGTTCTTGCTATCTCTGAGGGGAGTGTACTATAATGTGATTCATGTAAATCCATGATGATGTAACTGACCACAAGAGAAAACAAGTCTAGCATGTGAAGAGAGAGTTCTCAGACACTACACTGGAGAGCTGTATTTGATGACCCGTGTACAGATATAAATATAAACATTAATATAGGAAGTATTACAGCACATAAGGAGTAGAAGAGCCTTGCCTAGAGATAAGGAGCCTCAGGGAGAACTCCCCTACAGACGGAGATACTCCAGACTAGTATCTCAACTTGCAGGTAGCAATATTGGCTTAAAGCATAGATACTGTAAAGAGGGTGGTGGAAACTAAGCAGAAGTGAAAAGAACAAGACCAAAACTTGGTGTTGCTCCCAAACACATACTTTCTGCCAAGTTTAGAAAGAATGCTGCTTGATTGCATCTTTGGACAATGAGAAATTGAGATATATCTGTGTTCTCCTCTCCAACAGAATAAAAATACTGATGCTGTACATCTAAAATAAAAAGAGAAAATGCTGGAAAATTCAGCCAATGTGGTAGCATTTGTGGAAAGAGAAACAGAGTTTACATTTCAAGTCCAATGCAACTTTTCTTCGGTTCTCAACATTTTCCACTTGGCATTTTACAGCCTTCGGGCCTTGGTGCTCAAGAGATGGATTTGTGACAAGAACCAGCTGGAGAAAATATTTAAATTGCCGCTCAAGAAAGAAAAAAATGATCAGCGGCAGACTGATAAAATGAATCATCAGAACAAAAAAAATCTGTGACATCCACTCCTACTGAATCCACAAAATATCAATTAAACAACCATGGTCTTAGGTTAAAACATTTACATTTTAAACTAAGCATTCTTTTATCTCCCTTCATCCTGGACATTATCCCTCCAACTCAATGTTCACATGTTCATGTGCTTTTACATACACATGTTTTATATTCAAAAAGATCTTGTTAATTCGCTTATTGACTGATACAATAGACATTGGGTAACTAAATTTTTATTGGAGAAAGGTACAGTCTCAGACTAAAAAGAACAAAATATTTAACAAACACAGAAAATGCTGAACGAACTCAGGTCTGGCAGCTATTGGAGTTAGTTGAAATGTTGGCACTGTTCATCCCCTCACAGTTAGTGCCAGACCTGCTGAATTTCTCCAGCATTCTGCATTGTTTTTCAGATTTCCAGCGTCTGCAGTATTTTGCTTTTATTAACAAACACTTTGTTGCAGTCAACAGAGGAGATTGAAAAGAGGTGAACACAATGTGTTGCCTGCAAAATGGGTAAAACCTAAAGCTCAAGTGGGCCAGATTAGAGATGAAGTCTGAAACTGTGTAAATTAATGGGAATATACGGCATATTGTCAACATCACTGGACTAGTAATCCAAAGGCCCAGGCTAATGCTGTAGGTACATGAATTCAATTATCACGACCACTAGTCTCAGTAATGAGATCGTCAATTGTAAAAATCCACCGAGTTCATTAAAGTCCTTCAGGTAAGTATTCTATCCCAGATTTTGCCTTTGAGACTCCAGACCCATAGCTATCTTTTGAAATGTCCTAGCAAGCCACTCATCTCAAGGGCAATAAGGGATGGGCAACTTACATTAGCCCTGCCAGCATCATCCACATCCCATGAAAGGATAAAGAGAAATACATAGTCTTTTCCTGCCCTTATTTGTTTTCATTCCTATCAGGAAATGACCCATCAAGAATGCACCAGCATTCAACATGGTCTTCACCGATCATAGGCTTCAATTTTGCTTTCCCACTCTATATCCCTTATTCTCCAAGACAGATCCAACGATCTGTGCACCTCACTCTTAAATATATTCAACGAAGGAGCATCCACAATCCTTAAGGACAGAGAGCTTCAAACAATTACAACACTGAGTGAAGAAATGTCTCAGCTCAGTCCTAAATGAACAGCCCCTCATCCTGAGACCATGTCCCCTTGGCACAGATTCCCCAAGCACAAAAAATAACATCTCAGTTTAGCCTGTCGAGCCCTTTCATAATTTTGAACGTTTCAATCAGATCAACTCCCATGTTCCTAAACCTGAGAAAATATTGACTCAGTTTACTCAGCCTCTCATAACAGGCCAACCCTTATCCAGAAACCAGCCAGAGAATCATACAGCATGAAAACAGACCCTTTGGTCCAAACTGTCCCCACCGACCAAATATTCTAAATTAATCTAGTCCCATTTGCCAGCATTTCTAACTCAATTGAGTTTTTTTGAAGTAGTAATGAAGAGGATTGATGAGGGCAGAAGCGGCGGACGCGATCTATATGGACTTCAGTAAGGCACTCGACAAGGTTCCTCTTGGTAAACTAGTTAGCAAGGTTAGATCATATGGAATACTGGGAGAACGCACCATTTAGATACAGAATGGGCTTGAAGGTAGAAGACAGAGAATGGGTGGAGAGCTGCTTTTCAGACTGGACGCCTGTGACTAGCAATGTGCCACAGGATCAGTGCTGGGTCCACAGCTTTTTGTCATCTACATAAATAATTTGAACATGAACATAGGAGGTATTGTTACTAAAGTTTGCAGATGACACCAAAATTAGAGGTGTAGCGGACAGCAAAGAAGATTGCCTCAAAGTACAACAGGATCTTGATCAGATGGGCCAATGGCCTATTCATATACTCATCCACATGCCTTTTAAATGTTGTAATGGCATCTACTTCCACCACTTCCTCTGGCACATCATACCATACATGCACCACCCTCTGTGTGAAAAAGTTATCACTCAGGTCCCTTTTTAAATCTTTCCTCTCTCACCTAAAACCCTATGCCTTCCATTTTTGGATTCCCCAACCCTGAGAAAAAGACACAGGAACAAAAAACAAAGTCACCAGACCTGAAACGTTAACTCTGTTTTTTCCTTCACAGATGCTGCCAGACCTGCTGAGTTTTTCCAGCAACTTCTGTTTTTGTTCCTGATTTACCTGAGAAAAAGACCTTGGCTTTCACCCTCTACATGACCCTCATGATTTTATAAACCTATACTGCCTCCAATGCAGGTGTATCACTGCTTACACATGAAAGCCGAAACTGCACAAAGCATTCCAGGTATGGTACAGTGTGAACACTGTAGCGACTCCATGCTCCAGTGTGTTTGAACATCCTGCCAACAGTGCTAAGTACAGCTGCTTACTGTCCTGCTTTCTATGCAATGAAAACGTAGGTTTCCAAATGCCACTGACATTTTTGGGCCCTTTTGTGGCGCAGTGGTAGTGTCCTTACCCCTAGACCAGGAGACCTGGATTTAAGTCCCACCTGCTCCAGATGTGTAATAACATTTCTGAATAGGTTGATTAGAAAAATAGGCTAATTTTTAAAAAAATGATATCACCAAATCCCCACACAATTGTAGCAAGACTTCTTTATTCTTTTACTCCAATCCCTTTGCAATAAAGGCTAACGTGCCATTTGTTATTTTAATTTCTTGTTGTAATTGAATGTTAATTCTGCGTTCTTTATACACCACACCATAAAACTCTCTGAACATCATGCACACATTTAGCACCTCCCCTAAGAATAGTGACACAGAATAGTTCGTACGAATAAAGTGAATAATATCACACTTTTCCTTGTTATATTTTATTTACCGGCTTGTCGTCCATTCACTTAATCTATTTAAATATCTTTGCAGCCCAACTGTCCTCATCATAACCTGCATTTCCAGCTAACTCACCACAGAATCACAGAATTGTTATAACACAGGTGGCAGCCATTCAGCCCACTGCACCTGCAATAGTTCTATTCCATAGAGCAAATCTCCTGCCTTTTCCCCATATCCCTGCACATCATTTCTATGCAAATTAGCAGCCTTCAGGTTACTCAAAGCATTTCAATGCTCTCAAAGCATTTCTGATCTTCGAAAAATACAATTCTTACAACAGAAGTGATTGCTACTATCCACTGTGCACAGATTCGTCATGATTTTGGACCTTTTTTTAAATCAAAACTCCATTCAATATTCTCCAAGGGGATTACCACCAGCTTCGCCAAGCTTTTTATAAAATTGAAGCACTTCATACCTGTAACTATTCTCAAATCTCTTCTGCATCCTCTCTACAATTTCCACATTCTTCCTAAAGCATGGTGTGAGAATTGCAGAGTTCAGGTGAGGCTGAAGCAGTGTTTCATCTTAAAAGTTCATCACAACTTCCTTGCTTTTGTATCATATGCCTCCATTTATAAAACCATGATCTCTATGCCTTATGAACCACTTTAATAACCTGTCCTGCTACCATGATTTGCGCAGAGAAAATGTTCTCTCCCTGTTCATGTATCCCCATTAGACTTTTTTTCTAAAACATTACCTCCCCTCTTCCTTCTTACCAAAATGTATCACAACACATATCTTTTACAGTAAATTTCATCTGCCACACATCTGTGCATTCCACTGGCTATCACAGTTCACAATATTTTGAAATGTTGTGACACCTGCAAACTTTAAAATTATGGCCCGTATGCCAAAGTAAAGGTCATCAATATAGATCAAGAAAAGTAAGTGGTCTTTGTACCAACTCCTGGGAAACCACAATTAATACCATCTCCAGCTTGAAAAACAACCATGCACATTCCTCTCCATTTCCTATTACTCGTACAACTTTATATCCACACTACCACAGTCAATTTTGTGCCAGTGGCTTCATCTTTTCTGGCAAGCCTACAATGTGCTACTTTATCAAATACTTTTTGTAAGTCCATACACACATTACTCTCATCAATCCTCTAAGTAACTTCGTCTCAAACTCTGAAGAAGGGTCACTGGCCCTGAAATGTTAACTGTGCTGCCAGACCTGCTGGTTTATTCCAGCAGTTTAAATTTTGGTTTGTGTATGTAACTTTGTCAATTGAGTTAAACAGAATTCACCTTTAAAAAATCTGAGTTGGCTTTTCTTAAGCAAACCACACTTTTCAAGTGACTATTAAGTTTGTCTCAGGTTACCAGCAAGGTTAAACTGATTGGTTTGTAGTTGCTAATTTTATTCCTACACCCTCTTTTGAACAAGGCTGTAAACATTAGCATTCTTTAGAGCTCTGGCACCATCCTTGCATTTAAGGATATCAGAAGATTATGCTATTTCTCCTCTACTTCCCTCAGTATCCTCAATGTATTTCATCTAAGGCAATTTTTAATTACCAAAGTACAACATAAATGAAATGAATAAATCAACTTATGAGCAAATTACTGCAGATGCTGGAATCTGTACTGAAAACACAAAAATACTGGCGATCACAGCGGGTCAGGCAGTATCCATGGAGAGAGAGCAAGCTAAGGTTTCAGATCTACATGACTCTTCATCAGAGCTGATGAGAGGTGTGGAGGGGACAACATTTATGCAATAGTTGTGTAGCGCGCGGGGGGGGGGGGGGGGGGGGGAGCGGGTGTGTGGGGTGGGAGGGGGAGTTGTGGTGTGGTTGACGA
>NC_063334.1:79648083-79667114 GCF_021869965.1 Rhincodon typus | reverse complement strand
GCGGAGGTTGGACTGTTGGGGGAGAAAGTGTGTTGATAGTGCACAATCAATTTATTTGTTTGCTGGCATTGGCTGAGTAGCAACAGTTGACCAGAAAAGGAAAATAATACTCTGCTTTTCTCCGAATCCATAATCAAAGATCCATTTTAGTCTTCGCTTGAATATGTAAACAGAGCTTCAATATTGTGCACTTTTAAAGGTTAAGAAACATTTCAGAAGCACAACTTTATTCATCAAGAACACATGCCAGGATATTTCAGAATTAAATATTTTGCTACACTGACAGAATTCAACTGCAGAGAGATACAAGTGTTCAACTTTACAATTTAAATTTCAAGGACATTTTCAACAGAAATGAATTATTCAATATATTGAATGCATACTCTTGTTTAAACCATCATTTCCTTCATTTTGTATATACCAAAATTAACAATTTACACTTTTTTCAATATAAAATATCTAAAGGGTTTTGCCTGCCGGCACACAACGCAATTTTTTTTTTTTTAAGAATTGTAAATGAGAGTGTAGTAATTGTGCAAAACTTTCTTAGAAAACTCATACCCCCACACAAACTTCCGATGAAGGATAATGATCATGTCCCTGCTAAAAGGATTTTAACACAGTTGTCAAGCACAGGGCTGCTTCTTCATTAGTGACAACTAGTGGTGGTTTAACCTGAGGGACACCATACCTCAGGCAAGGGAGAGGTTGAGAAAGAGGATCCTTCATGGTAACCTCAGCTGGTGCAGGAATAGATCCCACACTGCTGGCATCACTTGGCATTGCAAACCAGTCATCCAACTGACTGAGCTAATGGACCTCTTTTTCCCTGTTGCACTACATAGCGTAAAACAGCAATAGAGGAATCATTCAGAGGTGATCCACTTGGAGAACATTCACCTGAGCATACTGTAGCAGTTAAATAGAAGGCCATGTTATGCTCCCCTCAAATTCTACAGCTATTTATGCAATACGAAACCAGTATATTCACTCACCTTCCAAAGGAACAAGCAGAATCAAAATTGTCATATCTGTGCTAAAACAGACATAGGCATTTATAAATCTCCACTGAACATTTTAGTTTGCAAGATTATAGCATGGACTGAATGGACCAAATAGATTCTCTCTGTGCTTAATGACCCTACTTCAACTGTAGAATGACTTGAACAACAGAAAAAAAGAACGAGAAAAACTCAAGTTACTGCAGTGGACAATACAAGAGTTTTCAGTTCGACAAGAAAAAAATTTCTTTGAAATTCTTTCATCACCTTTTCATTGTCAGTAGTTCATTAGCCATCACTGTCAATGTACAATTTTGTCTCATATGCATTTTATCTATCCTTATCATTCATAATTTAGATATTAAAGCAGTGTGCACGTGGTCATTTTATAGATACAAATTGACAAATGGCTTTCGGGGAGATTCTAATCCACGTAGAGGTCAATCCTACTCTCTAGCTTTGTTTATTGACAGATCAGACACCCTGCAGACATCTATTTCATCCACAGATTTCCTAAAACACTATTTCTAAGGACAGATATATCAGCAGTGATTAAACTGGTTAGGATTATATTCGATGGAGATCAGATGAATGAGGGGTGAATCTCAAAGAAACCTATAAAATTCTAAGAGGACTAGACAGGGTAGATGCAGGAAGGGTGTCCCCCATTGGCACAGGAATCCAGAACCAGGGGTCACAGTCTAAGGACATGGGGTAATCCATTCGGGGCTAACACAGGAGACATTTCTTCACCGAGAGTGGTGAGCCTGTGGAATTTGCTACCATGGAAAGTGGTCAAGGCCAAAACATTGTATGATTTCACAAAGGAGTTAAATATAGCACTGTGCACTAAAGGGATTGAAGGATTTGGTGCAATTTGGGAGGCCAGGCAGCCTACTGAGCTGTATAAACAGACATTATCATAACGAATGGTAGAGCAGGCTCAAAGGGCCAAATGGCCTTCTCTTGCTCCTATTTTCTGTTTCTAATGCCTACTTTTAAGTTAGCAAGATTTAGAACTGAACTTGTTCTTTTAGGATAAAGAGGATTAAAGCTAAAATGAAAGGTTCCTGAACTTTTCCTGCTGTTTTGTGAACTCTCCTTAGCACGAGTAAATCATTCAAAATATCAAACTGCATATTCTACAATGTGGCTTAACTTTAAAGTTAAAATAACTGGTTATGATATATGGTCAAAAGTCGTTGTAAATGTAAAACAAAATATCTGACTGACCCAGCAAACAACAGTTTCACTCTCACTGGATATTGGAAGATTGTCGGTTTTCACAGTTCTCATTATTTTGTGATTTTAAAAATTTAAGTGGGTAAAGCATATAAAGATTTAGACCATTTATAGAAACACAGGAGCAGAAGTGGGCCATTCAGCCCCTATAGTCTGTTCCACAATTATAGATCATGAATGACTATGTACCTTAAATGCCACATTCACATATCCCCTGATGTCATACATAAATAAAACTTCAGCCACATCTGTCTTCAATGGCCTTAATGACCAAGCTTCTATAGTGCTCACAGATGAAGAATTCCAAAGAATCATCACACACCAACTGAAGAAGTTCCTTCTCATCTCAGTCCTAAATGGCCTGGCCCCACAGCTAGAAGCAATCTTTTTGGATTGACTCTATTTCTCCATTTAAGAAATGTATAAATTTGCTTAAATTTTCTAAACTCCAGACAGTGCAAGGCAAAATTCCTCAATCTCTCCTTCATGGGATTGTCCCAACATCTCAGGAATCAATCTAATGAATTTCTACTTCATTCCTTTAATGGCAAGCATATCCTTCATTAGGCAAAGGGATCAGAAATGTCCAAAATACTCTCAGTGCAGTCTCACCAGTTCTCTATACAACTGAAGGAAGACTTCTCTGCTCCTGCACCCTAACCTCTTATGACAAAGATTAACATACCATTTTGCCTTCTGAATTGCTTGCTGCACCTGTATGCTAGCTTTCAGTGATCAGTTAACATAGACACAGAGCTTCCTTGGAACATCAGCACTTCCCAATCTCTCATTATTTAAGAAATACTCTGTATTTTTGTTTCTCCTACCAAAGTGGATAACCTCATACTTACCCACATTATATTCCACCTGCTGTGCTCTTGCAGACTCATTCAACCTGTCTAAATCCCCTTGAAGCCTCTTTGCATCCTTCGCACAAGTCACATCACCACCAAGCTTTTTCTTCATCTGCAAGCTTGGAAGAATACAACTGGTCCCCACATCCAAATTTTTAATATTAATTGCGAACAACTGGGGCTCAAGCACTGATTTTTGTTGTACCCCACTGGTTACAGCCTGTCACCCTGAAAATGACATTTATTTCTCCTGTTTGTTTTCTGTTTGTTAATGAATCTTCAATCCGTGTGAAATATCCCAGTTCATGAGCTTCAGTTTTGTTTCCTAACCTCCTGTAAGGAACTTTGTCAAAATTCTCCCAAAAATCAAATACAACACATCCGTTGGTTCCTAGTTATTTAGTCTGCTAGTAACAGCCTCAACAATCTCTGCCACGTTTGTTAAATATGATTTTTCTTTCATTACTTCATGTTGACTTTGTCAAATCAAACAATTATTTTCTAAATATCCAGTAATCACACCCTTTGCAACAGATTCTAGTGTTTTCCCTTGTACTGTTGTCAGGCTAACAGGTCTGTAGTTCCCTTTGTTTGTTCTCTCCTCTTCTTAAATAGCGGTGTTACATTTGCAACTGTTGTAGAATTAATAAAATCTTAAAGATCACCAAGGCATTTTCTATCTCTCTAATTATCTCCTTCAACACGTTGGTGAAGTTTATCAGGTCCCAGGGATTTGTCAATTTTCAGTCCCATTAACTTCTTCAATATTGCTTTCTTTTACTAATACTAATTTATTTGGTTCCGCACTCTCATTAGACCCATGAATCATCACAATTTCAGGGAAACCTTTTGTGGAGTTGAACAGATTGCAACGAAATTTGAGAGCATTCCACAATAAATGAAATGGCATACAATATAAGCACTAAATGCTTAAAATAGAATTAGCACAAGATGACTTAGAAAATGGGCTGGGAATAATGAAGAACTAGTCAAAAATCCATTCTACCACATTTTGTACTTAGCTACTTCTCCTATTTAACCTTTACAGGTGAACATGGAGACAGGAAATGCGCATATAATTAGATCCAGACCCAAACACTACAATGTCACTTTCAATTTCCATACAGAAAGTATAACTTAACTATATACCACTTAAAAAGTCTAAACAACCACACAGTCATATTTTTAAAATTATTAACAACAGAATTTACTGGACAGAAATAAGTCATTGGCACAACTAAGCCTCCTCCCATCCAACTTTAATCAGTAAATCTTTCTATTCCTTCCTTCATCATGCACTTATCTAGATTTCACAAACCTCAATGATTTGCTGCAATACAACTTCTCAATGCAGTAAAATAAAGAAAGTCAAGTGCAGTGCTGAATTCTGAATACCTTCCAGATCTGCCCATCTCCTTTCCTTGGCTTCTGGCAGTTTCATTAGCTGATGCTGGAACATTTCGATTACATTGCAGTAATTTTCTTCAAAAATGAGGGAAAGAAACTTGTTATTTTAGCAGGTATGGCCAATCTGTAACTCCTGTCCAACACAAATGCAGTTTACTTTTAACTGCCCCCCTCCCCGAGATGACCAATCAAGGCATTAAGCCCCAGCAAGCTAATACAAGTAAGAATAAAACAGTAGAACCAGCAAGAGGACACGACAAAAGCACATCCAGCCCAGTCAATCCTGCAACGTACTCCTCAGTAATATCCGGGTAAAGCTTTCAAATTCTGGCCCACCGTTCAAGTTATACAGCCTAGAAATTGGCCCTTTGGCCCATCGTGTCTGCACCAATCATCCACCTATTCTGGTCCCATTTTCCAACACTTGGCATTTCAAGTGATCATCTAATTATTTCTTAAATATTGAGATGGTTCCCTCCTCCATCACCCTTTCAGACACTGAGTTCCAGATAACCCACGAGCCTCTGGATGAAAAAAATCATCCTTAAATCTCCTTTAAGCTTTCCGCCCTTTATCTTAAATCTATGGCTCCCAGTTACTGATCTCTTTACTAAGGGGAAAAGTTTCTTCCTATTTATCATCCTCATTAGTTTAGATATAATCAGGATCCCTCAGCCTTCTCTACTCGAAGGAAAACAATCTCAGCCTATCTCGTCTTTCATCATAACAGAAAGGCTCCATCCCAGGCAACATCCTGGTGAGACTTCTCTGCAGCTTCTATAGAACAACCTCCAGCCTCTCATATTTACATTCACATCACAGGATCAGATATCAGCCTGTGTAGAAAACAGTGTTACTGGAAGAACCAACTTAACATAAAAATGAAGTGTCAACCTGATGAAACAATAACATAGGATTATAGAGATGGTTAACAAAAAAAAAGTTTAGATAGAACTAAGAAAACAAAGCTAAACAACCAACAGATCAGATTAAGGTTCTCCATGAATGGAGTAAGATAATTCAGAGCAAAAGGAATGATAAGGCCCATGATCACCCTCTTTTTTTAAAAACAGATAAGAGTCCAGCACATGTAAAATACAAGGCTGAATGGTTACAAGCATCTACAACAAGATGTGTCAAAATGGATCAACCTTCTATGCCTCCTGTGTGTTCCACAACCATGTACAGATTGGAGACCAAACTGGCAATGGTACTGTGAAAGAGTATTTCATGGAACACATGATTTTTATTACACCAACACCGTGAGAAACTAACCACAGAACTGGCTACACTAGACTGGGTACTATGCAATGAGAAAGGACTAATTAGCAACCTTATTGTACAGGTTCCTTGGGGAAGAGCAACTATAACATGAAAGAATTCTTTAATGAGGTGGAGTGTGAAATAATTGAATCAGAAACTAGGGTCCTAAATCTAAATACAGGGTGCCCCAGATTTACGAATGTTCAACTTACAAACGCTTGTACTTACGAACGCAACTCCGTACAAGAATGTGATTTTAAAGATTCCACATAGGTATACTTGTATTTACAAACGGCTACTTTATATTGAGTTGCATTGTGTTTGACTTGCAAATAAACTCCAGAAAGGAAGTCACTCTCAACCCAAGGGCTGCACGTAAAGGGAATAATAAGGATGAGGCGCAAACTGGCAAGAACAGATTGGGGAATCTAAAGGGGTTAATGGTGGATAGGCATTGGTTCATACTTAAACAATGTGTGCATGTATTACAACAATTATTTATCCTTTATGGCTGAAATTAAAAGAGGGACGGTGGCTCAATTATGGTTTACTAAAGAAATTAGGGACTGTATTACAGACATTTAAAATTGGAAGAAAAAGCAGCAAGCCTGATGATCAGAAGCACTTTAGAGTTCAGCAAAAGAGGACAAAATGTTAGATCAAGTGAGCAAAGTAGAGTGAGAGTAAAAACTACAGGGAACGTAGAAATGAACCATAAAAGCTTCTTAAATATGTGAAGAGAAAAAGATTAGTAAAGAAACATCGGTCCCTTACAATCTGAAGCTGGGGAAATTATAAAAGGGAACAAAGAAATGGCAGAAGAATTGAACACATGCGTTGGTTTTATTTGATAAAGGAGTACAATAACCTTACAAAAATGTTAGCGAACTGAGGGTATAATGATGGAACACAACTAAAGGAAATCTGTATTGGTAAAATAATAGTGCTGGGGAGATTAATAGTGTTATAAGCTGATAAATCACCAAAGCCTATTATCTATATCCCAGAGTAAGAGGAGGAAGTGGCCTTGAAATATTGGATGTATTGGGGGTTATCTTCCACAATCCACAAGACTCGGAGCAGTACAGCTTGGAGAATGGAAAATGTAATCCCACCATTTGGAAGAGAGGGAGAGAAAAAACACAGAAGCCTAAAGTCAATAATGGGGAAGGAAGGTCCTTGACCTGTCCATCCTCTCTCCACCTATCTGCTCCACTATCCACCTTCTATCACCGCCTTCCCCCTCTCTCTCTATTTATTTCAGAGCCTCCTTCCCCTCCCCCATTTCTGAAGGATCCAGACCCGAAACGTCAGCTTTCCTGCTCCTCTGATGCTGCCTGGCCTGCCTTGTTATATCAATAATGGGGGAAAATGCTTGAGTCTTTTAAAAAAGATGTGATAACAGACATTTGGAAAGCATTAGCAGGATTGGACAAGGCCAGCATGGGTTTATGAAAGGTAAATTATGCCTAACAAATCCATTGGAGATCTTTTGTGGATGTAACTAGAAGAATAGATAAAGGCAAACCATTGGATGTGGTGTATTTGGATTTTCAGAAGGCTTTTGACAATGTTTACTAACCACTTATGAGGAAACAAAGTTAAAGCACACAGGATGGGGGTAAATATATTGGCATGGATTGAGGATTGGTTGACAGACAAGAAATAGAGTGGGAATAAATGGATCTTTTTCCAAGTGGCAGGCAGTGACTAGTACAGTACCCACAAAGATCAGTGCTTGGGTTCCAATTATTTACGACTTATATAAATAATGACTTGGACAAGGGAACCAAATGCAACATTTCCAAGTTTGCAAAGGCAAAACTGGGCAGGATGGTGAGTTGTGAGGAGGATGCAAAGAGGGTCCAAGGTGATTTAGACAAGTTCGGCAAGTGGGCAAACACATGGCTGACACAGTATAACATGCCTAAGTGTGAAGTTACTTCTTTTCTGTTTTTCAGACCAAAGAATGAGTATTACCTATGCAGTGACGTACTATACAAAGGGATCTGGGTGTCCAGCTGGCACAGCAAGCAACTAGGAAAGCAAATGGTATACTGGCCTTCACTGCAAGGGGATTTGAGTTCAGATGTAGGGATGTCTTAATGCAGTTAGACAGGGCTGTCGTGGCACCACACCTGGAGTGGTGTGTGCAGTTTTGGTTCCCCTACCTAGGAAAAGATATATTTATCACAGATGGAGCAGAGATTCACATGGCTGATACGGGAAATCGCACAACTGTCTTATGGGGAGAGATCGGTTTTATCGGGTTTGTATTCTCTCGAATTTGGAAAGATGAGAGGGGCTCTGATTGAAATATATAAATTTATAATAGGGTTGGACAGACTACATTCAGGGAGGATGATTGTCCTGGTTACAGACTCTAGAAACGGGGGACAGAGTCTCAGCATACAGGGTAGACATTTAGGTCTAAAATGAGAAAAGATTTCATCACCCAAAGGGTAGCGAACCTGTGGAATTCTCTATTGCACAATGCTGTAAAGGCCAAGTCACTGAATATTTTCAAGAAAGAAATTGATTTTTTTTTAGCTATTAAACGTATCAATGGGTTGGGGAGAAAGCAAGAATATGAAATTGAAATACAGGATCAACCATAATCATACTGAATAGCAGAGCAGGCTCAAAAGGGCCAAATGGTCTACTGCTGCTCCTAGTATCTAATTTTCTGTCACAGAGATCAGCCTTTAACTAACTTGATTCAGTCAATGTGGTAACAGGAGAAGACCTACTGTACTTGCATAATGAAGGCTACAGGCCCTGTCAACAGTCCAGCTATAGGGCTGAAGACATATATTCCAGAACAACCTGTAGGCCCTAATTCCAAACAGCAACAAGACTTAGCCAATATTATGGAACAGTGTCCAGTTATATACTGGACATGTTCACATGCACCAACACCTAGACAATACCCAGAGTTGGACTGCCAGGTGCCAAGTAATATTCATGTCACGCAAATGCCTGTGAATTACACATTCAGTAAAAGAGAACTTCCACTTGCCAAGGCAAGTCCAGAGTATCCCACAGCAATTACTTGTAAATTGCAGTGAAGCTTTAGAAACTCAGGTGGTGAGACACCTGCTAAAAAAAGTGTTATAACTCAATTGAAAAAAGCACACTGATAATCGCTCCACTCTTCTACAGACATCACCAATATGCAAATACCCAATTAAACCACAGTGATGAATGATTTGCCAGACTGACTGCTACTCAGGACGAAATAGATTCACACCAGGTTTTGCAATTGACAGGAAAGTAATTGTTTATTGTGAATAAAATTATTTAACAAATGGGAGGAGAAAGATCACAAATTTACATGCCTTAAACTACATTTCTTTAAAATCCCAAAACTCTCAATAATACAGGCAAAAGACAATTTGACACAAATATTTCATATGGAAGAATGTAGAGGGGCAAAACTATTTCTGTAAAGCAAAAGTCCAGATCCATGAGCTGAAGGTTATTTCTCACAGTCATTTTGATTTTAACGATTACAACACAACATTATCAATAAAGTGAGATAACTAGGTGTAGAGCTGGATGAACACAGCAGGCCAAACAGCATCAGAGGAGCAGGAAAGCTGACATTTCGGGTCTGGACCCTTCTTCAGAAATGGGGGAGGGGAAGGGGATTCTGAAATAAATAGAGAGAGGAGGAGGCGGATGGAAGATGGATAAAGGAGCAGATAGGTGGAGAGGAGACGGACAGGTTAAGGAGGCAGGGATGAGGCTGGTAGGTAGGAGGTGAGGGTTGAGGTGGGATGAGTGGATAGGTGGGAGAAAGGACGGACAAGTTAGGGAGCGATGCGGTCGGAGGTGGGGAGATTTTGAAGTCCACATTGATACCATTGGGCTGCAGCGAAATATGAGGTGCTGTTCCTGCAACCTTCGGGTGGCATCGTTATCGATAAAGTGATAGCTGTCCTTCAGTTTGGTAGCTGATTGGGTGAAGCTTGCTCTTTTCTTGAAGTCAAACTCTTTCTTTTGAGTGTCTAGTTTTCTTTAAAAAAACTTTTCACACACAGAAAGGAGGGAGAAAGATAGAAGAGAAGTATGATCTCCATTTGTCAGCTCTGTATGTTTCTGGCTGCACTGCCCTCAAGTATGTAATAAACTGCAACTGGACTAATCCAAGGGCTGTCGTCAAGCAGTTCTTCCTAAAAATCAAAGGCTCCTGGTATGCCATGTCTCAATCATGTAACAGCATCACTGCTTCAAAAGCAGCGGTCATGTTCAGCTGAAAATGCACATCACAATCGCACATGATTTTCCAAGTCGCAAAACCCTCCTAGAATTACAGTTATATAGGTGTGCCTGACCTCAAGTCCAGTTTATAGATTAAAAAGGAAAAATTATGTGGCCCTGATAATATCCAACTCTTGATCTGTCCTTGCAGCCATGATATCTTGCCACTGCTGAAGTTGGGTTTCTGAATGATCATGATCCGTCAACGTTAATAGTGACAGATTTAGTGATGGGAATATCAATGAATACAACAATACTGCAGACCTTCAGTGCCATCCACGGTAAAGCAGTTGGTCAATTGACAGAGCCATAGAGATGAACAAGATGGAAACAGACCCTCAGTCCAACTCGTCCATGCCGACCAGATATCCTAAATTAACCAAGTCGCATTTGCCAGCATTTGACCCATATCCCTCTAAGCCCGTCCTATTCATGTACCCATCTAGATGCCTTTTAAATGTTGTAATTGCATCAGTCTCCACCACTTCCTCCGACAGCTTATTCCATACACACACCACCCTCTGCGTGAAAAAGTTGCCCCTGAGCAACGTTTTAAGTCTTTCCCCTCTCACCTTAAACTTTTCCGCTGTAGTTTTGGACTCCCCTACCCTGGGCAAAAGACCTTGGCTATTCACCCTATCCATGACCCTCATGATTTTATAAACCTCTATAAGGTCATCTCTCAGTCTCTGACGCTCCAGGGAAAATAGCCCCAGTCTATTCAGTCTCTCACTATAACTCAAACCCTCCAGCCCTGGCAACATCTTTGTAAATCTTTTCTGAACCCTTTCAAGTTTCACAACATCCTTCTTATAGCAGGGAGACCAGAACTGAATGAAGTATTCTAAAACTGCCCTGATCAATATAATCTGAACAGCCAGAACATGACGTCCTAACTCTTATATTCAATGCACTAACCAATAAAGGCAAGCGTACTAAACAACATCCTCACTATCCTTTTTACCTGCAACTCCAATTTCAAGGAACTATGAACCTGCACTCCAAGGTCTCTGTTCAGCAACACTCCCCAGGACCTTACCATTGAATGTGTAAGTCCTGCCCTGAATTGCCTTTCCAAAATGCAACACCTTGCATTTATCTACATTAAATTTCATCTGCCACTCCTCGGCCCATCAGCCCATCTAATCAAGGTCCCATTGTACTCTGAGGTCCTTTATCGTTGACCATCTAAGAAATGCAACGGGATATTCACCAAGTTCACATTGCCAGCACCTCCCAACCAACATTCCCTCTAAGCTGTGGGGCTACAAATGGCACACAGTAGCTGCCAGGTTCCACACACGGTGATCCTGATTGCCACATTGACTTCTGATCAGAAAGTCACTGCCACATGGTCCTCAGAGACCCATGAAGTTGTTAAGAAAATTAGAGGGAACCTGCTCGCTACTACAAAATCTCTTTCCATTGTGAAGAAAGGCAGTAGCTGTGTAATGGAAACAACATTACCTACAAGCCACACACCATCCCAATATGGGGTATATACTGGTACTCCTCCACGATTGCTCAATCATATTCCTAAATTCCCAAGGTAATATGCTGTTATGCGATTAATTTTACTCTGCACACTGTACCAGATCAAGATTTCCCACCACTCTACTCAAACAAAACTAGTGATTAGCATTAGGAGCACTAGTATCCATATCCCCAAAGAGTAATTTTTTTTTTTAGGAAGGTATATTTTCTGCTCATTGGTATTGGAACACTTTTCAAGATTTAGGTTTGCTGCTGGTGCTAATTGACAGCATTGCAGCTTTGATGTCCATCATGCCAGGAAGAGATGGCACAGAGCAAGAGATTCTGAAATTTCTGAAATCAGTGTACTTAGAAATACGCTGACGAAAATATATCTCAACTTGTACACATTATGATGGCTTCCAAAATGAGAAGTAATGAGAATATATTCGAAGAAAATGTTGGATAGGTGAGGTCAGTGGTAAAAGTAGATAAAAGCATCACCTTCATCTACCCATTTGAATAAAATATAGCTCACACAAGTATAAAGACTGAAACTAAGAATATGCCACAGTATAAATAATTAACTTCAACTGAATTTACTGAAATTTATAAAAATCAAAAGAAAAAAAAGTTACTGGACCCTTCTTTAGCGAATATTCAAAGTGGCATCACAGAAGAAAATTAGTTATAACAGATTTTTTTTACTGTTGCCAATGGTGGGTTTTTATTTATTCCACTGACGTCGAATTTAAGCAGAAAAACAAGCACTAACAAAAAAAATGTTATAAACTGTTGCACAGAAAGCTTCAGACTCCTTTATTTTCCTTTCATGGAGGTATCCCCATAACGCCGTTTTGAAGGAGTTCCAGTGTCAATGGGTTAAAGTCCTGAAGAAACGGCAATATAATCCCAGTCTTGGGCGACAGTGTGGCGTTTGCACATTCTTCCCACGCTGGTGTGGGTTGCCTCCCATAGTCCAAAGATGTGGATTGGCTATGCCACATTACCTAGCAGTGTCCAGGGATGTGCAGGCCAGGTGGATAAGCCATGTGAAATGCAGGGTTACAGGGAGAGGGCCAGTTTGGGTGGGACGTTCTTCAGAGGGTCGGTGCAGACCCGATGGGCCAAATGGTTCTTTCTGCACAGTAGGGATTCCATAATTCTATGATTTCCAAGTCAGGATGGTGAGCGGCTTGGAGGGGAGCTTGCAAGTGGTGGTGTTCCCGTGGATCTGCCCTTGTCTTTCCTAGGCGGTAGTGGTCGTGTGTTTGGAAGGCATAGTTGAAGGATCCTTGATGAACTTCTTGTGCATGATGCACACTGCTGCTGGTGGAGGGAGTGAATGTTTGTGAATATAGCACCAATCAAGCAAGCAGTTTTGTCTTGCATGGTGTCAAGCTTCTTGACTGTTGTAACAGCTGCACTCATCCAGGCAAGCAGGGAATATTCCATTACACTTCGTACTTTGATGGTTAAAAAGCTTTCGGCAGTCAGGTGGTGAGTTATTTGCTGCAGAATTCCTAGTCTCTTGATCCGCTCTTGTGGCCACAGTATTTATATGGCTAGTCCAGTTCAGTTTCTGGTCAATGGTTAAACCCCCAGGATGTTGATCATGGGGATTCAGCAATTATAATGCTATTGCATTTCATGGGATAACGGTTAGGTTCACTCTTGGAGATAGTAATTGCCTGGCACTTTTGTAACAAAAATGTTACTTTTGACCTCTCTGCCTAAGCCTGGATATGGTGCAAGTTTTGTTGCATTTAGACATGGACTGCTCGAGTATGTGAGGAGTTGCGAATGGTGCTAAACACTCAGCATCAGTGAACAACCCTCCTTCTGATGAAGCAGTTGAAAATAGCTAGGCCTAAAGTGGGGCTACCCTAAGGAACTATGGGGCTCTTGTACACTACAGTAGTGTCCCTACCTTTGAGCCAGAAGGCCCAGGGTTCAAGTACAAGCTGACGTGGAGGTATGCTATAACATGTCCAAGTAGGCTAATTAAAATACCTACACTGATTGTTTGAGTACTAGAGCAAGGATATCTTGCTGCAAACGTACAGGGCCTTGTTGAGGCCACACCTAGAGTGCAGTTTTGCGTGCATTTTGGTCCCTTTAACTATGAAAAGGTGATATGGCTATGGAGGGAGTGCAACAAAGGTTAACCAGACTGATCCTTGGGGTGGCAGGACTGACATATAAAGACTGGATCGATTAGGAGTATATTCACTGAAGTTTAAAAGAATGAAGGGAAATATCATAGAAACCTATGAAACTGGAACAGGACTAGACAGGGATAACACAGAAAGGATATTCCCCATGCCTGGAAGTCCAGAACCAAGGGTCACAGTCTAAGGATGCAGGGTAGACCTTTAGCTGAGATGAGGAGAAATTTCTTCGACCAGAAAATTGTCAGCCTGTGGAATTCTCTACCACGTAAAGTGGTTGAGGTCAATTCATTGAACATTTCAAGGACGGGTTAGATATAGTTTTTGGGGCAATAGAGATCAAAGGGTTGGGGAGAAAGCAAGAATATTGATCTTAGTAGGATAACAGGTCGGCACAACATCATGAGCCAAAGGGTCTGTACTGTGCTGTACTGTTCTATGTGCTAATATTGTACTGAGTAAGATGATCAGCTATGATCATATTGAATGGCAGAGGAGGCTCAAAGGACTGAATAGCCTACTCTTGTTCTATTTTCTATATTTCTGTTCAAGTCCTAACTGCTCAAGAGGTGAATAATAGTAGTTCTGAACAGGTTGGTTGGAAAAAACTCTTTACCCTGAGGAATCACTACAAAAATACCCCAGAGTTGATAGGATTGACCTCTAACAACTGCAACCATCTTCCTTTGTGCTGGGCATGACTCCAACCAGTGAAGAATTGGCCCCACCATGATTTGCCATTGGCTTTAGAAGCACTAAGCACTATATTCATGCACAATGTTCCAAGGAAAGACATGCATTGAAAATTCTGATATGCCATTTCTATAAAATTTGGGATACAACTTAAAAAGGGCAGTTCCGTACAACAGATGATTACAACTACTATAGTCTAACTGAGCCAGTGAACAGCCAGAGACTTTTACATGTAAATGAATATTAGACAAACCAGTTCAGTCATTACAGGTGAAAAACTTTACTGCATGCTGGAAATTGAAATGAAACTTCTGTTTGATATAAATGTCTGTTGTTGAAAAAAATCAAGGTCAACTGATCTCTGTACCCAAACACAGAAGAGATGAACTGGCTGAACACACTGCACACAGTAGGACACTATTGCTGGTGATAAACATCTGACATAAAAACCAATGGCACTGTTTCCTGCTGCTTACCAGAAAGGGATGAAGATCAGTGCCCAAGTGAATTGGGGTCACCAGCATACGTGCAACTGAACCCAACACCTTTTCAATCAGTACTAAGTATAACAGTATTATGGAAAATTACCAATTTTTATATATGCACCACAGAAAGCATTCTATCTGGAAGCATCACAGCGTAGCTTGGCAACTGCTCTTCCCAAGACTGCAAGAAACTACAGAAAGTCATCATCACAGTCTAGTACATCATGTAAACCAGTCTTCCTTCTATTGACTCCATCAATACTACCAGGTGCCTCAGAAAGCATAATCAAAGACCTCTCCCAACCCGGTTACATTCTCTTCCACCTGCTTCTGCCGACAGAACATATAAAAGTTTGTATACACATACAAATAGATTCAGGAACAGCTTGTTCTCTGCTGTTATTAAACCTTTGAATGGACCGCTTAAATTTTAAATGCAATGTTGATCTTGCTCCGTGCACATTTTCTGCAAACGTAACATTGTATTCATCGTTCTCTTCTATTACCCTAAGGCACTTTGATCTGCCTGTACCGCATGCAAGTCAAAACTTTTCACTGTAGCTAGGTACATGTGACAATAATAAATCAAATTCAATCCCAATTCCTGTACTGCCCAGATACCATTTGACAGTTAATGGGGCTTTTAATTCTAGAGTCATTCTCTCAAACCTTGCACTGGGTGATTACCTTTTTTTCATATTTTTGTGGTGAATCAAGATGATTATCTCAGGGACCAGAATTACAAAGAGCTAATGGGCCTTCCCAGGCCAGGATAGTCCAGCTTAATTTGTTGTAAATACTAAAAATTATCTATTATTAATAATAATGCAATAGGTCTGTTTCACTGCATCTGTACAAAATCCAATTTATAAAAACAATACTCCAGTGCATTCCTCTTGAGAATTTTAATTATGATTCCAGGCAAATGAACAACATTTTGGAGAACACTGAATCTTAATATAATTCTATTTTAATTTAGTCCCTAATACCAGGCTTCAGTTTGCATTTCATATCTTAATTTAGGATGCCTTCTAGCTGCAAATGATAAAATGAGTAATAAGACAGCAGCTGCATTTAAAAGCATCCCTCAATTACTGCAATTTATACTGCTCCACACATGTACAAGAATTGCTCTCCTAGTGTTGCAGCACAAATAAACACAGCCTAAAAATAATTAAGAATGATGGCTAGTATCTGCACTACTGATAACTGACTTAAGAAGGATACCAATGGGTCTTCAGATTGCAACCTTGGCAAGAACTTTTCCACAACACTCATGAATAGTACACACATTAATATATCTGGGCGCACACAATTCTGTGAAGGCAAATTATGTACTGTTACATGAGCAGCACACAATATAAAGGTTGAGCAATTGTTTTAAAAATCAAACATCAGTTCTGTAGTCTTAATTTCAAGACGTGATCATAAGCAATCAAAAAAACCTAATCTCTACAGATGGTTGCATATTCAGCATTATGATAAAAGGCATGTGATAGAATACATATTATCATTTCTTGAGTTTGGATTTCAAACTACAGGCATATGGCTGTTGGTAAACTTTGTGAAGTTTTTTTTAAAAGATAAAGATTAAAGTCCTTTCCACAGTCATGACCTAATCTAGAAGAGCAATTTACTTTAAACCCCTTGGAGGGTTAAAAGAAGATTGTGGGGTTTACAACAGGGAATATAAACATTGAAAGGCATTTACTTATTTTTAATTAAGAATAATCAAGGATTGATATTAGCTTAGAAATCCTGGACCCTGAAAGTTCTGAGGTAATGCTGGAAGAGACCTGACTGAGGTCAGAAACAAATGTAGTTCTCTCCTAGAAAAGGGTATAGGACAATTCAGGAAAAACTCAATTACCTTGTCATGAAAGTTTTGATTGCAAAAATTTCAGACCAGGAATGCTTGACGAGAAATCAGCAGTTTATTAAAAGACTTGAGAAAGTGTAAGCTTTCTCTTTTTGTGAGCATTCATATAAGGTGATTTCACAATCCACAGGACTTAACTGGGGAGCAACAGTTGAGTTGAAGAGTAGACGTAGAAAGATAATTTTGCTGGATTTGAAATGCTGTAAAGTGATAATGTTAGGGAAATAACGAGACATTGAAAGACTGTAAAACACAAAACAAAACAAATTGCATTCTATATTTAGTAGTCTTGGTTTGTTTTATTTTACACTATTTTTTTCATGTTTCATTGTTAAAGAAAATCTGCCACTTTCTCCGACTATGTTTCAGTGAATTACATCACATTAACAAAAATTATACAACCGAGCCATATTTCATTCTTGGATCTAGCTTGTTCAGCCGTACCATCAGCTGGGATCATAAAGCACTACCATCTAAACCCTCCACAAATGCTGAGGATTTTTGTTTCATCTTTCAATTTTCTCCCAATTTCTGAAAATAATTTGCTATTCATAAATTCATTCTAAATTGTCAGAAATTAAGAATCATTCCTCCTGCTGTATATCAATCTTCGTTAAAGATTCAAACTGCTAATGCAGCCTAAAGAAGACAATACTACCATAGATCAAGCCCTCATCAACAAAAGCATGAAACAATTATAGGCAACTTGTCACAGGTTCCTTTGATACCCCAAGTGAATCTTGGTGAGAAAGTGACATTTGAGTAGGGCAGTCATTAATCTTTCTCATTCCTATTCAAATCAAAACTTAAATTGAGAATATAACAGAATTTCCAATGGAACAAGAACGGTAGATATAGAAAACACACAACATGGCTGGTAACATCTGTAAACTAAACGAACATAATTAACATTTCAGGTATAGCCCTTATTGAAAATTTATTGTAGGGAAACAAAACAGCAAAGGAGAAAAAGCAGCCTCCACAAGGAAAGAAAACAATTGGATTTAAAGTGATTATGTGACAGAAGTCATCTGAACTGAGTGACATATTTTTGATTCTCTTTCTGCCCATCAGTGTTTTCCAGGAAACATGCTGCTATCCGTTCTCTGCCTCAATGTGTTTTTCTGGTCAGAAATCTGAGGCACTGTCCTCAAGACACTTGTTCACTACCGAGTTCTTTCCACAAGGCCATCTGACGTTTGCAGTTTCATAACTGATAAAACTATTGCTGTGTAATGAGGACAACGGTTGAACGAACACACTTTTAAATTGCTTAAGATAGGAAAGCAAAGCAGCTGTCTAGGTTCACAGAGGCAGCAGAGATCAGCAAGAAGCTGTGGACAAAATACCAGGGACAGACTTATTTTTTGAAAATTGAAAGAAAACCTAGCCAGATGTTCAAGAACAAATGGAGAAGAAAACATTTCACAGGAATTCTCATTTTAAATGTTGCTTATTGACACATAAAATTAGTTGACAGAACTCACTAACTGAGGTAAGGCTAGCTACAAAGATGGATAATACATGTGGCCTTGCTAAATATGTCCAAATGTCGAGAACAAACCAAAAATGGAGGTGTATACCGTGAGAGCATTAATGTTAGAGTTTGGATTGTGAACCTGTGGCATGTTGGATTTGGTCTGCTTGTCTATGAAGGGATTTAATGATCAACTTGTAAGTATATCGGTAACTATGCCGTTGAAAACACAGCATGAGGAGCAGACTTCCTGGAGAGTAATTGGGCTTTGTTTACATTGGGAGAGTTCTACAAATTAACAGAATAAGCAGTGATGTGAATCCAGCTTCAGTTAGAAGATTCTGGAATTGCTTTTTTTGGCTTGGGGAAACCCTTGAAGAAAGCCCTTTTGGTTTCAGGTTCGCATAAGTCTTGTTATAAGCTGGATGTGCAAGACAGTTGTCAAAGAAGGGAGACAGTTTAGAACTGTTAAGAAATAGGTTACCTCAATTTAGTTTGAAAGTTTCGGACCAGAAATGGCAGTTAACATCCTGAAGGGGTTATTTGAAGCTGTTAAATGTCTAAGCTCAGTTGTACAAAGATTCAAAGGAAGAGACTAGCAGATTTTCAACACTGATAACTGAAGCCACAGTTAGGTTAAGCTCAACAGATATGATGGAAAAGAGAATTTGTTCTGGTGTAAGTACTGTAAAGTAGTGCTATTGGGATTAATGGGATTTAATGTTATTTATAAGTAACTTTGGTCTATTCTATCTTATTCTTAACTTCTTTGTGCAATAAACTTTAGGGCTATTGTTAAAACGAAATCTACAACATTTTGTGT
>NC_063334.1:79635976-79647583 GCF_021869965.1 Rhincodon typus | reverse complement strand
CCAAGCAGCATCATAGGAGCTGCTTGGCCTGCTGTGTTCATCCAGCCCTGCACCTTGTTGTCTCGGATTCTCCAGCATCTGCAGTTCCTACTATCTCTCACCAACTTTTTCACAGGCAACTAGAGATGGGCAATAAGTTTTGGTCAGCCTGCAACTCCTCTGAGTGAATAAAAAAAGACTTCAAAATCCAAAAATAATTGAAAAGAATTTTTGTTTGACCATTCCGGATTAGAAGTGTTTGGTTAAAACTCTGAAGGGGGTATTCCAAAGCTGAAAAAATTTCAACTCCGTTGTGTGAATTCTAAAGGAAGTGGCAATCAAATTCCGAAGATCTGGAATTGAAAGAGACAGTGAAGTCAGTCTATAGATGTGATAGGGAAGGGAATTCTGTCTGGTGTTTGAGTACAGTGACATGATGGTATTGGGAAGATGAAACTGTACTTTTACTGCATGTTTCAAGATCTCTCAGATTGGGTTGTATGTAAATAGCTTGATTTATTCTATTATATATTTATTTATTCTGTGTATAGGCTCCTGTTTTATTATTAGAGCTATTTTAAGCCATTAAAGCATTGTGTGCTTATGCTCAATGAAAGACCACTTTGTTAAAAAAAATCTTAAAAGCCAGATTTCAATTTGGGTTCTGACTTGTTAAGCAATAAAATTAGTTGGTAGCATAATAAATGGGAGCTCTTGCAGAATACATGTACATTATTTAGGAGAGCTCTGTGTCTTTATTTTTAAAGTAACAAACATGTTGTTGTTCTGGACATAAAACAATTGTGTTGTGGTGAAGTTTATTGCACAGAATTTGAAGATGGTTATGAATGCTGCTGAGACCTTTTTGGAAGTGGAAGATATGAGAGAAGATGATTTGAAATCTTAGGGTAAAGCCAATTGACAGAGTTTACAGTTCAATTGAGAATTTATGAAAAAGCAGGGATAACACAGTGTGGATCTGAAATTTCTGAAGAAGGGTCCTGACCTGAAACGTCAACTTTCCTGCTTCTCTGATGCTGCCTGGCCTGCTGTGTTCCTCCAGCTCCACACTGTGTTATCTCTGACTCCAGCATCTGCAGTTTTTGCTATATCTAGAAGTAAAAGCGGGATTCTGTTATGGTAAGTCGCTGAGTGAATATCTACCATTTAAAATTGGGAAAAGGGAAATCTGAAATTAGGGTATCACAGAATTCACTACAGTTAGATCCAGTTAGAAATGAAAAGACTTGAGTTAGAGGAAATAGAAATCAGAGGATAATGGAATGGCACATAGAGACAAGAAAACTTGAAGTGGAAAGGGGGGACAAAGAGAATTGAATTATTTTGATTTGTATCGAATCATTTATTGTCACATATGTGCAATATAAAATACAGTGAAAGTGTGTACTGTTGCTGTACATAGGCGCCATTCACATTCACAAAAAGAGGTGATGATGAAAAGTGAGGAGAGGTTAAACTGTGACTAAGTGAAAGAGAGGAAAAGGAAAAATAGAAAGATCAGATTCATTAAAATGTGAACTTTAAAAAGGAAAGGAACTTGGAAAACATGCGCTAGCCAAAGAAAAGAACAGACTAAAGATGGAAGGAGGAGATAATAGTTCACAGGATGTATCTGATTCTACAAGGGCATTTGATTTCCCTAAGAATTTGTGCCTAAATTTAATGAGGATGGAGTTGAAAGGTATTTTATTTCATTTGAGAAGGTAGGTAGACAGATGACAGTTGTTTCAATCATTAATATTAGTGCTTTGACAGGTACAGCTATGAATGTTCTTCCAACAAATTGATCTACTCAATCTGCAGAATATGAAGCTGTCAAAAGGCAATACTCAATGTGCTTGTGCCTGAAGCTTATCAATTAATATTTAGGACTACAAGGTATAAACCTCATCAGATATTTTTAAAATTTGCAAAGGAGAAAAAAGGCTGCAGGATCTTAAAGAATTTCGAAGAAACCTTCAGAAACAGGGCATCAGGAAAGGGATTATGTATTAAAACTGCAGCTGTAGTACAAAGAGAACATTCCTTTAAAATGTACTAAAATGGAACTGATGGTTCAGAACAGTCATGAAAATTCTTTTCTGAATATTGACAACAGAATCATACCATTGGAGGTTCTGAGTATTTTGTACCAAAAGAAGGCATTTTGTTATGCTTTGAATAAAGCAGATAAACGGAAAGATAATGAGAGATACTGAAACAAGTCAGTCACTGATGCTGGCTCATAATAATATTTATTGTCTAGACAGCCTAAAAGAATAAGTAAATATTAATTGGAGGTTTACTTGGAAGTTAAAAAACAGTCAATTATATAGAGCTGGATTAAAGAAGAATTTGGTAAAATGAGAAGATATAGTTTTGAGTAGTGAAACAAATTCCTATAGGAAGGGTTGATTTTATTTTGGGAAATGACCCAGCAGGTTCAACAATATTTGACTCACCAAAGGTGATGGAGCAACCAATGGAAGTAAAATAAAATGATGTGTTCAAGTGAGGAACATCATGGATTGTTTTGTGACTGTGTTGTGACTACATCGCTGGTCCATTGAATTAATCAGGAAGAAAAGGAATCTATTAACCTGAGAGATGACTTGGAAATTGAGTCACCAGATTCAATTTTTGACAATGTTACTAAAAAAGATGAAGTTACAAAGAATAAGGCTGGTATGTTTAGGATTTTAGAATTTATAGAAAGAGGCTAATTGAACATTGTGTCTGTACCAGCTCCCGAAAGGGCTACTCAGCTGGTCCCATACTCCAGTCCTATCTCTGCATCCCTCTAAACTCATTACTTTCAGATATATACCTGGCCGTCTTTTGAAACCTCCAATGGAATCCACCTCCACCACTCTCCCAGGCAGCATATTTGAAATTTGAACAACTCCGAGTAAATAAGTTTCTCCTTGTCTCAATCGTAGCTTTCTTGCTTACAATCTTGAAATTGTGACCCTTAGTTGCTGAAATACCAACTAATGGAAACAGAACGTTCCTTCTTTATCCTGTCAAAATTATTCATAATTTTGAATACTTCAAGAAGGTCACTTCTTAATCCTCTATACTCCAACAAGAATAAGCCCAATTTTTCTAATTTTTCCTTCTATCTAAAATCCCTTATTCCTGATGTCATTCTAGTAAATCTTCTTTGCACTCCCTCCAGGGCTTTAACATCCTTCCTCTGTTATAGACAAGACCACACCCCCTCAAAACATGTTAGCCTAGACCCTAAACGTTTTTTTGAAAGCAAGTGCCAGATATTGCATTCCAGATGCGATTCTAACAGCAGGAAGAGAGCCCAAGGTTTTAACTGTAGCAAAGAGAGAGAAATGTAGCAGGTTTCATAACCCCAACAGCTACTGAAAGCTAAAATTAAAATCCTGGTTCTGTGGGAGCTTGACCCTACCGCTTCATGCTGTTTCTATTGTTCCAAATCTACTTTATTTGGCTTGAAGCAGATGACTCCGCATCTCTGTCTCAACCACTCTTCACAAAAAAAACCCCTAGAACAAAATACACCTCCTAAAGCTATAGTATCATTACACCTAAAATAAGCCCAGAACATAACATAATGTTTCAAATGTGCATCACTTCCTTGTTTTTATAATCTATTTATAAACGCAAGGATCCTACAAGCCTTCTCAGCAACTTTTTCAATTTACCTGGCCACATTCAGAGAATTATGCACTTGAATTCCAAGGTCCCTCAGCTCCTGTACTCAAAGTTGTATCTTTGAGCCAATCTTGTCTTTCTACGTTTCTTCTACCAATATGGATTGCCTTACATTTCTCTGCATTGAAATTCATCTGACATGCGTCTTACCATTTGGCTAACTTGTCCATGTCCCTCTGAAGTCACTCAGTGTCATCCTCACAATTCACTATTATCCCAGGCTTAGTATCATCTGCAAATTTAGAGATTTTGCCATCATCCCCAAATCGTTGAAATAAATCAGAGAAAGCAAGGGTCCCAACACTGATCCATGGGGAACACCACTTTCAATTTGTCTTCAATCTGAGAAATGCCCATCTATACCTACCCTATCCTATCTTTTATGCAACTTCTAATCTGTGCTGCTAAGGACCCATCAATCCCAAACTGCCATGTGGCACTGTATCAAATGTTTGTTGAAAGTTCTAATATACAACATCCACAGCACTACCCTCATCCACTGCCTATGTCACTTCATCAAAGAACTCAATTAAATTTGTTAGTCATTGACAAAGCCATATTGACTGTCAAGTATTAACTTAATTTTCTCTAAGTTTAGAGTTATTCTATCCTGTATTATGGTTTCCGTCAGTCTTCTCACTTTTGATGTCAAGCTCACAGGTATGTAATTTACTGGGTTATCTTTATCCCTTTCTTCAACAATGGAGTCACTAGTCCTGTGTTAAGAGGACCAAATCCACACCATATCACAGCTCCCTCCCTGGTAGGACTGGAAAAGTACTGTTTCAGAAAGTTCTTCTGCACACATTGCAGGAATTTCTCCTCTTTCATGCCCCACACTTTACCTTTGTTTCCAATCTAGTCTAGGGTAATTGAAATCACCAATTATCACAACTCTATTTGTCTTGCAGATTTCTATCATCTGCCTAAAAATGCTCTCTTCTACTTCCTTCCCACTATTTGGAGGTCTGTAATAAATACACAACAAGACCGCCACTCCCTTCCTATTTCCGACCTCCAACCATATAGAACCTAATGCAGGAACTGCATCTTGTTCAAGGGCTATGATACTATCTTTGACCAAGACTACTACACTTCCTTCTTTTTTACCCACTCTGTCTCCACAATGTTGTTCATTATAATCTGTGTGTTTAAATACGTATGCTTTAACCCTGCCCTATCTCTTCCGTGCCTATTGGAAGGTGACCATTTTTTTGTTCACTGTCAATGCTCAAACCATCCCTCACTTTCTTTTCTCCATTCCCCACCTTCGCTCTTCTGGGCAATTTTTTTTTAATAGAAATATACTAAATGGATTCTGAATTAAAAGAGTTGTACCAGTCATTCTGAAATTGAATCAGAAACAATACCCAAGTAGTAGTAGTATTCGAAAGGCAAAGTACTTATGAGGCTAAAATGTTAAAATATTATCAGCCTGGATTACATTGAGATGTGGGCAAAACTTGCTAGACATGTCATACTTGTCAGATAGCAGGGAAATCAATCCTCAATTAAACTAGCACCTTTTAATTTTGATGCCAGCTTTCAAAGAATCATTTAGCAGGGTCTTAATAGATTTTAAAGTGTAATAGAGTCATGCAGCGCAGAAACAGACCCTTTGGTCCAACCAGTCCATGCTGACCAAAATTCCAAACTAAACAAGTCCCACCTGCCTGTGCCTGGTCTGTTATATCCTGTTAAATATTTCTTATTCACGTACTTATCTGAATATCTTTCAAATGTTGTTGCTGTACCCATACCCACCACTTTCTCTGGAAGTTCATTCCACATATGAACCATTCTGTGGTAGAAAAAAATTGCCCCCATGTCTTTTTTAAATCTTTTTCCTGTCACCTTAAAAATATGCCCCTTAGTCTTGAAATTCCCCACCTTAGGGAAAAGATACCTGCCATTCACCTTATCTATATCCCTCCTGATTTTATAAACTTCAATAAAATCACCCCTCAATCTCCTATGCTCCAGTGATAAAAGTCTGTCCAGGCTCTCCTTATAACACAAACTCTCCATTCCCGGAAACATCCCGGTAAATCTCTTCTAAACCCTCTCCAGCTTAATAAAACCTTTCCAATAACAGGGCGACCAGAACTGGACACAATACTTCAGAAGAAGCCTCACCAATGTCTTGTAGGACTCCTCCCTAAAATTGATGGGGACCCGTATCTTTTAATGATTCTGGATGTTTCCACAAGATTTCCTGAAGATGTGCCTTTAGGAAATTTACAGCAAAGGTGGTAGTGGAAATGTTAATTTAACTTATTGCAAGATATCTGTTGCCCAAAGAAACATATTCGGTAAAGGCTCAAATTTTATGTCTCAAGTGTTCAAAGAAATGATAATTAGTTTGGGAATGAAACAGTTTATATTTTCTGCTTATCACCCACAATCTCAAGGTATATTGGAAAATTTTGAAGACCTATGAGTAGAAACTATTGCCAAAAATGTCCTAATTATTAGTACAAGGTAATTCCTTTGTTACTGTTTGCCATTAAGGATGCACCTAGTAGATCAGCAGATTTGGCCCTTTTGACCTAAAAATTGACATGTGGTGACAGGATGACTTAAATTAATTTAAAAAAATGTAACACCAAAATGCAGAGTTTTAGAGAACCTGACAAAAGCTTGTGAGTGGATTAAAAAATATTTAAAGGATGCTCAATAAACAACGGAAGCTCGAGTAGGTAAAAAGGTTAAGATTCAAAATTTTGTTGCTGGTGACAAGTGTTACCTTTCCCTGGGGAATGATTAGAAACAAAGTTTACATGATCTTAGGAGGTCAAAAAGAATGTCTGAAGTTACATAATTGACAGGAGAAGGAATCAGCAGGTATGTTATGTTAACATATTTAAAAAAAGATATTATGACATTGTCAATAACTGCCAAAAAGTGTACTTACAGTAATGAAAGGAATATGGAGTGGAATAGAAATATCAGAATAATTGAAGAATGAATCAGAAAACTGAAAACTCCTGCAATCAGATTGACAAGACAGGAGTGCTTAAAAAGATAGATAGCATTATATGTTATCTTCCTGAAAACTATTGAAATAGCTTACAAAAGTTTTATAGAGTCATAAATCAATGTGTGGGAATAGGGCAGAGCAAAATGGTTTTGGCTGTTCATAAAGATAATTGGGGCTGTGATGCCTAGAAAACAATATCCTTATAGATTCAATCCTGGGAGATTGTGGGGAGAGACTATGTTCATAATGGACAGTCACGTTCTTGAACTGATTCATAGTAGCTGGAACTCACCTGTCATGATGCTGCTGAGTCCAGTCAGGTCACAAACAGTCCATATTGTTTAATGCAAAGTCAACATGGTACCAAAAGTTGGCTTGTATCCTATTCCAAGACTGGAAGACTGCATTAAATAGTCTAGCTACACATGACTTGTCACAAAAATCGACTTCCAAAAAGGATGTTGGCAAGTTCCATTGATGAATACAGCCAAAAAAAGGTCAGACTTTGTAGTATTGGATGCAAAGTTATGCCATTTGGAATGAAAAATGCCCAAGCAACACTCCAATGATTTAACTGATAAAGTAATTGAAGGAATATTGACTGAATCTTGTCATATTTTGGCCAAGTGTCAGTTTTGTCAAGTTTCATAGAAAGTTTATTTCCAAGGGGCCTTGCAAATTTTATTGTAGTAATGTTCCAAACTCTAGTCGTTAACTGCCTACACTGCCCTAATGTTGGTGCTCTTGCTCAGTGCTAGCACAGTTCTACCACTCACTGTACCTGGATGAACTTTCCATTGCTGGGCTATCCTGGAATAGACTGATTCCTGGCAAACACACATCTTTCAAAAGCCATTCTGTACTCTGATAAGCACTGTCAGACAAAAGCCTCTGTGTGGTTTGTTATATCTGTCCTGGACAGGGCAGCGTGAGGGCAATTGGTGCCCTGTTTTGTGGACAGGTAGCTGGAAGTCTTTTCAATGACACAGTGCAGAGCAGGGATGTCCCCTTCTCCCAAGATTGGCAGAGGATGCCATGCCATCAGATCCTGCCAGCCTGGCCTGAAGTTACACCCAAGTCACTGCAGTCTCAGCCATCTGGAAGAATGCCCAGCAGTGAAGAAAGAAAGTCAATAACCTTCAACATAAGTGCCACTCTCTTCTCTCTGCTACTCATACTCCCTCTATCTTTTCTATTGCATCCACCGGCCGCCAAAGCTCATGCTTTACCACTGTTGCTATTACATGCAACGTCCTCTCTCACTTACTCTTATCCATTCAATTCCTCCAAAACATGAACTCTGCAGCCCATCTGATCTTCCTACTCACTCTCTTAGAACAGTTCGATTCCTACTCCCCACCTGCAGTAGCATTGATAGCCACCACTTTCATCTCCTTCAATACCTCCCATTCACTCATTCCAAGAGAAAACAGCCTACAGTAGGCCAGAATGGTCAAGGCACGTGGTTGTTTGCCTGATATTGGGCTCTTCATCCCCTATATGGAGAGGAACCTGATCCCGAATGCCCGAAACAGTTGAATAACCGGGTCCAAACCCCTGAACTGGTTTTGGAGGCTGCCCTTGACTTACTGCACCAGAACCCCATTAGTGAAGGGGATCTCGCTGAATTGACTGATGATTTCTGAGAACCACTTCCTGACATTTAGCCTGCACTAAATCACAAGGCCATACAGAAGTACAGTGAGTCTGTCAGCTCCGGTTGAGGGTCATTTCACTAAAAGACAAAGCAAGGTAAGGTAGGGATGTTCTGAGGAAGGGTCACCGGACCCGAGACATTAACTCTGATTTTCTCTTCACAGATGCTGACAGACCTGCTGAGCTTTTCCAGTAACTTCTGTTTTTGTTGTTATTGTTATTGTTGATGCTAAGCATCCAGTTAGGCTCAAAGTGATTGAGACAGGAAGCGAGCAACCCTGAGCTGAGTGCCTACCCCTGCACAACGTGTCCTTGCAGCAGCAATCCAATGACGTTGCTATTGTACCCTGAGGACCAGCTTTTAAAATATAGAAGCTTACTGGAAGTGAATTGGAAATGTGCCATGATGATGTGGGAGATTCGCTCATGTCGGATACTCATGTTCATGGGCAAGACCTTGTGGTCACTGCCTATTGTGTGAGTCCTGAGATGTTGGTGCCAGTGTCCAAGATGATGACCTGGAATAGCAAGTGACAAACCAAAATCTGCTCTGACCTCCATGTCGAGAATTGTTGGTGTCTTGTTTCCTTGCAACGGGAGGTATGACAGAAAGCTGCATATTAATGACAAGATATTTTCAATGAATAAGACTGTTAACAAGTATTAACCCTCCTTTAAGACAACTCACCACTACCTATAAGAATCTGTCTTGACATCTGAAACTCTTTGAAAATGCAACTAGTTGCTCCCATTGCTGAGAAAAGTCTTGCCTGATTTCTCTTGTAATTCTCCCAGATTTCTCACCATAGCCCACATTGTTCAGGGTCTTCAGATTCAGCTCGGTATAACTGCGATGTCTATATTGATGAGTTAGTTTCTTTTAGCACCATTTATAGAGTCATAGTGACATTCAGCATGGAAACAGGCCCTTTAGTCCAACTCATTCAAGCTATTCAAAACTAAACTCTCTTGACTGAAATGTTTGACTGCAGCAAGTGAATTTTGTTGTAAATCTGGCTAAGAGTGAATCCCAAGGCAGATAGGAGTAATTTGAGCCAGGTAGCACCTGGAGAAGGGCTGTTTTGGATTTTCCTATGCCTAGGATGAACTTGAAATTTTGTTTGATGTTGTCATCAATGGATTCTTTTACAAGTTTGTCACAAACTTCAGCACCATTTTTACACCTTAAATAAATGTTTTGAAGGAAGGCAGAAAATTTGCATGGATGCAGGACTGTCAGAGTACCTTCAATAACTTAAAATATGTGCTGACAACTGTGCCAGTTTTAGCCATGCCGAATTATGACAAGCCATTCAAATGGTGTTGATGCCAACGACAGTGATGTAGGACTGGTTTACTGCAAGAGGATGAGATGGGGATTTGAACAACCTATCAGTTTTCAAAGAAACTAACCATGTCATCAAAAGGTTAGTGAGTGAGAAGGAGACATAGAGTCTGATGTTGGCTGCTCATCACTTTGAAATATACACCAACAATATGTAAGAAATTGTTATTTATGTATATGAGAATCCTTCGATTTTCTTGTAAAAAAAATTTGGGACAAAAACTGACAATTGTTTCAGTGGAGCTTAATTTTCCACCCATATAATTTGAAAATTGTTCATGTGCCTAGAAAATAAAATGATATAGTGTATGCTTTATCAAGGAATGAGAGCTATGGAGCACGTGGACTTATGTAAATTGTGGTTGCTATGTAACTCATTGCATGTTTTACATCAATATATTTCTACTATTGACATGACATAGAAACAGTGTTAAGATTATTTTTGATGGGTAATGAAAATGCCTCTTAAAGATTTATTTTCATTCCCCTTTCGAGGGGGAAGGTGTGATGTGAGTTTGTGATTTATAAACGTATATCAATATAATTTATTTTTGAGTTTGGATTGTGAACAAATGGCATGTGGAGTTTCATATGTTTATGGTTTTTTAATAATTAGTTTGTTACCATATCTGAAGCAATGAGATTTCAGTATGAGAGAAGATGTCCCTGGGATGATAAAGAGAATTTGTTTGCATTTTGATATTGAGTAAAGGAAAGGTAGTCGCTTGTTTACAGTTTAGATGAATGGAGATTTTTTTTAAGGGGGAGAAAGCCTGCAGCTTGGAAAGCTTCTCGTGACAATTCACTAATGCCCTGGTAGAAGTTAGATGTATGAAACAGTTTTTCCTTAGAGAAAGGTGTTCATTCGGATAAGTTAAGAAATAGGTTACCTTAGTATAAGGATTTTAGTTTGACTGTTCCAGACCAGAAGTGTTTGGTCAGAAACTTGAAGGGGTTGTTTGAAACTGAGAAAGTCTGAGCACTATTGTACAAATACTCAGGGAAGATGTTGTCAAATTTCCAAATTTAGAAAGTGAAAGAAAAACCAATAGGTATGATACAGAATGGAAATCTCTCTAGTATTTGAGTGCTGTAATGTGACAGTGTTGGGGTATATGGGATTATACTTTTACCGTATGTTTCAAAATCTTTCAAATTGTGTTACATGTAAACAGCTTGGTTTATTCTATTTTATCTTCATTCCTTTTGCATAATGAACTCCTGTTTGTTCTTGAAGTCAAATCAGCAGCATTGTGTGCTTGGTTTTTCAGTACAATCTTGTTTGCATTCTCTCTAATGCAGTCACATGATTTTTAAAGTATGGCAGCCAGAAATGTACACAGTACTCCAGCTGAGGTCTGATAAGCATCTTACAGTTTAGCATTATTTCCTTGCTCTTGTACTCTATACCCCTGTTAATTAATCCCAGGATAAAGTATACCTATTAACTGTTCTATCCACATGCTCTGCACTCCCATGTCTCTCTGCTCCTGCATCCCTTTTAGAAATTTATCTTTCATGTTATATTTTCTGTCCATGTTGTTCCTGTCAAAATGTACCACCTCACATGTCTCTGCACCGAACTTCATTGGCAGGTATGGACACGTTCCACCAGCATATCCACTCCTTTTGACATTCTCCACTCCTCACAGTTTACAATGTTTTCGAGTCTGGATCATTCACACAAACTTTGAAATTGTCCCCAATGCAACAAGAAGTAAATAATTATTATAGATCAGGAAGATCAATGGTCCTAATACAGATCCTTGGGGAACCCCACTACAAACCTGCCTTCAGTCCAAAAAGCATCTTTTGAACATTACTCTGTTTCGTATTACTCAACCAAACTTTAGCTATTTTGCCGAGACAACAAGGTGCAGAGCTGGATGAACACAGCAGGCCAAGCAGCATCATAGGAGCAGAAAGGCTGATGTTTCGGGCCTAGACCCTTCATCAGAAA
>NC_063334.1:79610476-79635476 GCF_021869965.1 Rhincodon typus | reverse complement strand
ATGTAACAAGGGGCATATCTGAAGTTCAAACCTCCTTCAGCACTGGCAAACTTACCGCTAAACTGACATCTAGTTCTTCTGTGACTTTTGGGTGTAAGCTGATCTCAGATCCAGAGCTACTCAGCTTCCTTTCATTATATAAATAGGAGATTGGAACAGGTAGGTGGTTTAATTGCCTACACTACAAATATACATTTTGAACTGTTGCACACTGTTTTCTTGCTGCAACTTTTACATATTGAGTATTAAGCTTTTGGATACAGCATGCTGTCTGATTCAGGTCACCAACAATCAGGCACAATTACCCAGAAAGCAAGAAGGAAATCTGCCACCCTTACCCGATCTGGCCTACAGGCATTTCCAGACCCACAGATATGTTGCTGACTGATAACTGTCTTTGGAAATGGTGAAGCAAGCTACCCAATTGAACAGCAATTAGGAATGGACAACAAACGATGGCTTTGTTAGAGATGCTCACATCCCTTGAAAGAATAAAGGAGAATACCACAGGCAACTTTTCCTGAATTCAGGGTACCTGAGATGGTCCATTTTAATCGTATTTCTGAATCTTCAAAAAAAAACAAACATTCAACTAACCTTCCATACCCTTTAAATTACAGATTTACTATTGTAGTTGAAGCCATGACATGCTTAATTCCCATATGTGCAGTTATCTGGTGAACCTTACTGTTTCTAAATAGTTGGATAACATGAAATAAAAGGTGTTAGTAGAAGGATAACGAGAATGAGATCAATTGGAGTAGTATACAGAGCTTCTGACTGTGCCAAGGGCCTAAATGGCCGATGGTAAGTTTGTGAATGGCTAACAGTTAATCTTACATGTAATGTACTGCATTTAAAAAATAAATCATGAATATTGAGGATCTCAATGCTTAGAATGGAAGTAACAATATTTTTATATGTGTGCCTTTGAGACAGCAATATCAATACTATACAGGTACAGTATCTCAAGCATTGCTATTCAAAAACTGGGCCTTTTATATAAAGGACATCATGGTTATTCCTGGGGGGAGAAAAGTTCTTCTCTTAGTCTGCTGACAGAACATTGTTGTGGCGATCTGGATTTTAGCATTAGGACATTTAATCCATGCAAGCTGTTGCAATCATTAAAAAGACTGATTGCCAAAGACAGAGTATATGTTAATGCTGAGAAAATTACAGTGCATTTTTGATTAGTCACACAAGCTGAAAACTGGCAAAATCCCAAAACCTTCTCCCATTCCTCTCATTATGAAATTCGTGACAACTCTTCTTCAATTTTAATAAAGCTTTGCTTAAAACATAATTTACTTCTTACATACTCTTGGAATTTCAAGGTCTATTCTGAAACATATCAAAAATTTGACTGCTCTAAATCCTACTTTTAGAACCAGCAGTGTAGCTGCCCAAGGTGTCAGATAACGCTGACTGACCTGGTCTTCAAACTGAAACAACAGCAATTCTTGCTTTACTTTTATTTTGGTGATGCCATTGGTCTAATTAATGAGTTACCTATAGCCTGGCAGCACAAGTTCCTGTTAAATCTCCAAGTACTGTATGCAGGTTAGCAGATCCCAGTGAATGCAACACCATGTAGTTTCCAGTACCTTGAATTGGGATAGCAACTCTTCACCAACAGTGGTAGGCCCAGGTTCATTTTCACGAGTTTCAGCACGGCAAAGAATTTCATCAATATCCATTTCCTACAAAAACAATTTAGCTTTTTAAATTTAACTGCATTGTCAATATCATGCTCAACTGATTTCCAATGTTTTTACAGTGTGCTTGTAAGTTGTGTTAAAACATTTCAGACTTGTTTTCCTTTTGTGCCTTTAGAAGTAATCTTAAGGAACAAAAGTTAAGCAAAAATAGCATAAAAATGTTTTAAACAAAAACTGAAATTGGTGGAAAGGCTCTGGAGGTCTGGCAGCATTTGTGGAGAGAAATCATAACGTTTCGGGTTCAGTGACCCTTCCTCAGAAGGATGTTTTAAATTGAAGAGAAATCAAGGCTTTGTCTTGTAAAATCTAAAATAACTCATTTTTGTGCAACTTAACTCTCCAAAAGTTGATTCTTAGTTTGAAATGTACAGACTTACATTTTCCTCCATTTTGACATCACTTTTTGAATTGTAATCAGGTGGGATGTTTTGCCTGGCCTACTGCTCTCAGTTGTATGTACTGGATGTGGAGAAAGAGGGGCAAAGAAGATAGAATGGAGAAACAGATGCCACTCAGGGTTTCTGGAAGATAAGTCAGGAGAAAGAGTAAACATGTCTGGGGTGTAGGAGAGGATGAGCTCTGTCTGTGGTGCAGGATGGAATTCTTGCACTACCAGTACAGGAGCTGAATATTGCTGTGGGTTGGCACTCCAGCTGATTTACCTGCCAGTTTTGTTGTTTTTCTGCCTGTTATGAAAGCTCACAAGCAAACCAATGTAAAACCAGGATAGATAAAGTGCACCCAGTCCAATCCTCCATGTTTGTGGTCACCTGATCCCACTGTCATTGGAATCACAAAACAATCCAGGAGGATAAAGCCAACAATTAGAACTGTAAACTTCCGTATAAGAACTGTGGAAGCATGCAGGTCAGGACTTCAGCATCCTGTGGTGCATCAGCAACTAAGTTCGAGTTGGAGGCACCTCTCCATATCAGAAAATGTGGGCCATAATAACTGCTTGAAAGTGACTCTGTAAGAGTGCAACATAGACATTCACAAGTAGGAAGAACCAATCAAAGCTACCAGTTAAATCATCATTATTACGGCAAAATCTAAGCCATGATATTTTGGAAGTCGTATTCAATGCTGAGGGATAAGTGAAACATTACGAAACACAAACTTCTGACCTTAAGAAATCTAAGCCCATGTTGACAAAATTAGTACACGACCTGAATAGATTAACTTAGATAGATTTGAAACTTGCAATGCACTGTAATAAAAAATAGTGAACATATCAGACAGAAGGGAGAAGCATTTCCAGCAATTTGTTTAAAAACATTTAATTTCAGGTAAGTATTATAAGTGTACAAAAGGTAAACCCTTGTTGTTTAGCTACCTGTGGTTCTTGTTCCTCTCCTTCTGGCTCTTTAAAAAGTTCCTCAGCTCCAAACTTCAGGATAGCTGCCAGCTCTTCTTTATTAAAAGGTGTAGAACTGAAATTAGAAGAGATAAAACCAAATAAAATTGTGGGTTCTTGACCACAATCCTAACAAGCACTCTAGATTTGGAAATGAACTGAAATCCTGGCACACAGTCTGCAACATTATTTCCACAGTTAAGTCCCATTCTGGTAAGAATTCCTGTAATTTTTCTGCTGCGTTTATGAAGATGAAAGTGGATTCAAATTTCTGATTAGCTATTTACAGTGGAGTCTTTTTTTCATATTTGTTCTTTGGAATTGATGACAAGACCAGCATTCTTTTTTCAACTGCCCTTGAAACGGAAATGGTGAGCTGTCTTCTTGAACTGCTACAACTAATCTGGTGTTGGGAAAAAAATTCCAGGATTTTGACCAGGTGAATGAAAAAAGGGTAACACAGTTTCCAGTCAGGGTCGTGTGTAACTTGGAGGGATACTTGCGGGTACTGGCATTCCCATGCAATGCTGCCCTTATCCTTCTGGGTATCAGATGTCCCAGGTGGGCCAAATTGTAGGGATTCTATATCTAAGGGCTAGTGCCTCCTCTATGATTCTAAGGGGCTTTGGCAAGTTAATGCAGCACATCTTGCAAGGGGTACACACTGCTTGTCACTGTGTGCTAGTGGTGGAGGATGGTGGAATCGGTGCCAATTAACAGGGCTGTTCCCCTTAGAACAAAGATGGGGCAGAGATTTAATAGGTGTGTACAAGGTTATGACAGATTCAGGTTAGGTTGGCAAAGAAATGCTGCTTCTGATACCTGACAGTGCAAGAACTTGGGGCAAAGGTTTAATGATTAAGCAAGAAATTTAGGAGACAGGGAGGAAGAAGAATTTTTGTGCATCCACCATGTAAAGTACTCCTACTAATGCTGTCACAGTCAGATACATTCGTGACAGGTAAATTAGCAAGGATGAAATCAAATAGGTTTGCCCCATTGTTTATTCTCTTCCCAGCTACCACCAATATACTCATCAGCCTTGGCCACCCTGGTTAGTAGTGCACATTGAAGTCTCCATCCAGAGTACATCTTGTGCCCTTGATACTCTGTTTCTTCCAAATGGTATCCAATATGGAAAAGGACTGATACATCAGCTGAGAGACGGCAGTAGTAATTAGCAAGCTTGTCCATATTCGATCTGCCACTTTGACACTCTTTCAATTGAATATATATTGTTTTCCATTGGAACATTTTCCAATTTCAAGAATTGCTGATACTGATCTACTTTCAGCCCAAAACAGCAGCAAAGTCAGCAGAGGGGTCACAACTGTCAACACCTCACACGGGGTATGGCTTCATCTCAATGTTGCTGAACGAGAGGAAGCTTCAAACGAGGTTCTTGGTGCTGCTCATCAGTTGTGAGAAAGTGACAAAGTGACCTCCTCTCATGCTGATGTGGCTGATAGGCCACAGGACAGCAGTAATTCCAGGAGGATTCTAGCACTGACCAGCAATGGAGCAGAGTTAGAGCTAAACACATTCGTGTCGGCATATAAGCATCTACGAGTCAGACAGCGTAATAACTGGTTTCCTTCTCTAAAATGTATTAGTGAATAGCTGGGTCTTATGACAACCTGGCAGCATGTGGCCACAATTGCTGATACGAAGCTGTTCTATTCTAATTTATATAATTAATTGAATTTAAAGTCCCCAACAGTTGTGATAATTCACGTCTCAATTATCAGTCCACTACCATAAACATGATGCTCATATTAATATTATGCTTATAGTGATCTGTAATATATTCCCAATGAAGTATAATATTGCAGAATTGTACTGAATTATCTCGATGTAAGTTAATTGATGTTTGGTCAGAAGTCATTTTACTATCTGTGCTACAGTGACAGGGAAGCTTTGTAGAACCAAGTGTGTTAAAATCACTTCTTTTTTTTAAAATGATGTACTGTAACAGCCCTGCACAGTTTCAGGCATCAGTTCGCAATGCATTTTACATTTGTATGATACTGTTAAGTCATAAAATTGCTCCCACCTGCACCTCCTTGACTGTAATTTTATGTGCTTTCATGAGACCAGACTTTTACAATGGTTAGATGTTTACCACAGTCCAGCTGGTACATGTGAAGATTTTACACCCCCCATTAGCTCTCACTGAGATCTTAGTGACAATACTGTCACTGTCATCAGCAGTTTTTAGATGCAATTCGTTTAACAGATGTTCTACAGTGTTCTGCTTTTGTTTAAACTTTAAAGGGAAACTTTAAATGGAATATTAAATTTTAAGGATAACGGACTTTGAAACCTAGGCTTCCTTTGTTAAGTATGTGAAAATACATGCAGTGTTGGAGTAACCTGCAATTTGGCAATTGCTCTTCATGTGTTGCCACGCAGGTAAATATAGCATAGGAACAAGCCTTTCGGCCCTCTAAGCCAGTACCGACACATTTTGCCCTTCCACATTAATAATGTCTTCATTACAGGATCCATATCCTTCTATTCCCTTCCTATTCATGTGTTCGTCCAGGTTCTTCTTGAATGCAGTGAAAAGTATTATTTTGCGTGCAATCCAGGCAAATCATACCTTACAATAAGTACATCAGAATAACAGAACAGAATGTAGAATATAGTGTTACAGCAATACAGAGAAGGTGCAGAGAAGGATCGGCTTTAATATATAAGGGATCTGTTCAAAAGTCTGATAACCATGGGAAAGAAGCTGTTGGTCCACTGGAGGAGTCCAAGATGGATCATCCACTCGGCAGTTATGGCTAAAGATTATTGAGAATTACCGTTTGCACTGATATGCTGGGCTCTTCCATTATTGAGAGTGGGGCTGTTTGTGGAGCCTCCTCCTCCAGTGAGTTGTTTAATTGTCCATCAGCATTCACCCCCTGTTGTGGCAGTACTGAGCTCAGATCTGATCCACTGGTTGTGAGTTTGCTTAGCTCTATCATTTGCTGCTTATGCTGTCTGGCACACAAGTAGCCCTGTTAATTAACTTTACCAGGTTGACTTCATTTTCAGGTATGCCTGGTGCTGCTCCTAGCATGCCCTTCTGCACTCTCCACTGAACCAGGGTTGATTCCCCGGCTCGATCGTAATGACTGAATGGGGGATATGTCAGGCTATGAGGTTACAGATTGTGTTGGAGTATGATTCTGCTGCTGTTGATAGCCCACAGCGCCTCATGCATGCTCAAGCACCAAATTGCTAGATCTGTTTGAATCCTGTTCCCTTAGCATGTTGATATTGCCACACAACACAGTGAAGGATATTAGCAATGTGAAGTTGGGACATCATCTCCAGAAGGATTGTGCGGTGATCACTCTTCCAATACTACAATAGAGTCACAAGTAGCCCAGAGAACGCAAGGACGACAAATTTCCTACCCCAAATGTCATTAGCAAAGCAGATGGGTTTTTATGACAATTGTTTTTTGATCACCATTATTAAACTCCATCAGTTATCATGATGACAGAATCTCTGAATTACCGCTTCAGTAACTTACCATATTACCCTATAGGAAGTCTAAATTTTCATTTGATACTGGTTTTGGCTTCTGCCCAAAAGCAACTTATTTCTGTGTGGTTTAAACGTTCACGTTGTGTTAAACTCAAGTATTTATTTTCCAAAATCAAAAAAAACAATGACAAGTTTTCTAAGATACTGGTAAAACTGTAACAGCCAATATTACATGCAAGTAACAAAGTTGAAAAGAATAAAGGCAACTTAAGTCAAGAAATATTACATACTACGATAGGGCTGTAAGAACCTGGCAAAGTGGGAAATCTCTTCTTTTCTCCGGTAAATTGTTAATGCATAGAGACGCAAGCAGCAGAGAATCAAAGGCAAGTTACTTAATGGAGTTGCTAAATAACAAATGACATTTTTTAGCGAATTGTTCTTGGACCGTAAACGATACTTCACAGGAAAATGTAGCTACCTACTTTGTGGGATTGGAGCCAGTGTGTAGCACAGTTTTCCCGGTTGTATCCATTCGTTGTATAACAAGGTGATCCAGCACCATCTTTTTCTTTGCTCTTTCAATGATCTCTTCTTCCACTGTTCCCTTTGTAACTAGCCGATATATATTAACCTGAAAAAATGAATTATGTACGTTATATCCTCACAGATGAATTTTAAAATCTAACTTTTTAGATTCATAAGGATGTTGGTCAGCAAGATTCTTTCAGTATATCGCTCAAGTCTCTAAACACAGTGTATCTTTGGTAATTAGACATAAAACTATTTTGCTTTAGGAGTAAGCCTTTTTAAATCAGTGAAAGTGTAAGTCTAAACATTAAAAGTTAAAATCACGTTCAACATGGTTAAAAAGTTTGACTATAGTGTTAATAATAAACATTAAGTGAAATGCTGAACCCTGACCAACTGAAAAGAAATTAATTACCTGCTTTTTCTGACCAATTCTGTGAGCTCTTGCTTGTGCCTGTAAATCATTCTGCGGATTCCAGTCCGAATCAAAAATAACTACAGTGTCTGCAGATGCCAGGTTTATACCTAACCCTCCCGCTCTGGTTGATAGCAGAAAGCAGAAATCCTGTGGTCATAAAGAGACAAATTCCAAAAGTAGATTCTTCACAATAGCTCACAATTACCATCTCTTTTCCCAGTAATGAAGTGTGAAAATGATATTCTTGCATTTTTTTTTCCTTCAGTTGGCTAGACATTTTAATTTTCTCTCTCTCTCTATCTCTCAACATTTGAGCAAATACTTATATTGAATGTGGAAATAACACACAAATTGACAAATACTACATCTATTGAATTCTGCTGAATTAAGTTTACTTTAATAGCTCTTATGAATGTATCCAAATAATCTCTACCCATCCATCTCTCAGAAGTTGCTGAATAGAACTTTCATTCCATCAGAAAAGAAAACAGCAACTTGCAAGTGAATTATCTGGGACTACTTTACAGGTACACCAATTATCCAATTCAACAGCTGGTCCTACAAGGTTGTTTACGAAATGCATGTGTTTGATTCTCATGGGTTACAAAATATTAAGTAAATTCTGAGTTACTCATTAAGTTTGATCAAATAGGTACAGCATGTGAGATTATCACTTGGAAGACAACTAGAAAGGTCTCAGTTAAGGAGTTTCAGGGTATTGAGATGACTGGGGTAAATTTATTTAGTTCACAAAGGAACAGAATATTTACATTTACAAACAATGGTTAGGCCATGGTGTCCACTACAGTCTCCACTTCTAGTACCACACTTTATTGAGAAGATGCAGAGCAAATTTATCAGAATGATACCAAGGGTGAAAGACTTCAGTTACATGGAAAGATTAGAGAAATGAGCAATGTCCTAGGCGTAGAAATGTTAAGGAGAAATTTAGTTGATGTATTCAATATCATGAATGGTTTGTTGGAATAGATAAGGAGAGACTTTTCCAGTTAAGAAGGGTCAATAATAACAAGTAACTAATTTAAGGTAATTTGGAAAAGAATTACAGGCAAGAAGAGATTTGTTTAATGAAGCAATTTATGAGGATTTTGAGTGCACTGCCTGAAGAGAGTGGTGGAAGCAGATTCAATAAACAAACATTCTCAGAATGAGGAGGTGCTGGTGTTGGACTAGGGTGGACAAGGTCAGATACCACATGATACTAGGTTATAGTCTAACAGGTTTATTTGAAACCACAAGCTTTCAGAGCTTTGCTCCTTCTTCAGGTGTTAATCCTGACACCTGAAGGAGGAGCGACGCTCCAAAAGCTTGTGGTTTCAAATAAACCTGTTAGACTATAACCTGGTGTAGTGTGATTTTTGACCATTTTCAGAATGGCATTGAATAAAAACTGGAAGGAGATAACTTGGTAATGGAAAAAGGGAAAGCAAGTAGAACTAATCAGACAGCTCTCTCAGAGTTAGCACAGTCTTAATGGGCAAATCAACACTGACAGAATTCTTTTTTGTCATATTTGTTCTGTCACTATACTAGAAGTGGATATTTCAATATCCTGCTATTTGTTAGAAGTTACCCTATGAACACTTTAGATAGACCTTTGTGGAAGTATGTGGTGTCAAAATGAACATATAAATTGTTAAAGTTTCATTGCTTTCTCCAACTCAAAACTGTTGCAAATAACACACACAATAAAAAAAAACTGAGACACAGTTTCTGGGCAGTTGTTAGGCAACATTTCAAGTGGCTTCAGCATGTCTATTATCCCTCTTGATGGCTGGTCCCTTATGGGAAAGCAGTTTCTGGTTGGTTGATTAATTGCCTTGTCACTTATGTGAGGTCAACTCCGCTTCCCATATATATGGAACAATTTATCAGCTACACTGCTCATAAACCTGTTACAGGTAGTCTGCAACTTTCACACACAGGGACAATAACAATCATCCCCTTGAGGCAGCATCAGCAGAAACTGTTGTATTAAATATGTTACTATTGAACTTTTGCACTATTTAATCAAATTTTTGGTACAGTTAAATTGTCTCATGGCATTTTTCTATAGCTTACGGCTGAAAGTTCTTTTCGAAGAGAAAGTACAGCATCAGGTATCACAAATACAAGAATCTCGAAAAAGTCAGAAACAATAACTTCACTGGAGGAAGCAGGCCTGGGACAATCTCTCAACAACTAACAGTAGCATCATTATCATACTAAAATCTGAAACAAAGCCAAAAAAGATGCTAGAACTACATAACAGATCTAACAGCATCTGAAACAGAAAGATAGATCAACCATAAGTAATAAAAGCAATATTAAAAGCAAAATACTGTGGAAGCTGGAAATCTGAAACAAACACTAGAATGCTGGAGAAACTCAGCACGTCTGACAGTGGACAAAGAAACAGTTAATGTTCGAGTCTGGTATCACTCTTCTTCAGAACCGGTAAACTGGTAACATTTCAGTGATAACTCTTGATCAGAACACTTGCAATTTTTAAAAATAAAAATGGCAGTGACAAGAAAAAGTTATAACCTGAATAAATATGATCTGATGACAGGACTCTTCCCATTTCAATTCATAATATGAAAGGTTCAAAAAATTTAAACTAGCTATTTCTCTTTGTTCTGTTCACCAACATAAGGTAGTGAGTGAATCTCAATGTAAATCTCAGCTGAACAAAATGGACAGACTCTTGCCCTGGGATTCAAGTCCACAGCCATCTGAAGAGGAGATAACTCTCTTTACTTCTTACTCAATCTTACACAATGTATTCTCACTCACGCAGACACACACACAAAAAGTGTTATGGCTTACATCTGATCCTTCTGCATTGAAATGGTCCAATGCTTGCTTCCTTAACTCGCCCTTAATAGATCCATCTAGTCGCTGTAAGAGAAAATAATCATCATTATTGTGTGGCACACTACAGCAAAATACAGAAAGAAAACTTATAATTACTGTATCCTACAGATTTGTCTTTTGTTGATGGACAGTGTCATTCGTCTCTGTAGATCATTCAATTTACTCTGCTGCATAGAACATAAATGAAGGATGCAAAAGGTTAACTGGCTCAAAGATTGACAACCTAATTCTCAAACGTAAAGTAAAAAATGAACTGCAGATACTGGAGAGCTGACGCAAAGAGAATCAGAAATTGTTGGAGCAACTCAGATATGGCAGCATGTTTCTGAACAAGAGTCACAGGACTTGAAACATTAATTCTGTTTTCTCTTCACAGCTGCAGCCAAACCTGAGTTTTACCAGCAATTTCTGTTTTTGATTGTTTTGAATTCTCAAACCTAATTGGTTTCGCATTGACCATGTCACGTTCAAGGAAGTTTTTATTTCAATGTTACACAGAGCAATTTTTGATCAACTGTATGAACAGTAATAACATTTTACAACCAATTTGTACAATGGCTATCAAATGAGTCTGGATTTGAGATTGCAAGTGAATATCATTTCATACCTTTAGAACATGAGCTCAAAGAAAGAGAAGCCTAGTGTTCCTATTAAGTATTCTCCACGAGGGCAGCAAGCTACAAAAATTCCCTCTTTACTTCTAATCCCTAATTTTAGATCAAACGTGCACTTATAATTAAAAGCGGCAATCTCTTTCTCGTTCTTATGTCAGAATAGAGACCATATAATTGCCTGACCCTTCCAATTCACTTGGTTCCCGAGAAGAAATTCACACATTTAAAACAGCAAACATAAGGCTTGAAAGAAAATTGGTACTTCGAAAAAAAAACTCGCAAACTCTTCACTCTGATTATCTAAAGCTGCAGCAAAACAAAATGATGAAACTACAAGGATGTCAATCGATTGGAATTCCGTAAAACTCAAATTTGCTACAAATAAATGCAACCCACCTATTACAATTGCACTTTGAAATGAGTGTTTCAGTCACAAGAGTGATCCTTAGGCAGAATAAAGACTGAATGGCTCTGAGGATTAATGAAGTGATACAAGTGAAGTTGCTCTGTATTTAGTGGCCTCTCCCATTGGCTGGAATATATTTCCTTTTCAAGTATTTATTCAATTCTCTTTTGAGAGTGATAAATGAAGCTGCTTCCAATGGATTTCAGCTGTGCATTCCAGATCACATTAACACTGCATAAAAATAAATTCTAATAATCTAATTCTTCATACATTTCTTTCAGTTATTAATCTTCTTGCCAGTGCAAACAATTTCTCCCCAAAACTTTCAAAATTTATCCAACTTCTCATTACCTTTTCTACTCTTAAGGGAAACAACCTCAAGTTCGCTAGTCGCTCCATATTACTGAAGCTCTTCATCCCTGATACAATTTCAGTAAATCTGCTCTGCATCTTTCCAATGTATTCTCCAACATTACAATACTTCAGAACTATTTCCATGCAAGTATAATACTTAGATCACTGCAAGAGTAACTCAAGGTTAATTTTTTTTCCCCCCCCTGTGTGTAGTGTTATCTTAGTTCAAAGCCCAGATAAGCTCAGGCACACCCTTAATGGTGCATGCACAATGCCACTAATAACCTGCTGGAATCAAAAACTGTCAGCAAACAGTTAGCTTGAGATTTTCAACACTTACTCCAAAAATAAAGAGAGAAATTTGGATAATAGCATTTTTAAAACTCCTTTCCAATCATTCTGCAACATTTAAGGTCAGGTTTTCTTTTATTTGCAAATTAATTCCTCTCCTTGGAAATCCATTTCTGGATTTGGCACTTCCTTGGTGCTTGCACCTAGATCACTAATGTCACATCTAACCCCTTAGAGTAAGGGAATGCAGGACCTCATCAACTGATTTTTCAATCAGTAGGAAAATGTTTGACCAACACATGCAATCTAGTTAAAACTGAGAACCCAGCAGAATGGGTTAGTTTGAAGGAAATTTTTTCCAAACCCTTTCATTCTATGTGCCACTTAACAGCAATCCAACACATGTTCCCTAGTTTTGATCTACTACAGTTGATACAAAAGCCCACGTCTGAAGAGGAGATAACATGCAAGATCAAATACACTGCCATCAATGTTCATGTGTGAACTTTTCCCAGCAGTTTACAAACTCCAGTGAGAATACGAACCTGGAAACAAAACTGTCGGCATTTCAAATATTCTGCTAAAATGTCCAGCATTCGAACCATTTGGGAGAAGATAAGAACTCTGTGGCCTCGCTCCTTTAGTCGACAAAGCAGCTTGTCCAACAGTATCAACTTCCCGCTATTACGAATCAAATGCTAGGGAAACAAAAAAATCAGAAAGAAGTAATTCAAACAACAGACCTACATGCCTTTTAGTAAACAAATAAACACAATCAATTGAATAAAAACCGAAAGAACTGCGGATGCTGTAAATCAGGAACAAAAACAGAAGTTGCTGGAAAAGCTCATTAGGTCTGCCACACGTGCAGAAAAAAATCAGAGTTAACCTTTCGGGTCCGGTGACCCTTCACCAGGAGTGTTTTGAGGAGGGGTCACCGGATCCGAAACTTTAACTGATCTTTTCTTCACAGATGCTGCCAGGCCTAATGAGCTTTTCCAGCAGCTTCTGGTTTTGTTCACAATCAACTGAATGATCTGCAAAGACAATGGCTAATCTCACAAAGGTCTGCTGCATTATAATTAAATTAATTTCAAACTCCTAAATGGACACTACACTTTTACTCATACTTCCTGTTCAGGGTTGAAATGAAACTGATTATAACAATGCATGCAACCCTATTGAATATCAATAAGCAAATCATGAAGATGATTTATAGGTTTCATCAAAGAGGTACATCTCAGTAATCCAATTTCCTTCCCCAAAGCACAAGAGCAAATTTAATCAGTAAGGGAATCTAGGATTACAGGGAAATGGCAGGAAAGTAGAGTCGAGGATTATCGGATCAGCCATGATCTCAATAAATGACGAAGCTGACCCTATGGACTGAATGGCCTACTTCTGTTCCAATGTCTAATAAATGACAATCGACCAGGGTACCATGGTCACCATTACTGAGACTAGCTTTTCTAATTCCAGATTTATAAATCTAATTTAAATTCCATCAACTTTCAAGGTAGGATTTTAACCCAAGTTGCCAGAGCATTAAAACAAAACAAAGAATTGCAGACGCTGAGATATAAAGCAAAAACAGAAATTGCTGGAGCAACTCAGCAAGTCCAACAGCATCTGCGGAGAGAAAGCAGAGTCCAGAGACCCTTCTTCAGAACCAGGTTCTAAACAAGAGTCACTGAACTTAAAAGGTTAACTCTGCTTTCTCTCCACAGATGTTGTTGGACTTGCTGAGTTTGCTCCAGCAATTGCTGTTTTATTCTCCAGAGCATTACCCTAGGCTGCTGGATTATTCTTTTGGTGACATTACGACTATACTACTGCCTCCCTTAAAAGTTGTGAAACAAAAAACGATCTTTAAAAAATGAAAGTGGCCATGGAATTGCCAAATTGCATTTAAACAAAATCTTAATGGCTCACTCACACCCCTCAGGGACAGAAACCTGCTCTTAACATTTTAGTCTGTGTGTGTCTGAAATCCCATACCAATGTACTTCCTGAAGTGACCTAGTAAACCACTCAATCGCATAAAAGTGATTCGCAAATAATGGCTTGGTAAAGCAGCCCACTTCTCAGTGTAACGAGAGATGCAATGAACGCTACATTTGCCAACCGTGCCCACATCCTATTAATATATAGCTTCCATCACTTAGAAAAATAATTTCTTATATTTAACCTTTGACTATGTTGTTATTCTTTCCAAGTATCAGATTTTGCAACATGAAACTTGTTCCAAATTCATCTGAATAGGTATTTTGGGCATCAACTCAGTTCTTTTGACCCAGTAAAACAAAAACAAATCAACACAATTGTTTAATAGTCAAGTCTTAAAATACTTAGATTAAAAAATTATCCACACGTCTGGTATTAATCTAATCCACATCACAAACAGATCACTAAGGGGCACATGCATGGTTACCTCACGTGTGTTCTGTGAAATCATACCTGTAAGGCCTCCTGTCTGTTATAGAAATTATTATCTTCTGGAAGTTTTATGAGGTAGCAATGGTTACAACATTTTTTAAGTTCCATCATGATATTGAGAAAGCCAGAAGTGCTGCCTTTACACCCTTTGCTCAGGGCTTTGTAATTCCTGGTTAAAATCCATCTGTTGCATTGTAAGATAAAAATATCAGCAATTAGTACCAACATTATAATATGAATTAACAGTAATGACTGTCAACTAACTGAACCATTAATTAGGTATCAGGGCTTATTTTAAAGAAGATTCTTTAACTTAAAATGGTTCTAAACATAACACCAATACTTATCACACAGGTATCTGATTTCAATGAGTTCCATAGGTAACCATTTATCAAATTTATAAAACTCCTGATTTTAGGAGTGCTATTATACACCTCTATAGGAACTTAGCTTGCATGCTTTTGTCCTCTGTTTTGCAAATCTGTCAATGTTCATAAAGGGAAGATATTAATAGACTTCACGTCTTTACGCAGAATACAAAACATGGGCAATGCTCTAAAAGTCTCATTACATCCTTTGCATTTAATTTAGCATCTCATTTTCAGAGATTGTATACAAATAATGTTCAATTGCCTATTTTGGCTAATTCAAATTGCTTCGCGTGTACTACTTTTATTAATAAAAAGTCTGAAAGTATTTATTCTTCTTGGGTGTTGCTTACTTATAGTATTGCTTTTGGACTGCACTCATCTCCACTCGCAAGATTTGTTCAACTTTAGCAGGTAGAGACTTCTCAACGTCCTTTTTCACTCTTCGCAGCAAGAATGGCTCCAGTTCCCGATGAAGGCTTGTGTATCCAACTTCTCTTCCTTTACCATGTTCCTCTTCAAACACTTCCCAGGAAGAAAATCTTTTTCCCCACAAACAGAAATAACACTTTTATTTAGTAGCATAGGTCAGCTATTGACAAATAAAACTGCAAAGATTCAACTGACCAAAACACGCTTTTCAATTAGCCATTTTGCACCTGAAAATTAATTGTGACACCTTTGTTAAAAATTAATTCTTGCAACAAGGTAAAATATGTCAAAATTAAGAAATATAATCACAATAATTCATAGGCCATTTATGAACACACATCTGAAACAAAATCCAGCTGTAACGGTTCACTTCAGGAGGTAGAAATTGCAGCAATTGAATAATCAAGAGCGTAGAACTTGGTGTTGAAAATTACTGGGTTAAATTGTTAACTTCAATGATGATCGCACTGTGTAGACAAGACCACTAGGTTCAAAGCAGCCTCTGCCTCACAAGTGATGAGCTCTTTTATTCCATGGCTATAATTTTGTGAAATACTGGACTATTGTTTTCATACAGAGACTGCAGAAGTTGCATCTGTCAAGAATGAGCCACCAAAGGTTAGCATAAACTATGTAACTTTTTAAAATTCTGGTGTCAGGCTGTGCATTTACTGAAAACACAAGTAAAACAGTCTTGTACACATCACAGAATCCCCCACAGTGTGGACTAGGTGTTTCACCCCCATCGAGTTCACAATGACCCTCTGAACAGCACCCCACCCTCCCTTTGCACTCTATCCCTGCATTTCCCATGACTAATCCACCTAGCCCGCACATCTTTCGACGTCCCATACAATTAAAAAAAACTGTCTGGCAAATATATAAAAGATCAATGTTTTATATTAACTGTAAAGGGAAAAATAATTAAACTAATAATGAAACTAAATTTACCTTTGTTGTCACTGAGCCAATTGGATAGACAAAACCCCAAATGGGCCAAAGTACAATCAGAACATAAGACGACAGAAATAGTAAAGAATTTGAGATGGAAGACTAAGAAGCTGACTTGAAGCTACAATTTTTAAAAAAATAATGAAAGGAAGGCCCTATGTTTACATGATGCCTCAAACTGTATTATAGCCAATGAAGCATGTTTCACTGGTATGATGTAGGACAAGCAGCTGCTAATTTGCATTCAATAACATCCTACAAAACAGCAATGTCATAATGGTCAGAAAACTGTTTTCATGACAGTGGCTAACATAATATTGGCCTGGACACTGAGTTAAGATATGTTTCCAAAGAAAATAAAACCTTCCCACCGTAAGACAATTTGATCCCTAACTTAGCACCTATATTACCAAATTCAGAATTCTTCTTCAGACTTACTTTTCTGGCATGATGAAGTGAAGGAGGGACCAGAGTTCTTTGAGTGAGTTTTGGAGTGGAGTTCCGGTTATGAGCAGCCTGTGATTTGACTTGAAGTCGATCATGGTTTTATACAGGAGAGAGTCATCATTCTTCAGACGATGGGCTTCATCTACTCCAATGAAAGCCCAGTTTACACCTCCGAGGAATGACTGAAACAAAATAACAAACCAAAATATTTATTAGTATTTTCAATCCACATTAATTACAGGTTTCACATTTTGAACTTTTGTCTGGAAAACCTGGGGATGGATTTTACAATAGTTAAGGTGCAGATGTTTTTATTTAGTGGGGTAATAATGCATCATTAAAACTGAAGAACTATAGAATCCACCAACTTATGTTACGATATAATTGAAAAGGGTGGCAATCACTGACTACTCATCCAAATCATAAATGATTGTGTCTGATCAGCACAAGAATCATCACAATGGGACCAAGGAACTGCCTTCCCAGTTTTTCCTTTAGACATAATACTCAATTTTTCCCATTGTTTGTCTGTACACAGAGGGAAGTAAATATGGGGGTCAGAGTTTTAACTAGTAGATTGAGACTCATCACAGGCAATGATCAACAGCAATTTTAAAGTGCTCTCACAATGCTGCCTGCTCTTGACCTTACATGGCATGCATACTCCAGGAATAGCAGGGTCCAGCATGCTTCCCCAGTGAAGTATAACGAACACTTAAATACCCAAAATTAGATGGCTTCAAGATGAACGTTTGTTCATCTTGCCCAAGTAATGTGTTGCATTTGGACTGTCTGAGAAATATTCTTTACTAACACATGACTTCCTGTTTTTCCATTGCAACTATCTAATCTATGAATTAAACTACATTTGTTAGTGAGCAGTCTTGTCTCTAGTATGCTCTCTTTCATTTATTTCTGGCACATAAATATCAATCCCAAACTACCCTTGAAAACATAATGGCGAGCTACCTGCTTGAACAATTGCAGTCAATGTGTAGTAGGTACACCCACAGTGCTATTAGGAATGGAGTTTCAAGATTTTGATCCAGCAACACTGAAAGAATGTTAATATAGCTCCAAGTCAGGATGGTGGTGGCTTGGAGAGGAACTTACATGTCGTGATGTTCCCATGCATCTGCTGCCCTGCCTTTCCAAACAGTGAAGAGTACAGGTTTGCTAGGTGCTACCGAAAGAGCCTTAGTGAGTTTTTGCAGTGCATGTTATAGGTGGTATACGCTACCACTACTGATAATTTAGGGGGTGAATGTTGCAAGTTATAGATGAGATGTAAGGCAAATGGACTGCTTTGTCCTGGATGATATCAGGCTTCTCGAATATTGTTGGAGCTGCATCCATTCAGGCATGTGACGGATGTTCCATCACACTCCTGACAGGCACTTTTTAGATAGTGGACAGACTCTAAGGAATCAGGAGGCTATATGCCTCAGAATTCCCTGCCTCTAACCTTTGGTTTTTAAACATATTCATTCACAGGATCTGGGTGTCACAGGCCAGCCCAGTATTTATTAACCACATCACATATAGGCCGGCAGTTTCTTTTCCCAAAGGACATTAGCGAGCCAGATGGGCTTTTCTGACAATCAATAATGATTTTATGGCTGTCATTATCTTAATTTCAGATTTTTGTTGAATTCAAATTCCACTGTCTGCCATGAGGGGATTTGAACTCGCATCCCCAGAACGTTACCAGGATGTCTGGATTAACAGTCCCACGATAATACCACTAGGCCATCACTTCCCCTATTCTTATGACCATAGTATTTGTATCAGTTGTTTCCTGAGGATTCAGCAGTGGCAATGTCACTGAATGTCAAAGACAAAGGTTAAATTCCCTTTTGCCGGAGATGGTCATTGCCTGGTACTTTCATGGTGTGAATGTTACTTGCTACTTGTCAGCACAAACTGATGTTGAAAATAAATAGTACTCCCTACATTCAGGACCATGTTCCATTGGTGAAAATAGCATTAAAATACATAAGAGCAAAATACTGCAAATACTAGAAATCTAAAATTTAAAACATGTGCTGACAATACACAAATGGTAATGCAGTATTTTCCACATCAGAAAGCAATTCTGGTCATCATCCTGAAATTTTGAACTGTCTCTCTCTCCACAGATGCTACCAGAACTACTGAATATTCTGAATTTCTGAACCCAACATCATCTTTGAGATTTTTTGATTGTTAGTATAATTATATGTATTGATTTCATCAGGTGATCATATAAATTATGAGAAACTTTCCACAAATGCAAGGGATACATTTACAGCGTAGCATCCTCACTAAATACATCACAGTTGGTTGTGTATAGTGGACACTTACACTGAAAATATTTGTGACAATTACAACTTGGAATAAAAAAGCTAGAGGTGGTTACATACTCACCTTGTCCTTCAGCAAAATTTCGTATGTTGTTAACAATATATTGAATTTCAACCGCTTTGTCTGAGGATGCATCCATTCATATGTTCTTATCTGGCAGGAAAGCAAATTTATGACAATCAAAAAACTTAAGTCTGCATGTTTACTGATCAATCATTGTCCACTGACAAGGATTAAGGAGCACGCATTTAAAATACTTGAGAGTAAACACAGGCCAAAATAGGCTGTTAATTTCTCAAATAGTAATGAGCTTCTGGGATGTGTTACCAGCTTCCAGTCTGTTCACTCCTAATTCTTTCAAATGGAGTTGGGCTGTTTTTCCTTTGGGGCAGAGAACACATGATTACAATTAAATTACCTACATAAACTTAATTCAGTGTAATTCTGAAGAAGAGCCATATTAGACTCAAAGCGTTAATGCTGTTTCTTCTCCACCTGCTGAGTTTCTATAGCACTTTAATTAAGTTTTTATTTAAGTTAAGAACCAATGTTCACTGAAATCAATTTAACTGGTTTCAATCGGAGGGGTGGCAGAAACTTTGCCCCTTTATCAGCCCTGAGATTTTGCATCTATCAGGTGACTACTGGTGTGTGTGAGGTGTTGACATTCATTTCCAGACCAAGATTTTTCTCTGTTCAAACATGGAAATGACTGCGTAGTTTTTTTTTTACTGAAGTAAAGTAACTGCCTTTAGCACACAAAAACACAGATTTAGCAATTCTGCACTTGTTCTAGCATAAAACATTATTGGATTCTGCTGTCTTCTGCTAAAAGCTACAATTTCTGGTTTCTTTTCCCTACTACGGATCATCTGCTTTAATTGCACACCTGCTGCTCCCACCTTCCCTCCAACAATTGAGACAAATTCACAAATTTCTTTATCCCCGAGACCATGAGATTATCTGCCTCTGCCTCTGCTCCTTTCCTGCCATCCTATCATAGCCCACCTGACCCAAATTTCTTTCAAGGTACCTTTCTTGTAACCTTGAATTCTCATCCTTCAAGTTTTCTGCTGTCTCTCTGTGTCGCTCAGAGCTCACCCTGCCAAATCCTGCTTCCTCACTCTATTCCCATTTAACTGGTGACCACCTAACTTCCCTTACACTTCTCCTTTCCATTTGCTTTTGTCACCTGTCTCCACAAAAATAATCAAATTTTGATCCCTCTGTCATTGTAGACTACCCACACATTGCTAACTATCTTTTCATCTCCAAATTCCTTGGATACACGGTCGCTTCCCAAACCAGAAGGACCACTGGACTCGAAACATTGACTCTGCTTTCTCTCTATATGTACTGCCACACCTGCTGAATCTCTCCAGCAATTTCTACTTTTGCTTCCATTTTTCCATGTTTCCTTGAATTCCTCCAGCCAGAATATTATTCGTGCTGCAATACCTAGGCAATTCTTCTCAGGATCAAAGTGACATTCTCTTGCTTGTGGTGAAGGTAAACTATCCTTCTTCATCTTTTGCAACAAAAGCATTTTGCACCACGACCTACAACAGCCTCCTCCAAAGTCTTCCAACTCCTTGACAGCACACTCATCTAGTTCCAGTCATTATCAAAAGATCATTTGCAAAGATTTCTCTTCCCACTCCTGCACCATCTGTCACTTGCAGTGACAGCAAGGATTAATAGCTGGACTTCACCTATTTCTCATTTATCTGCTGCCTCTTAATGTCACCATTCAAAATCTGTCAGCTTTCACAATGCATTGACACCACCCAGCAACTCTTTACTGCTTCTAAATTGTCAAGAGTGTATAGTCAATGCACCATATTGGATAAGCAGAAACTTCCTCCGACTAAACATTGGACAGAAGCTATTATCTTTGATTCTCACTACAAATTGTTTTCCTTTGTCACTGACTCCACACAGCTCTCTTAGGCTGCAAGAGACGGTTCAAGTGTTTGACCCTGAGGTAAGCTTCTGATCACATATCTATGCCATCACTACGACTGCATTTTCCACTGCTATAACAGTGCACAAATCTGTCCTGGCTCAGCACATCTGTTTTTGAAACCCACAATCCACATCTTTGTTACTTCTAGACTTGACTATTCCAAAGCACCTCTGGTCAGCCGGTCACATTCTACTCTCTACAAACTTGACGGCATCCAACTTTCTCCTGCCTGGATGCTAACTTTCACCAAATTTATTTACCGTTACTTCTGTTCTTATCGACATGCATCAGCTCAGTTTTAAAATTTTTATCCTTGTTTTCAAATCCTTCCCTAGTCTCCTCCAAACTGCAATCCTCCAAGATGTCTGCTTATATTTCTGGCCTCCTATTCATTCCCCTGGCAATCAATCCAATTTCAGTAGTTATGCCTTCAGCTACCAAGGCAGTAAAGCTCTAAAATTTCATCCTTGAATGTTTGAGCAGCTCCTTCCTCCCTAAATCCCTACTTAGAACTTCCAGTCTGACACCGTCTTATGTGACTTGTGTCAAATTCTGCTGGATACTGCTTGTGGGAGCGTGAACGCCTGATCAGGAACAAAGACTCAGGAGGCAGACAGGATTCAGGCAAGTAATGGACTTCTTTCAAGCAAAAGTCAGTTAATGCAGGGTGAGGGCCAAAGGAACTTCCCCAAATCTGGCATTTTGGGATATTTAAATAAAGACTTTTTTGCTGAAAGAAATTACAGCCACAAGATATGTTGCACCTGATATTGATTTGGCTTTCAAGTTTACATTAAGTGGATTTCTCACTTAATGGCACAAAAAAATAGCTCAGACAATGCATCATTTTAAACTGACTATAGTTTCTGAATATACAGTTAAAGTTGACTTGCATTCCTTTAAAATAAAAAATAATCTCTCTGCTAGATGTGGCAACACATAACATCAAATAACAAGTTACCATATTACGGCTACTGATGTCCCCCAAGTAAACTACGACGTTCATTTCAGGTGCCCACATCTCAATTTCTCGTTGCCAGGAAGTGAGTGTTGACAGCGGAACTACTAATAGGAATGGACCATACAGCTGGTGCTCGTGGAACACATAGCTGAGAAAGGAGATGGTTTGAATGGTTTTCCCAAGACCCATTTCATCAGCAAGGATAACACTATTGTTCCTATGAAAAAAAAGCAGTAAACGATTGTTGCAAATTAGCATATTTTAAAAGCTCATTTACATCTTTCTAAGCTGTCAAAAAATGAATGCAAGGAAAGCTATTTAAACAATAACACTCATCTTGTTTCATTTTAGCTTAAGTATTTTAAAAAGGGTAGTGATAAGAAAGGATATTAATATGATGAATAGCTTTAGTGAGAATATGATATAATGGAATGCAGAAGTTGGGCAAAATACGAGTAATGGGAACATGGAAAGGAGTTGTTTCCTTATTCCATACATTCTATTTGCCTGCACCCTGAAATGAAAGAAACGAAGAAGGGGTAGAGGTGACAAAAAGATACAGAACAGGGGGGGAAAAAAAAAAGAGATATGCAGAGAACCAAGCCAAGTAAATAAGTGGCTACAATCACTGAATTATCATGCGCAATACCAGATCTAAGTGGCAAGATATAAGAATTGTTTCCAACTTAGGGTCAGACCACCTCTTGCTGTGATTATCCTGCAAGTGAGATTGTTAATTATTCACTTGGCAATTTCCTTTCTTCAGGAGATGGGCAAAAGTAAAAGTCTGAATCAGGTCTGGAACAATATCCTTAAGTAAGTTACGGTAAGCACACAGCTATGTGACAGTCGATTCCTTGCCTGAATTCAGTGTTAATTACTGTATCAGGAAGTTAAGAAAACATGATGATTCATCACAGATAGTAAGAACTGCCAATGCTGGAGTCAGAGATAACACAGTGTGGAGCTGGAGGAACACAGCAGGCCAGGCAGCATCAGAGGAGCAGGAAAGTTGACATTTTGGGTCAGGATCCTTCTTCAAATTTCCTGTTCCTCTGGTGCTGCCTGGTCTGCTGTGTTCCTCCAGCTCCACACTATGGTGATTCATCAGGACGTGCTATATAAGGGGTTGTTCAAAAAACACAGAGTACGCCACGTAGTCAGAGCAAGAGAGACTTCACCAGAATGAGACGATAGAATGAGTACCTGGGAATTTAAACCCAAGTGGGAATTTAGAGCAGAAGCGTAAAGAGTGTTTTAATTGGGGTTTATGGCAAGAAATAAAGTCTCCAAAATGAGAGGTGATCCAGACAGGAAATAAGACACAGATCAAGAAGCCTACTTGCACTGAGAACAATGGCAGCTTGATGTCAATCAATGCAGGGAAGGCTGTTGGTGAGTAGGATTGGTCAGTATCTCCAGTATTTAAAGAGAAAGTTAGGTATTTAGTTTATGTTTAAGTCTCTCATCTTTTTCTCTTGTTTTCTGAGAAAAAAATACTTAAGTTATCTTAGCAAGTTTGTAGTTATTCTCAGGGTAACAAATAGTTTTTAGAATTATGGGATGGCAAGTCAGAAGGGCCAAATGTGCAGCATGTGTGAAGTCACAGATTTAATAAGTATCCCAGACACAAACATCTGCAGGAAGTATATCAGCCACTGCACAAACTCAGGCTCCAGGTTTGGAGCTTGAGCATCAGCTCATTTTTGTGCATCTGCAAGTTAGAGGACTTCGTGGATAAACATGTTTAGCGAGATAACCACAATGACTGGAATTAAACAGGCAGAAAGGAAATAGGTGACTATTAGGCTGTCTACAAATAAAAACAAATGGGTAACGCAGCAGTCCCCTGAGTCTTTCTTGCTTGCTAATCGGTATTCTATTTTGAACTTGTGAGGTGATGATTTCTCAGCTGAGTGCAGTCAGAGCCAATGACCTTGGCACCATGGATGATTCAGCTGCACATGGGAGGTGAATGAAGAATGGAAGAGCTAAACAAGTTTGACTCCAAGGTGGTATGCTGCTTGCCTAATGCCAGGCTCAAAGATGTTAACGAGGAGTTGTAGGACATCCTTCTGGAGGACGGAAATAAACCAGTCGCGGTCCACAGTAGTATTAATGACATAAGCAAGAAGATGGATAAGGTCCTGAAAATTTATTTACGGAAATTAGGAAGGACATTAAAAAGCAGTACCTCAAGAACGATTTCAGGATTACTCCCAGTATAACATGCTATTGAGGATAAAAACAGGAGAATTAACTGAACACATGGCTGGATAACTGGTGTAGGAGTGAGAGTATCAGATTTCTGAGGCATTTGAACTGGAACTGGGGGAAGTAGGACCTGTACAAGGTGACAGATTACATGTTAACAAGACTGCGACTGATATTCCTCAGGGAGATTCGCTAAAATTATTGGGGTCATTTTAAACTAGTTTATCAGGGTGATAGGAACCTGAGAGGTAACTCAAATTGAGAGGGAATTAAGCTAGTAACAGGAAGTAGACAAGCTGTAAGGGAAGTAGAACAGCAAAGAAACAAAGCCAAGGACAGTGCATGCCTCCAATGTGGAATGATGTAAAGTCAAAATTAAGGGCAAAAAAATGCTGATGCACACAACATTCACAAGATTGCCAAATCTAAATGCACGTTTAGAGGTAAATGGTTACAATATAATTGGCATTGCAGAAACATGACTGCATGGTGACCAGGACTGGGCACTGAATATTCAAAAATATTTGACATTTAGGAAGGGAACGCAAGATGGAAAAGGAAGTGGAGTTGTGCTGATAATACAAGATGGGAATCAACATACTAGTAAGGTAAGATCACAGATCGGAAGAACAATGTCTGAAATCTGTTCGGGTGGAGCTAAGAAACAGCAAAGGACAGCAGACATTGGTTGGAGTTATATAGGCGACCAAATAGTGATGATAGCATGGGACAAGGTATAAACTAGCAGATGGGAGAAGCATGCAGCACGGGCAACATAGTTATCATGGGTGACTTCAACCTGCAAAAAGATTGTGTAAACCAATTGAGCA
>NC_063334.1:79535864-79609976 GCF_021869965.1 Rhincodon typus | reverse complement strand
CTTGATCTGGAAACAGCATCAATGGAAAGGAAATCATGACCAGCAGGTGCTGAGAGATTAGAAGGTTTCAGAATGTAATGCAGTACATAGAAAAAATTCCATCGTTGAGGTCTGTTTACGAATAAGCCACTGTCTGTGAACTATCAGCTAAGTGCTTGACAGAAAGGGACTGGAGTTCTGCTTGATGGATTAAGTGGCTGACAATGGGAGCATATAGTTGGGTGGACTACCTATTAACATGAGATAATCTTTGACATGCACATAGAATTGCAGATAAAACATAGTCCATACTGCTTGTGATTTGCTTATTAAATTTAATACATACTCATTTCTGTTTGTGTTAAATTATAAGTTACAAAAATTCAAACCTTGTTGCTTTTTTTTGGGGCAATTCAGTAAATTTGGTTCTTCCATTTATGGATCCCTGCAAGCATTATAATACTATCCATGCTATCAATTTATTTCATATTGTTCTCAAGATACCAGGGAGGACAGTGTTTCTTAAGATAAAAATATCATGGCGAACTTTGATATATAAATTAATTGCATAATGGACACATAAGAACAGTACATTAAGTGAGTGTAAAGTTTCTGGAATTTATTGGAGGAAATCACAATGCCAACTGGTTGTCATCTTTTGCAGACTGTAATGTTACTGCCTGGCATTCGTGCAAAATTGAATTTATGCTCTCATGCTCCGAAAAATGGTGACCCAAGTTTTCTGGTTTTCAGATAGTCAAAGACCAGGCATAGGATCCATAGCATTCCTGTGGGAATTGCTGGGGAAATTTGATTTTGCATCCAAAATTACACTGCCACCTGGGACTCTTTAAAAATGTCTGACTCTCTTCAAACAATTCTGACCTACTTTGCTGGATAATTATCCTGGAAATAAAAGACAGATTAAAATCATGTCCAAATCTTGAGTAACTAAACAGCTGACTCCCTCCTCTGATACCCCTCCCCTATTGCCCTATCAACCGCCAAACGTACCACCTTCCCCGACTCCCACTGGTCCTGTAACTTGCTCCCGACTACAAACTTGATACTCCAAGCCCTTAACCTCTAATTCACACCCTGACCCTCTAACTCCAACCCTCCAAATACTCAACCACCAACCTATGATTCTCCAACCAACTCCCTGTAATCCTGACTCATACCAAGAACACTTGATTGTCTGACTATTCCAACCACCAACACGTTGACCCCCACCCATCGTTTCCCCACCCCTAGTCACTCAACTCGTATCACGTGGACTGTCTACAGCCCTTACCTAACTTCACCACCCTTTGATCCATTTCCGTAATCACACTTATTCACCAACACAGTGAAAAGCTGTTTAAATATCCTAAAGCTTTGCACTGTATTAGTTAATAAACTTACCAGTATATGGCTATACTTTTAACAGTGGCATGGTATGCCCTTCTCCAATGAACTAGCACTGAGGAAGGACTCTGAATTGAATAATATCCCATGTTTCAGAAGAGATAGAGTTTGAAAGTTCCAATGAGTAATGTGGATCTCTATTGTAATTGCAGAATAAAATGGAGCAGAGTGGCAATCTGACAATGTTTGCTGCCCCATGTAGGTTCAGGCTGGTGCCAATAAACTGCTAAATGCATAACCCGAACCTTGTGTTATTGCAGAGGTGCCCGATGGGTGCTTGAAATGAATTGCTGATGAAAACGTTGACAGCAGTAATTTCTTTTACAGCCATAGGCATCTATACTGTGGTAAAAAAATTGCCGAGTATTACATCTGTTTATCTCTTGTAAACCAACAATGTCATCCTAAAATGGGGAGGGCAAGTACTCAGAGATAGTAGGAACTGCCGATGCTGGAGAATCTGAGATAACACGGTGTAGAGCTGGATGAACACAGCAGGCCAAGCAGCATCAGAGGAGCAGGAAAGCGGATATTTCGGTTCGAGACCCTACTTCAGAAATGGGGGTTTCATTTCCCATTTCTGAAGAAGGGTCTCGACCCGAAACGTCAGCTTTCCTGCTCCTCTGATGCTGCTTGGCCTGCTGTGTTCCTCCAGCTCTACACCGTGTTAGGGCAAGTACTCATCTGCCTTGTGTTTTTGCTACTGCTAAATGACCTATTTTCCCAACATCTGGGACAGCAAGCTAACACAAACCTTAGGCCTTTGCATAAATTAATGAGTGGCATAAGGTACCTTCTATAAAACTGGCATCTAAGCAATGAAGCAGGAGCTGGGTTTGCTCGACTTAGGTTTCTTCAGCAGCTGCTATGAACTCAGTAGTGATGGCTACCAATAGGTCAACCTCCTTAATTTTGCTGTCTTCCTGCTCCCCGGTACTTACATATGTGAGAATACCAATAGGGTACTAATTTTATTTAATTGAACAAGCAGCCTGAAGTCATACAAGACATGACTAGATTTTCCAATTAATATTAAATGAGGTTTGTTGGAAATTGGTGTCCCTTCAAAGCAGGTTTTCTTCTAGTATTTCCTATATAGCATGAGATCTCATTTAACTGCTGTTACAGCAGTTACTTGATTACCCCACACATAAAGAATTTCTCTTAAACAAGTCAACAGGAAGGTGAAAATGAAGACCACCAAGACCATAGTGTTCCACAAGCGCCATTTATGCAGAGTGGTTACCTTGACATCATGAGTTGCGGTCCCGTGTACATTGGCTAGGAGGATTAAATGGGTGGTCCAGAAAGTATAAACTACTAGCCCCTAGAAATAGGGACTCAGGGTCAGAGGGCAGTGATCCTTGTAGGGGGTAGTCCTCTTCAGCAATCTTCAGACCAGAAGAGCTTGAGGAAAACCTCAGGGAAGTGTTCCCTAACACTTTAGCTAGAGAACAGGATCTCTAAGGTTCTTGAGTAGATTTGTAGCTCGGTTTATGGATGCTGTGGTTGGTTCTCTCGCTGAGAGAACACGATGGTGCCTTCACAACTTTATTAAGATCAAGACAGTCCATTCTAATGGCCCGTTTGTCCTCTGCTATCAGCGAATCACCCTCAATTGGTGATTACAAGGACATTAAACTAGTAAATGGGAGGGGTGCTTGGGGAAGTCAATACAGTTTCAAAAACAAGTAACAGGACAGACAGTAAAGAAAGAGTCAAGAATCCTACTTCAGGTATGGCAGGTAATGGCAAAACCATGACAAGTACATTGGTTAAACCAAATGAGAGAAATAATAAACAGGTGAATAAAGCATCAGTGCTGAGGGATAAGTTACAGTGTATGGCCCAAATGAGAGTTCTATATACAAATGCATGGAGTGAAAGGAATAAATTAAGTGAGCTGCAGACACAAATTCAAGTTGAAAGTTATGATGTAGTAGCCATTACTGAAACACGGATACAGGTTGGGACTGGGAACTACATCATGACAGGAAAATCGTGTCGACTAATTTATTAGAGTTTTTCAAAGAAATCTCAACCAGAGTGGATAGAGGGGAAACCATTAAGTTTGTTGTATTATGACTCCCAGATGGCATTCAGTAAGGTACTTCACATAAGGTTAAATCATAGGATAAGAGTCATGCTGTTGGAGGTAGTATCTTGGCATAGATAGAGGATTGGCTCATGGGCAGGAAACAGCGTGTGGGAATAAGGGGTTCTTTTTCAGGTTAGCAGCCTGTAACCATTGGGACCACAACTGTTTACAATATATATTAATAACTTGGAGAAAGGAAGCAAAGGTAATGTAGCTAAATTTGTAGCTGACACAAAAGTAGGTGGAAAGGCAAGTTACGAGGAGGATACAAACAGTTTACAGACAAATATTGATAGGTGAACCTCACACATTGGACTATGTCAACAGGCCTCAAACACTCTTGGCCACATCATTTGACAGGGGCGAGGTGCAGTGGTGCCTTGACAGAATATGCCTTTAAAAAATGTGGAAAGGCAAACTGCATAGGGATACAAGCATTTACAGAGAGATAAATAATAGGTTAAATAAATGTACAAAAAGTTGACAAATAGAGTGTAATGGTAAAGTTTACAATTGGGGGAAGGGTAATTACAATTCAGTTAGGCAAGAACTGAGTAACATAAGTTGGGAACGGTTGCTGTCAGGGAAGAGCACCACAGAAATGTGGAGATTGTTTATGGAATGCATACTGCATGTACTCGATATATTTGTCCCTAACAGGCAGAAAAGATGCGGTCGAGTGAGGGAGCCATGGTTCTCGAGAGAGGTCGAACGACTGGTTAAGAGGAAGAAGGAGGCTTATGTAAGGTTTAGGAAAAGAGGAACGGAAAAGGCTCTAGAGGGATACAAGTTAGCCAGGAAGGAGCTGAAGAAAAGGCTTAGGAGAGCTATAAGGGGGCATGAGAAAACCTTGGCGGATAGGATGAAGGAAGACTCCAAGGCTTTTTACACGTATGTGCAGAACAAGAGAATGACCAGAGAAAGGGTAGGGCCGATCAAGAATTGTAAAGGGAATTTGTGCATAGAGCCTAAAGAGATAGGAGAGGTCCTTAATGAATACTTTTCTTCAGTATTCACAACTGAGAGGGACCTAGTTGTAGAGGAGCACGTTGTGAAACAGGCAGGTAGGCTAGAAGAGGTTGATGTTAGTAAAGAAGATGTGCTAGGAATTCTGAGGAAGTTGAAGAGAGATAAGTCCCCCGGGCCTGATAGGATTCTATGGGAAGCGAGGGATGAGATCGCAGGGCCTTTAGTGATGATCTTTTAGTCCTCACTGTCCACGGGTATAGTGCCGGAAGATTGGAAAGAGGCAAACGTCATTCCCTTGTTCAAAAAAGGGAACAGGGATAACCCCGGAAATTACAGGCCAGTTAGTCTTACGTCAGTGGTGGGCAAATTATTGGAAAGGGCTCTGAGAGACAGGATTTATGATAACTTGGAAAGGCACAGTTTGATTTGTGATAGTCAGCATGGATTTGTGAGGGGTAGATCATGCCTCACAAACCTTATTGAATTCTTTGAAGAGGTGACCAAACACATGGATGAAGGTGGAGCAGTGGATGTGGTATACATGGATTTAAGTAAGGCGTTTGATAAGGTTCCCCATGGTAGGCTCATGCAGAAGGAAAGGAGGCATGGGATAGGGGGAAATGTGGCAGATTGGATTCAGAATTGGCTGACCCTTAGAAGACAAAGGGTGGTAGTGCACGGAAAATATTCAACATGGTGTTCAGTTATGAGTGGTGTACCACAAGGATCTGTTCTGGGTCCTCTTCTATTTGTGATTTTTGTAAATGATTTGGATGAAGGAGTGAAAGGGTGGATTAGCAAGTTTGCGGACGATATGAAGGTGGGTCACATTGTGGACAGTGCGGAGGGCTGTTCTAGGTTACAAAGGGACATTGATAGAATGCAGAGCTGGGCTGAGAAGTGGCAGATGGAGTTTAACCCTGAAAAGTGTGAGATAATTCATTTTGGAAGGACAAATTTGAAAGCAGAATACAGGGTTAACGGAAAGTGTGGAGGAGCAGAGGGATCTTGGGGTTCATGTTCACAGTTCCCTGAGAGCTGCCACCCAGGTGGATAGAGTTGTTAAGAAGGCGTATGGTGTGTTAACTTTCATTAATAGAGGGATTGAGTTCATGAGCCGTGAAGTTATGCTCCAGCTATACAAAAGCCTGGTTCGGCCACATCTGCAGTATTGTGTCCAGTTCTGGTCACCTCTTTACAGGAAAGATGTGGAAGCGTTAGAAAAGGTGCAGAGGAGATTTACCAGGATGTTGCATGGAATGGAGGGAAGGTCTTACGAGGAAAGGTTGAGAGCTAGGGCTTTTCTCTTTAGAATGACAAAGGATGAGAGGTGACTTGATAGAGGTGTACAAAATGATCAGAGGTATAGAGAGAGTAGACAGCCAGAGATTTTTTCCTAGGGTGGAGGTAGCTTTTACGAGGAGACATAGTTTTAAAGTGAAAGGAGGTAGATATCAGGGAGACGTCAGAAGTTCTTTACTCAGAGAGTGGTAGGGGCGGGGAATGCATTGCCGGAGAGGGTAGTGGAGTCGGCCTCATTAGGGGCATTTAAGCGGCTATTAGATAGGCTTATGGATGATAATATAAGGTAGCGGTGGAGGTTAGATAGACCTTAGGTTTCGGGTAAAAGTTCGGCACAACATCGTGGGCTGAAGGGCCCGTACTGTGCTGTACTGTTCTATGTTCAAAAATGGAAAGTTAATCATTTTGGAAGGGAGAACAAAAGAACAATATTACTTAAGTAGATAAAAGCTGCACGTGAAACACAGAAAGCTAGCGTACAGGTGCAGGAGGTGATCAGGAAGGCTAGTGGGATGTTGGTCTTTGTTTCAAGGGGGTTGGAGTATAAGAGTAGGGAAGTCTCACTGCAATGGTACAAGGTGCCGGTGAGACCACATCTGGAGTACTGTGAGCAGTTTGTTCCCTTTATTTAAGGAAAGATACTGTTTCACTGGATACAGTTCAGACGAGGTTCACTAGGATAACCCCAGGATGGAGGGATTATCTTATGAGCAAAGGCTAAACTGGTTGGGACTCTTTTTTGGACTTTAGAAGCATGAGAGGTGATATCATTGAAACATGTAGGATTTTTAAAGAGGCTTGACAGGGTAAATGCTGAGAGGATTTTTCCCCTCATGAGAGTGTCCAGGACCAGAGGGCATAGTCTCAGAATTAAGGGGCATCAATTTAAGACTGAGATGAGGATGAATTTCTTCTTTTAGAGGGTTAAGTGTCTTTGGGACTCATTACCACAGAGAGCTGTGTGGACAGCGCCCCTATGTATATTTAAGGTTGTAACAGATAGATCCTTGATCATTAGGGGAATCTAGGGTTACAGGGAAAATGTAGGAAAGTAGATGTGAGGATGTCAAGTCAGCCATGAACCTATTGAATAGCAGAGCAGGCTCAAGGGACAGAACGACCTTCTACTCTTCTTATTTTTATGGTCTAATTATGCTAGTTTGAGAGAGATAGACAAGGACCTGTTAGAAAGGTAGTGAATTTCTGGCATGTGTCCAGTGTAATTTCCCACAGCAATATGTCCTGAATGCAACAAGGAGAGAAGTTGTATTGGATTTAGTAATGAGAGTATTAGTACCCTGATTGTGCATGAACATTTATCAAACGGTGATCATATCGAATTCAATGTTGTGTTTAAAAGTGAAAAGCACAAAACAGCTACTTGGATTTTTACATTTAGATAAGGCCGACTTTAATGAGATGAGAGAGATTGTCCACAGTAAAGTGGGAAAATCTGCAAATGGGTAAAAACAACTGAAGAACGATGGAGGATGTTTAAAGAAATATTTAATGCAGTTTATACCCTGAGAGGGAAAAGCTCTACTTCACATAAAATAAAAGCAGCCACGGACAACTAAAGAGACGATGATTATGATTCTATGACTTGTGCATTTTTTCTCAATGTTTCTAGGTGTTAATAAATATGCTAGTTTAGTGAACTTGTTTTAAATATCTATATATTTCTGCAATTGGGTTAACAAGACCAACTTACATTTAATGTCTTTAATGTGGTCATGCATGTCAAGATTATTCACAAGGAACAGCATCAAACAAATTTTGACACGAAGCCTACTACAGCCGATGATCAAAAATTTGGAGAGAGGTGTAAAGGTTGAGTGCTTTAGGGAGGGAATTACAGAGTTTTGATCCTTGCATTTGAAGCCACTGCTGGAAGGACTAAAAAATGCTCAAGGGGCCATAATTAGGGAATCAGAGTATCTCAGAGGGTTATAGAGCTGGAGGGGATAACAGATAGGGAGTGGTGAAGTCATGAAGGGATTTGAAAACAAGAATGAGAATTTTAAAATCAAGGAGCCATTGTAAACATGGGGTTGATATGTGAAAAGAGCTTAGTGCGAGTTAGGACATGGACTTCAGTGTTTTGGGTGACCTCAGTGTTTATGGAGTGTAGAATGTGGGAAGCTGGCTCAGAGTCCATTGGCATAATCAAACCTAGATATAACTTAGACATGGGCAAAAATTTCAGCAGTAGACAACCTGGGGGGATCCATTTGAAACTTACAGAATACTGAATAGCCTGGACTTGGTGAATGTTGGGAGGATGTTTCCATTGGTAGGAGAGACTAGGACATGAGGGCACAGCCTTAGAATAAAGGGGAGATCTTTTAGATTGGAGAGAAGGAGAAACCTCTTTAGCCAGACAGTGGTGAATCTATGGAATTCACTGCCACAGAAGGCTGTGGAGGCCAGGTCATGAGTATAAGATGGAGATAGATAGGTTCTTGATTGTCAAGGGGATCAAGGGTTACGGGGTAGAAAGTGGGAGAATGGGGTTGAGAAACTTATCAGCCATGATTGAATAGCAGAGCAGAATCAATGGGCTGAATGGCCTAATTTCTGCTCCTATGTCTTATGGTCTTACAACCTGGCATGTGTTGGGTCATGTAAAAGATGTCAAAGTAGGTGGTCTTATTGATGCCCTGGATTAATAGCTGAAAGCTTATCTCAGAGTCAAATATAATATCAAATCTCAAAAGGATATGAATTGTTTTAATCTGTTTCAGAAAATTGCCAAGGAGAGAAGGATGGATTTGGTCTGTGTTTCACAAATTTTGAGAAGAATGCAAAGCTTGGTTGTGGTGATCCATTTGGTACTTTTTTGATTTTTACAAATATATGAATAAATGAAACAGGATCATAAGTAGACCATTTTGCTCCTTGAACCTGCTCTGCCATTCAATAAGATCATGAATGACTGTTTGTTTCAAATTCCACATTCCCATCTACCCCTGTTAACCCTTGACTGCCAGCCTACAAAGTAATTTTTCAACCTCTCTCTTTAAAAAAATTCAATTATTTTTTCTCCACTGTATTCTGAACCAGAGGATTCCAAAATCAATGTATAATTCATTTTCTCATTTCGCAATATGCCATTCTTCAATTAAAACACAAGCACAGTAATTTTTAAGCTAAGGTAAATTAGCAGGTAACATCAGTTGGACATTTTATATTAATCCTGTCATTATAATCCTCTCCCAGTGATCACTAATCAATGGTATTTCAAAATCACAAGTGATTTTTACCCATTGGGACCCATTGTGCATTAATACTATAGTTCACATGGGAGGCCAAAATATTCTTCAGCTTATTTACACGCATTGAAGAGGACTTTTATTTGCACTCATTAGCAGATGAAGTCACTACTGTATTTTATCATTCACTTGGGACACTCCAATTTAACATGTTTCAAGGTATTCATGAAATTTTAAAATCATTTCACCTGTTCATGACTTCTGCTCCAACTGAACATCCTTTGCTTTGCAGATCCTATAGGATTAATTTACCACTTCAAGAGCTGGATTTGCATCCTCAAGGCAGGTAGCAGGAGTCAGGAATATTCCCACTTTTGTGTACCCATCTCAGAAAAACATAGCATTAGACATGCGGTTTTCATTTCAGGGGAGCAGTCAGGCCTGCATCTCCTAAAATGAGTTCAGAACCAGCCACAGAGGCTGCTAGATGTGGAGGTGGGCTGTTTAGGAGGCCTACCTTGGTGCTTTGGGACTTTGTCTCAACTATAATGAAAAACAGCAAGCCCCCTGACCCTCACCCCTTACACCTGCACACAATCCCAATACCCCTATACCCGATCACTGCCAGCTCATGCCCTCTAGCCATCCCCTTGCCTCTACATTACTGTCTGAGTCAAGCTATGCCCCTCCTTGTCTTACTAGATGGTAGTGGTCATGGGTTTGGAAGGTGCTGTATAAAGAGCCCTGGTGAATTTCTACACTGAATCGTGTAGATGGCACATATTGCTGCTACTGTGCGTCAATGATGGAGGGAGTGCGTATTTGTGGATGTATTGCTAATTAAGTGGGCTACTTTTTCCTGAATGGGGTCAAATTTCTTGAGTAATGTTGGAGTTTCACTCATTCAGGTAACTGAGGCTTATTCCATTACACGCCTGATTTGTGCATTGCACGTAATGGAGAGGATTTTGGGAGTCAGGAGGTGAGTGATTCACTGCAAGATTCCTAGCCTCTGATCTGCTGTCACAGCCAGAAAATTTATATGACTTGTCCACTTCAGTTTCTGATTTATGGCAAGTCCTAGGATATGGATAGTGAGGGATTCCCTGATGGTAATGCCATTGAATGTCAAGGGTCAATGGCTACATTTTTCTTGTGTTGGAGATGGTCATTGTCTGGCACTTGTGTGAAGTGACTGTTACTTATTATTAATTGGCCAAAGCCTGGATGTTGTGCAGATCTAATGACATTTGGACAGAGATTGCTTCGATATCCTGGGGAGTTGCAAATGGTTTTGAACACTGTGCAATCATCAGCAAACATTTCCACTCCTGACCTTATGATGGTGGGAAGCTCATTACTAAATTAGTTGATTGTGCCTGGGACACTATCCTGAGGAATTCCTGCAGAGATAACTTGGAGATGAAATGACTGAAATCCAACAACTGCAACCATCTTCCTACATGCCAGATAGGTGTGCAACCAGTGAAGAGATTCCACCCAGATTCGCATGGATTCTAGTTTTGAGAGGGCTCCTTCACGTCACACTTGTTCAAATGTGACTTTAACATCAAAGGAAGTCACTCTCACCTCATTCTGGAATTCATCTCTTTGATCCATTCTTGAACCAATGTTGAAATGAGGTCAGGAGCTGAGTGGGTCTGGTGGGATTCAAACTAATCATCACAGAGCACATTATTGCTAGGCAAGTGCTGCTTAATAGTATTGTTAACTACCCCTTCTCTCATTTTACTGGTAATCAAGAGTAGACTAATGAGGTTGGAAGTGCAGTAGTGGTGTCCTTCCCATTGGAACAGGAGGCCTAGATTCAAGTCCCACTGTTCCAGAGGAGTGTAATAATACCCCTGACTAGATTGATTTGAAAACACTGAAAGGGCTGTTGTGGCACAGTGGTAGTGCCCCTAACCAGGAGGCCTGCTTGAAGAGGTGATTAGAAAATATATAAACTGACAGGGTGGTAACTGGCCAGCTGGGTTTTTCCTGCTGTTTGTGTACAGGACATGCATGGACAATTTTCTACACTACCAGAGAGCTAGCAGTGGTGTTGAAGGGCCACAAATGTTGGAATCGGATCCCAGCCACTATTTTCACACCTCACAGACCCCCCCCAACTTCATGAAAATCCAATTGGTCTCAATTGGATATCACCTGCCCTACAAGAACCTTGATAAAACAGATGAGTTTTAGCATCATTATTATTAATGAATTATTACTATTGTTACACCCCTCTGGAGCAAATGGGACCTGAATGTAGGCCTCCTGTTCCAGTGGTAGTGACACCACTACTGCACCTTCAACCTCATTAGTTTCATAACCACCATTATTGATAATCACTTTTCATTCCAAATTCAATTAATTAGTTGAATTTACATGCCCCATCTGTTATGGCAGGATCTGAATTCATGTTACTGGATTATTCATCTAGGCCTCAGGATTACTAATCCATTGACATCACCACTGAGTTGCCATATCCCCAGTCTGAAGTTCCTCAGATATTTGTTATATACCTGATTTTCACACTGACTGCTCACCATTGGATCTTCATCAAAATCAACAATAAAGATCTCTGTAATGCAGATGTGAAGATGACCAAATTCCATGGAGTTTTATGCAATTGAATCAATCCAAGCCAATTTTGGGATAGATATGTGGCAAATTATTCACTCAGCAGTGCACCAAGGCATCAAACAGATGACATATACATTCTGCCTCAATTTTCTTTAAAAATCACTCCTGTTCATAAAGATAACCAGCAGCACAAGGATTTTTAGTGTTTTTATTGTCCAGCAGATTTTCCCCATAGTGACAGAAAATATTGTTGCCATATTGGACTCTGCCTTAATCCCAGACCCTTGTGAATGAGCTTCTATTCTATTAGTTTTGAGTTCCATTCATCACAATGTTTCTGTGGGTCACCGTTTGCTAAACCACACCCTCACCTTCAATACCCCCATCCCCATTGAAATAATTACTCTTTCTCATCCTGGTGTTTGCCCGGTATAGGCCTCCTCTCCATTTTGAGAGTTTAAGGAAAGCAGACTTCAATGGATATAGTGGACAACTGGTTTAGCCATGCACTGCCAGACCCAATGGACAACATAAAGCACTATCAGGTACTGCTCTCTTTTATGAATACAGTATTATGTACGAAAACAAAGGTAACTTCTAGGCTTCTTTTCCTAGTGTAAGACATATTTTTAAATTGTCTACCACCACCACTCCACCACCTTACCTTCAAAAAGCGAGAAGGACCCATGGTACTCTTAGCTGATCAGATGATCCCTATCTGGTGCCAATGTATGCCACTTCCTTCCTCTAACCCATTTGGCCAAATTTTCTGAGTTTACCCTGAATTTGTACTTTCCTGTAGTTTTCTATGATCTATCCTCATGCTTTTTCTGAGCTCATCTTACCTGTGGACCCATCTCCTGCTCCGTAGACCTTATTTTCAAGTTTAAAGTCAAAATACTAACAGTCCAACTTCCCTTCATGGTGTAAAATACACTTCTATATTTTAGACTATAAACTTAGAGTGAGAAAAGATACTTTGAACCAAGATACTGTGGAAGACATTGCAGTTTAAATAAATGAGTTACCAAAACTCATTACGTGTTGGGTCTATAATGTTGGCCTATTTAAGCAGTGGGGAAGATGCTAGGCACCTTGATTTCATGGATGTGTGTTTAGGGATGTTCCGCCCAATGACAGATCTCCAATTGATTTTCAACATCAACTGTTTGTGTGTACTCAGGAGTGCTGAACATAGTAACAACTTCTTGATTGGTTCCTGAGCAAGTGATTACAGTTTTGTATTTGGCCAATACAGTTAACCTATTTAGCCTCTGAAAGAGAATGCACCTAAATATCTCTCTCTCCTTTCTGTGAGGGGAGAAGTAAATGAAAAGTCAGAGCATCCAATTATTCTGTCTCTGCAAATTCCCTCCTTGAAAGGAAAAGGAAAAGAAACACTTCAAGGATGAATCTCCAACCAGTGAGTGAAAGATTGACAATCAATCAGTGAGTCTATAACTTCATATCTTACATCAAAGAATCAGAAGGGAACTAACAAAAAATAACTCACCAACACCTGTATTCTGGACTGATGCCGTAACTGTGTTTCCCTGATTTTTTTTCCTTCCAACCCATAATATTTGTACCTCTGTTTGTGTCTGTTTGTACATCTATGGTACACTTTTAGAACAGGTGCAAAGTTTATATTAGAGATTTACATTAGCAATTCATTTTTCTTGTCATTGGTTAAAACTGCTGATTGCAATACACAATGGTTTTCTTGTTAATGATAAAACCTGATGTGAATATTTTTACCTAACTGTCTAATTCAAGTTACAAGTGAGCAATTAGGGTTCCATTAATTTTTTGTATTTCTGAGAATCCAGGTCGATTTCTATCTCACTGCCTGAGAGATTCTTGACACTGGTTCCTACTTTGGCAGACCTTTGTTAACAGTTCATTCGCATCAATTTCTTATTCTTTCTCCTATAAATCTACTCTCCACCCCCCATCTCGTCAAAAGGCCAGCCCTTGATCTCTATTGATTAGAACAAATTTAATTGAAGCACCACTCTCTTGTCCTGCATTAACTACCAAGAAAAAAACAAATAATTCCTTGCCTGTTATGTTATTGAGTCTCATCCCAAGTGCACTCTTAGGACATAGTTGAAATAAAGTTAACTAAAATATGAAGATCCTGTATTTTCAGTGTTTCTCATTCCAGTTCTTTCCCATTGTAGCAGTGTAGTGTTTTTCTTCTACACTGAAGATCTAATTTCTTCAATAAAAGTAAGTTCAGTTCTCAAGTCATATTCAATTTGAAATGTTCACTCTGTTTTTCTCTCTCCACAGACGCTGTCTGACTTATTGAGTATTTGCAACACGTCTGTCTTTTTAAACATCATTTTTCAATGTGATTTTTTTAGAAGAAGGAGGATGTGTGGAAGCTAGTTACCGAGTGGTATTCTATGCCTTTTTGGAACATGTGTTAGTCTCTACCTTCCTTGTGCTTGGTCATACAACATGAGGAAAAATGCCTTTGCTCAAAGGGTAGGGAACTTGCAAATTTCTCTACCACAGAAGTTGGTGAACATATTCAAGAGATAGATAGATTTCTAGATTTTAAAGGCATCAAGGGGTATGGGGAGAAACTGGGAATAAAGCATTGAGGTAGAGGTGCAGGCATGACCCTATTGAATGGCTGAACAGGCTTGAAGGGCCGAATAGCCTATTCCTGCTCCTAGGCTCTATACTTCTACAAGATGGTTCTATAGATGTTACTTCTACATATAACACCTCATCTGGCATATTACTAGGTGCAACTAGAGTTATTTGAGTGAGATGACTGAGTGATATGAATGTGGCACACCCTGAATATGTCCTCTCCTGTAGCTAGGTATTGCCTCTATAATTTCCTGTGATCTATGTGAATGCAAGTTTCGAGTCACCAAGCAATAAGATTATTGAAAGTGTCTACTGACTATTTTATCTAAATTCCCAACTCAATGCCACACCTCTTCCCTTGCATGTTGAATATGACCATTACAAATTCTCAAAAATATATATCTGAACATTTATAAATTTAAATATGGCTGTTCTTGTCACTTCTGTCACATGCATCTGTTATACATTGCTCTCATATTGTCATACAGTTTGTGAATTAGTAGTCCTATGACAATCATTTGTAATTGCTTGGTTGCTGTAGTTGCTTCATAATTTTTTTTAGGATGCTTTCACATGCTGAATGACTGTATTGAACAACAGTGCTAAAATAATCAGAATCTTTTTGTAATTAGGCCCCGCAAGATTCAAGTCCTAGTTTAGCAAAGAATGAAGGACTTAAAATAGTCCATTTCTGCCAATCCCATTTGATCTTCATAGTTCATGCAACTCTGTAATGAAGTCTACCTCTCCAAGAGTGGACATAACAACACTGGTTTTTGTCAATATTACGGAGGATGCTGCAGGTTTATGGGAAATAGATTGATTTTGCACTCTGCATTTTTTTTCCTCCTGACATCTAAGTAAACCTACATAACAAATAAAAAGAATGTTCAGAAAAACATTTTCAAACAGAGCTTATGAGAACTCCGAGCAAAAGTAGGCAATTCAGCTCCTCATGTCTGTTCTGCCATTTAATACAATCGTGGCTGATCTCCACTTGTTGGAATTTAGAAGAATGAGAGGTGATTTCATTGAAACATATAGGATTCTTGACAGGATAAATGCTGAGAAGATGACTCCCCTAATGGGAGTGTCTAGGACCAGAGATCATAGTCTCACAAATAAGGGGTGTCAATTTAAGACTCAGATGGGGAGGAATTTCTTCTCTCAGAAGGTTGAGATTGTTTGGAACTCCTTGCCAAATACAGCAGTGTGGGCAGAATCCTTGCATGTATTTAAGACTGAAATGGATAGATTCTTGATCAATAGGGGAAGGGTTGATCAAGGATTATGGGGAAAGGGCAGGATAGTGGACAGTAGGAGTGTCGGATCATCATAGTCCTACTAAATGGTGGAGCAAGCTTTGGGGCCAAATGGCCCACTCCTATTCCTGTTTCTTATGGTCACCTTGGCCTCAACTCTACTTTCCTGCCCAATGTGGCAATACATTGTGTGCTATGTAGCTGTTGTACACTGTTTACATGCATGAATTGAATGTCTAGGGCAGACACAATAAGCATGAATTGAATGTCTAGGGCAGACACAATAAGCATGGATTGAATGTCTAGGGCAGACACAACAAGCTTGGATTATACAAGCTTTAAGCTTACAGAGATCTCTGAAACCACAAACCTCTGCTCATTATCCCCTGCTCCTACTCAGCTGCGTCCAGACTTTTGTTTTATTGATCCATTAAAGAACTCATCTTGCCCACGTTAGATCTATATGTTAGGTTCTGCCTTTATTTTATATGGTTACAATGCAGATTTGTTGCAAATTTGGAGAATGGACCACCTTACATCACCTTTTGTGAATCAACAAATTAGTAGTACAATTCTATAGCCAGCTCCTAGGCATTATTGCCGTGTGATTTGTGGAGCCTTGTGAAAACTGGTTGCTTTGTTTCTTGCATTACAACATTCCCTACACTTCAGGAACACTGAATTGGTTGTAGGGCACTTAGCAGTGACCTAAGGTTATGAAAGGTGCTTTATTAATATTAAAAATAGAAGTTACTGATATTACATATTCTGAAGTATGAATAATTGCTAGTTTAAAAAACTTCTGATACCATTATACAAACTTGCTGTTCTCTTGCTATCACCTTTATACATTTATAATTTATTTTGAACTCCCTATGAAGAGTCCTGGCTTATTTTTCCTAATTCGAATCAGAAAATATTCTGAACATTATTCTCAGTAGTTTAAAAAATGCAAAATGCTACAGATGCGGAAAATCTGAACTACAAACAGGAAAAAAAGCATTCAGCAGGTCAGGAAGGATCTGTTGTTTGAGGAAAACTATTCTTTCTCCACAGAGGCTGCCTGACATGCTGAGTGTTTCCAGAAAGTTTTTGTTATTCTATTCCCTCAGTAATGGATAAAGAATTACTCACATCCCAAAATAACTTTGCCTAATATTACAAGTATGAATTAACTATTAAGAATTATTATAGATTATCACCTGTTGCTTAATATGGTTGGTAGTTTAACCTTGTATATTAGGGAGTCACAGAGGTCTGTAGCACAGAAAAAGACCTTTTGGCCCATCACATCTGTGCCAGTCAAAAACAATCACCGATCTATTCTAATCTCATTGTCCAGCACTCGGCATCACAAGTGCACATTTAAATACTTTTTAAATGTTATGAGGGTTTCTGCCTCTACCACCCTTACAGGCAGTGAGTTCCAGGTTCCCATCACACTCTGGGTGAAAACATTTTTCCTCACATCTCCCCTAAACCTTCTGCCTTCATTTAAATCTATGTCCCCAGTTAAATGATCCCCCCCCATCAATGGGAAAAGTCTATTCCTGTCTACCCTATCTATGCCCCTCATGATTTCATGAATTTTAATCATGTTCCCTCTCAATCTCCATTGCTTTAAGGACATCAACCCCAGTCTGTACAATCTCTCTTCATAACTGAAACTGTCCAGCCCAGGCAGATCTGCATCCTCTTAAGTGCAATCACATTCCTCCTATTGTGTGGATTCCAGAACTGCATGCAACACTAGCTGTGGCTTAACCACAATTTTATGTTTTATAGTTCCAGGATAACTCTTACACTCAATGCCTTATCTAATAAGGGCAAGTAAGCCATTTGCCTTCTTAACCCCTTTATCCACCTTTCCTGAAATCTTCAGGGACCGAACCTTGGTGCTTCCCTTACCTTCTGGTGAGTTACAAGCTATTAATCAGGATAGCAGCAGAGTTATTAAAAGTGTTCTTAATGCATCTCAGTGAGGGAGGAAAAAAACAGACTTGATTTCTGTTCCCTATCAATTCCTAGAAAATGTTTTTGTGGACTTTGAGTGAGACTAGGTTTTACTCCACTTGTGTGAAGTTAAGCATCAGTTATTAACACCACACCACAGTGCTATATGATCTTAGCTATGTATATAACTGAATATTTGAGATTAGTTTATTACCCACTGTGACAATAGTATTTTATCAAACAATATTTACAACAAATGCATAATAGTAACAAAATAAAATGCATCAATGATTATTGTATATTTATTATTAATGTTAAGTATTGGAGAACCACTCCATGTACTTTATGTTGCTGTAAAACATGGTACATATGAAAACCAATCTTGGGCTCGATTATGTAACTTTTATCTTTAAAATTTGCTTCCGTCTTGATCTACTAGTATGATTCACTAGAATCCCTAAAGAGGCTATTTGGCCTATCCGGTCTCCCACCCAGACCCAACCCCCTCCACCCTATCCCCAAACCCCGCATTTAGCATGGCCAATCCACCTAACCCTCACATCTCTGGACTGTGGGAGGAAACCCACAGACACAGGGAGAAGTGCAAACTCCACACACACACAATCGAACCAGGGTCCCTGCCACTGAGGCACCTAGTTGTGAAACGCAACCTATTCTGAAGATGGGTCACTGGAATCGAAATGTTAACTCTGATTTCTCTCCACAGACCTGCTGAGTTTTTTTTTCCAGCAGTGCCTAGTTCGTGACAAAATTAGCGTAAGAACGCTGCTCGACAACAATCGACCTGGCAAAGATGAAATAGTATTATTTCTCAGATTGCAATTTAAACACTGCGCATTACAGGACACATTTGTTCCTTACCTTTTCTTTTCGATAGAATACGCATAGACCAGCTCAACATTTTTAACTTTTAGAAATCCGGGCGCGGAATCGCAAGAATTCCGTAATTGCTTGCGCTCAATCTGAAATTGGTCGATCTCAAAAGCTTCATTGTATTGTCTTTGACTTAACGTTCTAATTTCATTCTTAGACTGAATATTAACACATTTCTGTTAGCATTTGGAAAGTTAAAATAACAATCTAGATTTACGGGTAATCAGTAATTTTCTTACAGGCGAATTAATTGTTATGCAAATAAACCATTTAGCGCCCATCAATAAGATATGTTGTAAAAACTCTCCCTCCCTCTCAATGTAGAGCTGGAGGAACACAGCAGGTCAGGCAGCATCAGAGTTCTGAGGAAGAGTCCCGACCCGAAGCGCCCTACTCCGCTGATGCTGCCTGCCCTGCTGTGTTCCTCCAGTTCCATACAGTGTTGACTCTGACTCCAGCATCTGCAGTTCTTGGTTCTGTCGGTCCCTCCCTATCAATTTGTCTTCCAAGAAAGCAGATCCAGGAAATTCACAGGAAGGAACGACAAACATTCTGAAATATGCCCCATTTAGAAACGAAATTCGTTGCTTTCAGAAGATATTGAGGAAAGACTGGAGAGTGGACAGAGGTACCTAATTTGAATATTATTAGCGTTATAACATTTCAGTTGTGTGCTCAGCTTGCAGAAAATGACATTGCTCTGTTTAGAGTAGAGAAAGACTTAGATTTTGGGGGAGTGGAAGGGGGTGGAGTGATGGAACAAGTAGGAAGGAACTTTTTTCATCAAAGAAGTTGGGGGGAAAGTGAAGGTCAAAGATAAATGTTTCTTTTCACAAACAGTTGTCAAGATCTCAAACGCACAACCTGAGATTTTTGAAAGCAGATTCCACAGGAAATTACAAAACACAATTGCCCACGTATCTGAAACAAGTCGAAGGTACACGGTTATGGGATGAAAGCTGGGGGCATGGGACTAAACTGGACAGCTCATTCAAAGAGCTGGCAAAGGCATGATGGGCTGAACGGCCTCTTCTGTGCGTAATGATCTTAAGGTATGAATATTTTCCCGTTATTTTTCAACGGATGTACAGACGTGTCAGTACAAATCAACTACGAGATGGGGTAGATTCCTTGACTGCGTCTTCAGTAGTGGAACTGAAAGTGATCGATTCATTCGACTCTTTTAGATACTCAACTACAGCGTTCTCCAGCTACACATTGACAATGTAACGGCACGGAAATATAAACATTTGTCGGATTCTCGTGGAAGATTTTATTCGCAGTTCATTTCAATATTGAAAAAACATGGTTGTCAAACTTTTTTTTCTGAACGGACTATGCTACTGCGGAAAGGGCAGATCCTCAGTTGATCAGTTTCCCCTTGCATATTACAATATTACCGCTCTCAAAAGATTTGAGCAATTTATTCACGAGCAATTTTGTCATAGTAGGTTAACACAGGGATTCAGTTTAAATGTTTGTTGTTTCGGTCCTGGCACACCAGATTGATGTTCAGCCCAGCATCCGTTGTAAAGATACCCGCTGCTGATATATTAGACATTTAAAATGAAATCATATAGAGACAGAATTGTCTTTCCTTCGTTTCTAGATTTACTAAGAAGGTCGTTATATAATAACCGCATCAATTCAGAATAATCGGACGTTGATAATAATAATTCCATGGCATTCTATATTTTAATCTAACAAACCCCCCAATGTCAATGACATTTTCTGTCTACTTCAAGTAAGATCAGTTTCACCTGGTTAGGAAGCGCAGTAATTACTGATGTATTTAAAACACGGAATACGAAGATGATGCACTTTTCTAACGTTTCAACTTCAATCATCCAATTTCGTTGAGCTTGAATTTTTAGAGCTTCACTCTGCTTTTCAATATGCAAAAATACCGCTGTGGCAAAGTGTGTATAGGTATGATCAAGAGGATATACTTACAGACTCGAGGAAGCTGTTGAAACTATTTCGTGTTGTCAAGCTGACAAAGTTGAAGATGTGATTTAATTGACAAAAATGTATTTCGCAATGACACAATAATTCAGTACTTTAAAAACTTCAGTAGAAGGAACTGCGAAACAATACTGCCGTTCATTTCCCATTGCCTTGTACGGGAGCACTTTGACATCAACAAATCAGTGGTTACGTTGCCAACATTTATCATCCGCCGGGTTTCCTTGTCCTATTTGATGTTTAAGGTTTCACCTGAAATTTACGACTTTTTCAACTGCACATAAGATCAAGACCTTTATAAAGCGCGCACAACGTTACTGCTTTGAACCGCTCTGTGGCAGTTGGCATACCCAGGACCAAACAGCGGGAAGCGAGAGCTTCACTTTCCCGAGATACAGCCGTCCAGGTGGTAGATAGAAGCGAAGCCGGCAGCTGCTGCTGCAGTTATTATTCCAAACCGACGAGATGGTCTAATGTTGCAGCCTGATTTTCATGCAACGTTAGTAGCATTGAGCGATGTTATATTGTTAGGGTGAAACAAAAGATACTTGCAAGTACCACTTAAAACACACACACGTTGATTGTTTTTTACTGAAGAAGAGCCTAGGCCCGAAACGTCAGCCTTCCTGCTCGTCTGATGCTGCTTGGCCTGCTGTGTTCATCCAGCTCTACACCTTGTTATCTCACGTCGATTGTTTTTTCGCCAGTTGAATGTTTTGTATCCAACAACGTTTTTCAATTATCTGAAGTTTTTTTTGAACTTTAAAATAAGTCATCTCGAGGCATAAAAAGTTAATTCACCTTTAAGGAAATCACAAACTAACTGGAACAGATTTGGACGCAGAATTCTGATAGACCTTTCTATATGATAGGATAAGTGGTGGTAATCCTGGTTACCTGAAGTTACTGTGATCTTATGGCTATAATTCGAAGGACCATCACATTGACTACACTAGGTGAACGGATTGTCTTCAAGAGGTTTGCTAGAATTGATCAACCTGTCCCTGTATTTTTCTAGTATGTACAAGCATCAGGTTACTTGAAAGACTTTACATAAACCCAAATGAGAAGTGATAGAAACCTAGAAAATAGTTAGAATATGCTAGTCATTTCTTGTCAAGGTGAACATGTTGCAACCATTTCTATATGAAACGGTTCAATACAACTGCCCTTATTTTCTACAATACGTTTACAAATTGCTCAATGAAGGTTTCACATCTAACTTTCGGAAGTGAATCCGCAATTTTATGCTTTGCGAAACCTGCAGATAAGCTCCAATCATTCTCTAGATTCAAAAAAAAATCGTACCGCCCCTTCCAGGAATTCAGTGAAATGCAACGTTAATTGGTACATTCCATGCAGTCTAATTTCCAATTGACTAAAACAAAGCTTCATTGTTTCACGAAGTCAGTCACATTTAATAGATTTAAATCGGAAAGATGAGTGACACAATTAATAGTGATGATCGACACATTGAACAAAAATTGAAATTTTATAGCAATGTACCTGAAGGCCAAATCGCGATAGATACGATGGGGGTGTTGTTGCCTTTGCTTTTGAAACTTTATATACATTTCAGGATAGGAGAACCTATTTAAACCATTTACAAGATTGAAGCTATTAATGTTGATCTGTAATTTTGCATATCTAGATTAGTCATTTTTTGTTAATATAACACAATTCGGCTAAATTTATATTTTGTTATTATCACAATGGACAATTAATGAACATAATGGTAACCGTAAAGGAGTAGATTTTTAATTCACAAATGGAAGACAATTATGCACACCACAAAGTCCCACAAGCAGTGATTTTATAAAGGATGAGTTAATCTGTTTTGAAAGTATTTATTGAAGGAAAATTACAGAGCAAGACATCTTAATTGTCCTTGAGAAGGTGGAGTTGAACTGCTCCATTGAATGGCTGCAGTCTATTTGGTAGAAGGACACTAAGTGCTGTTAGGGAGGGAGGTTCAGAATTTGGACTAGACAGTGAATGAATGATACAGTTTCAAGTGAGGATGCTCAGTGGCTTGGAGGGGTTTTGCAGCTGGTAGTTCCTGCATCTCTGCTGTCTTTCTCCTTCTCGAGGTCATTGGGTTTGGAAGGTTCTGTCGAATGAGCCTTGGTGAATTATTGCAGTGTGTCATGTTGATGATATATACCACTGCTGTTGTGCATTGGAGAGATTGCCACTATTCCACCACCTTGAATATTCAATCAAGTGGACTACATTGCTCTGGGTGACTGAGCATTTTGAGTATTATTGGAGCTGCACTCATGCAGGTAAGTGGAGAATATTCTATCACACTCCTAACTTGTGCCTTAAACAGGCTTTGGGGAGTTAGGCAGTGAGTTACTTGCTGCAGAATTCCTAGCCTTTGACGTTTTCTTGTAACCTTCTTATATGCTGGCTCAATTCAGTTTCTAATCAATAGTAAACCCAGGATATTAGTAGTGCGGATTCAGTGATGGTAATGCCATTGAATTTAAAGAAGTGGTTGTATTCTTTCCTGTTGAAGAGAACCATTGCCTGGCATATATGTGGTGCAAATGTTGCATGTGGTTCATCAACCTGAGCCTCAATGTTGTTCACATCTTGCTGCAGTTAGTCCCTGAAGAATCATGAAAGATCACTTATCTTACGATTGAGAGAAGTTCATTGAAGCAGAGGAAGATAGTTGGATGAGAACTCAACCCTGAGGAACTTGGGGCTCTTGTGTAGTGTTCTGGTTCAGGAGGCCCAGGTTCAAGTTCCACATGCTCCAGAGGTGTATAGTAACATCTTTGAACAGGCTGATGAGAGAATGTCTGTCTGTTTACCTTGAGGAATTATAGTGCTCTTGTAATGCGGTGGTAAGATCCCTACTCTGAACCAAGAGACCTTGGTTCGAGTGTCACCTGCTTCAAAGGCATTGCATAACAATCTAAACAAATTTGTTAAATTATGCTAGATATTTTAACTGAGATCTTGTAGTACTATGGTAACATCCCAACTCTGAGTTGGAAAGCCTGTGTTTAAGTCTGACCTGCTCAAAAGTGTGTCAATTGAAATGTATACAAATCTTAGGGCCTTGACAAAGTAAATGTTGAATGGCTGTTCCTCTTGACTGGGCTGTGTAATTATGAATATTATGTTATGAAAGGGCTCTTGTGGTGCACTAGTAGTGTCCATACCTCTGGACCAGGAGTCTCGGGTTCAATTCCTACTGCTCCAGAGGTATATAATAACATCCCTGAAATGATTGATTAGAAGTACTAATCCAAGGAACTCCTGCAATGATGTCAGAGAGGATTGACCTCCAACAGCCTTTTTTTTTGGTCAAAGGTAGGAGTCCAAACAATGGAATTTTCCACTGATTCTCATTTACCTGAGTTTTGCTCAGATATGTTGATGTCACAGTTAGTCAAGGAGCCTTGATACCAAAGATAATCATCTTCACTTCCTCTCTTGAATCCAGCTCTTCTTTCCATATTTGGACCAAGATGGTAATGAGATTAGTAACTAGGTGGGTCTAGTGGAACCCAAATGGAGCATCAACAAGCAGGTTATTGTTGAGTAACTGCCACATGATACCACACTCCACAACCCTTTCTTTTCCTTTGCTGCAGTTTGAAATGGATAGTAATTGATTATGTTGGATTTCTCTTGTCTTTTTGTGGACAGCAAATATCTGGGCAATTTTCCATATTGTCACATACCAGTGTTGTGGCCATATTGGAACAGTTTGGCTATATGCATGGCCTGTTCTGGAGAGCAAATTTTCAGTACCATCCCTGGGATGATCAGGCTCTACTGCCTTTGTAATATCCATTGCCTTCAACCATTTCTGGATATCTCATGGAGTGAATCAAATTGACTGGCATTTGTGTTACCTTTGGACCTCAGGAAAATGCTGTGATGGATCATCCACTCATTATTTTTGGTTGAAATGCAAACGTTTCAACCTAAACCTTTACACTGATATGCTACATTCTTCCATCATTGTGGATGGGGATATTTGGTGAGACTCCTCCTCAGTTGTTACTGCCCACCATCATTTATGCTTGGTTGTGGCAAGATGGCAGAACTTACACTTGATCTACTGATGGAATTAAGGTGATGTATAGCAGCATTTGATAACTTGTCACTGTTTGTCACACAAGTAGTCCTGCATTAAAGTTTCACCAGGTTAACTCCTCATTTTTATGTATGCTTGGTGCTGCTCCTGGTAGAACCTCCTGCACTTTTCATTCAACCGAGGTTGATTTCTCAGCTATGGTAATGGTAGAGGGGGGACGTACTAAGCCATGGTATGACATTTTGTGGTTGTCTACAATTCTACTGCTGCTGATGGTCCATAACAACTGCTGTGACCGGAGTTGCTCGATCTGTTCAAAATCTAAGCCATTCAGCTTCTGTCACACAACACAATGGAGGGTATCCTTGATACAGGTCCTTGTCTCCATGAGTGTTAATCACCCTATAAATACTGTCATGATTAGATGCATCTGCTGCAGTTAAATTGGTGAGGATAAGATCTAATATGTTTTTCCCTTGTTGAATCCCTCGCTATCTGCGACAGACCCAGGCTAACGGCATTGTTCTTTAGGATTCAGCCAGCTTAGTCAGTAAGACCATAAGAACAATAAGGCACAGAAGCAGAAGCAGGCCATTCAGCCCATTGAATCTGCTCTGCAATTCAATGAGATAATTGTTGATCTGATAATCCTGAACTCCTGTTTTCTGTCTTTTCCCTGACTGATTAAATATCTCCATAGATTAGCCTTGAATATAATTAACAATACAACCTCCTACAGTTCTCTGCAGTGAAGAATTCCAACGATTCAGTACCCTAAAAAAGAAGAAATTACTCCTCAGCTCTGCCTTAAATGGCCAACAATTCACTCTGAAATTATGCTTTCTAGTCCTAGACACTCTCTCGAACAGAAGCAATCTCTTTGCATTTACCCTACCCCTTAGAATATTCTATGTTTCAACGAGGCCACCTCTTATTCTTCGAAACTCTAATGAGTACAGCCCAACATATTCAACCTCTCCTCACAAGACAATCCCCCTATAGCCAAGATAAACCTAATAAATCTTCTCTGGATTGTCTCCAGTGTTTTTACATCATTCCTTCAACAAGGGGACCAAAATGGTTCACAATATTCTTGGTGTGATCTAGCTAGTGTCTTGCATCATTTTAGCAAGCTTTCCCAAGTTTTATAATCCATTCCCTTTGATATAAAGCCATGGGATGTGGGCACAGCTGGTTGGGCCAGCATTAATTACCTATGTCTCGTTACCCTTGAGAAGGTGGTGGTGAGCTTCCTTCTTGAGCTGCAGAAGTCTGTGTGTGGTAGGTAGACCCACAATGCCATTAGGGAGTGGTTGCAGGATTTTAACTCAATGACAATGAAGGAATGGCAACATTTTTTCAAGTCATGATGGAGGGTGTCTTGGAGGGGAAATTACAAGAGATGGTGTTCTAGTGTATCTTTTGCCCATGTCCTTCAAGATGGAAGTGGTCCTGGGTTTGGAAGGTCTTCTTCTGAATAGACCAGGGAGGGCAGCATTTAGAGTCAAAAAGATGTACAGCATGGAAGCAGACCCTTCAGTTCAACTCATGCATACTGACCAGATATCCTAAATTAATCTAGTCCCATTTGCCCGCATTTTGCCTATGTCCCTCTAACCCCTTCCTGTTCATGTACCCATCGAGATGCTTTTTTAAATATTGTAAGTGTACCAGCCTCCATCACTTCTTCTGGTAGTTCATTCTGTACATTCCATACCACCCTCTGCATGAAAAGTTGTCCCTTGGGTCCTTTTTATGTTTTTTTTTCTCTCTCACCTTTAAACTTATCCCCTGTAGTTTTGGATTTCACTACCCTCAGAAAAAGACCTTGGCTATTCACCCTATCAATGCCCCTTTTGATTTTATAAATGTCTTCAAGGTCACCCATCAGTCTCTGACACTGTAGGGAAAATAGCCCCACGCTACTCTGCCTCTCCCTATAGCTCAAACTCTCCAAACCCAGCAACATCTTTTTTTGCACCCTTTCACGTTTCACAACATGCTTCCAAAGCAGGGAGACCAGAATTGCACGCAGCATTCCAAAAGTAGCCTAATCAATGTACAGCTGCAACATAACATCCCAACTCCTATACTCAATGCACTAACCAATAAAGGCAAGTGTACTAAATGCATTCTCCACTACTCCATCTACCTGCAACTCCTCCGTCAAGGAACCATGAACCTGACCTCCAAGGTCTCTTTGCTCAGTGATGATCCCCAGGACTGTACCATTAAGTGTATACGTCCTGCCCTGGTTTGCCTTACCAAAACACAACACCTCACATTTATCTAAATTAAACTCCATCTGCCACTCCTCGGCTTATTGGCTGTTTTGATCAAGGTCCCATTGTTCTCTGAGATAACCTTCTTCATTATACACTGCACCGCCAATTTTGGAGTCCTTGAAAACCTACTAACCATTCCTCCTATTTCCACATCTAAATCATTTACATAAATGAGGAAAAAGCACTGGAAGCAGCGCTGATCCTTGCAGCATAACACTGGCCACAGGCTTCCAGTCTGAAAAAACAACCCTCCATCACCACCCTCTGTTTCCTACCTTCAAGCCAATATTGTATCCAAATGGGTAGCTCTCCCTGTATTCCATTTGATCTAACCTTGCTAACCAGTCTGCCATGTGGAACATTGTCAAACACTGTGCTGAAGTCCGTATAGACAATGTCCACTGCTCTACCTTTATCATTTCCTTCATCACTTCTTCAAAAAACCCAATCAAGTTAGTGAGACATGATTTCTTAACAGAAAATATCATGGGTAACTTTGATACATAAGTTAATTGCATAACGGCTACATAAGAACGGTACGTTAAGTGAGTGTGAAGTTTCTGGAGTTTAGCCTAGGAGACCAAATCCAACTGGTTGTCATCTACTGTAATGTTACTGCCTGGAATTCATGCAAAATTGAATTTACTCCCTTGTGCTCCTAAAAAATGGTGACTCAAGTTTTCTGGCTTTCAGATAGTCAGGGACCAGACATAGGACCTATAGTATTCCCTTGGGGATAGCTGTGGAAATTTGACCTTCAGTCCACAAGTTGTTCCAGGAATGGCATGTGGCATGATGGGGCTAGAATCAGATGTGAGGGACACCATAGGGTTGAGTTCGGTAGTTAATGAGTTGAATTTGTTAAATTGCAGTGAGAAAACGTGCTTGGCTTCATGAAAGAATTCCTCCAAAAACCCGACGTAACTCAGACTTCACCAAGAAAAATGTAAGATTCAGTCCAGTGAAGTTAAGGAAGTGAATGAAAAAGTCATTGATGTGCAACTGAGGGAAATTCGGAGCAAAGCTGATGAAATTTTCAAATTCCAGGAAAGATCGGGACATGTCATCATTGCAATCATCAATGTATCAGAAGGAACAAATTGAGAGAGAGGACCTGAGTAGGAATGGGACAAAAATTGTTCCATGTATCACACATCTTCCTGTGTCCTTGGCCCTTCCACCCCTTCCTCTAAACATGCATCTCTAATTTTTCCCAATTCTGATGTCATTGTTTTTGTTAAATGGACAAACTGCATCTTTTTGTCTTAGGACCCACTCTCAACATTTTTAAGTCTCTCATTATGTCTGTTTGAGGAATTTTCTATTTCAAAAATATACTTGATTCATAAAAAAATCTTTATTTGTATAGTCACTAAAGCAGTTCTGTTCTGTACAGTAGCATATGGAGAAACAAATATTAGAGTTTGGCTCTGTCCTGCAAACAAGACAAAGGCATTTTTCTCTTATACAAGACTATATTTACACATATCTGAGGTACGGAGCTGGTGGGGTGGTGGTTCTGATAACTGAATGGACCCTGATTTATCTTCAGCAGAAAGACCTTAGAGAGTGGCCTTTCCCCACTGTGCCTTGGCGACAAGCTACCCTGAGCTCTAGTGCATCTCTCAACACCATAGTCCTGGACCTTGAATTGTGCCTGTCACAATACTCAGTTGGGGTTAACACTTTCAACTGGCAGACCAAAGAGCATCTTTCACTGAGTTGATGGTCCTGAAGATGCAGTCAATGTTTGTATTGATGTGCGTCCTGGGGAACAAGCTGTAGAGCAGAGTCCTGCATCACAGACCTCCTTGGGATGAACCTCAACACAAACCACTGCATTTCTCTCCAGACTTCCTTTGCAAAGGCACATTCCAGAAGGGGATATGTAACAGTCTCTATCCTCTTAGCCGCTTTGAGGGCAACATGCAGTGGCGCAAAGTCTAGGCGTATATGAAGGATCCCACTGGTAAGTGTCCTTCTCACCATCAGCCAAGCAATGGCGTGGTGCTTGTTGGAAAACTCTGGTGATAAGACATTCTGTCAAATTGCTTTGACAGTCTGCTTAGGAAACAACCCAATAGGATCAGTTCTCTCCTTTTCCCGCAGGGTCTCGGACACTACATGCTAAAAATTTCCTGATGGACTTGTGGTCAAAGGGTGTTTTGCTTTGCTCATTTCTTCATGAAGGACAGGTGATATGGAATGGTCCAACCACTTGGAGTGTTCCGCAGCAGTGAAGCCAGACCCATCCTTCACAACACCAGGGACAGGTAGAATCTCAAAATTTGGTGTTTGCAAAGGGTCTACACACAACTTAATGCAACCACACACAAAGGTGGCCATCAGGATGAGGGTGGTGTTGGGTATATTCTTTCCTCTCTTCACCACACACACCCCCCACCCTGTCCTATCCGGGGTTTTGTACATGGTGTCCTTGTGGACACGGTACACCTTAGACCTCCAGATGAACTGGAAGATGGTTTGGGTAACTGCAATAGTGCAGGTTCTGGGAATGGGCCGGATTCCGCCTTACCTTGGCAATATGGTCATCCCAAGCTTTTGCGCACACTCCAGCCCCACCAAACCATATTCCAGCACCTTTAGGTAATCTGTCTTGATGATGAAAGTGATAAAGGATCAGTTGGCCCAGTTCCCATTTCTGTTTGAGGTATGATTAAAGATTAATTAATTCCCTGTAGATGATAAATTTTCTGAAAGATTTGAGTTTGCATTTCAGAAGAAAAAATCACTAAAGACTCAGTGTGACACTGGAAAAGATGATAGACTAAGGAGTAGCCATGATCTGTTAGCTCTTAGTTGAGTGATGTAATGCCTGCAGAACTTAGTTTGTCATCAACTAACGCCACAGAAAATTAAGTAAGAAACATTTTTTTTGAAAGAAAATGTAGATAGAGGTTATCACACATCAATGCCAATATAAAATAAGTGCCTTTTATGGATCAATTTACTGATGGAGATAATACAAAACACTTGTCATGATGTGTATTCAAACAAATATCAGTGAATGGTAAGTTCTTGACAGGACATGGCAGGATTTTCCATTATTTCTTGGTTTAAAAGTAAATGGTATATCTAGTTTGATGGATCAAGTATATAATCATCTGTGGAGATACGACAAATCATTTCACCTTTGAAAGTAATTAAAATGATTTAAAATCTCATGAGTGAGACATTTAGTTAGAAGTGGGATTCCTGTTAATAAAAGTGATACTGAAGAACAATGGACAATACTTTTTTTGCGCTATTGATATCACATGGCATTACACAGAATATGTAGCAGAGAAACAGACCATTTGATTCAACTAGCCTATGCTGCAATCATGTTCTATATGAGCATCCTTCTGTCCATCTTTGTTGAATCCATCAATGTGTCCTTCAATTTCCTTTCTCCTCATGTGCTTATCAAGTTTCCCCTGAAATGCACCAATGTTAATGACCTGAACTGTTCCATTCGATAATGAATTGCACATTCTAACTACTGTTTGGTGTTGAAATTCCTTTTGGATTTAGATACATGTTACTATACAATACTGAAGAGGCCCTTTGACCCAATGAGTTTTGTACTGCCAAAAATACACTAAATCTACGGTAGTCCCACTTTCCAACACTAGGCTCTAGCCATGAATGTTATTGACATTTCAAGTACTTATCAAAAATTTTTTTAATGTTGTGAGGTTCAACTACAGCCCTACTCCCAGGCAGTGTATTCCAGACCCATGCCATCCTCTGGGTGAAAAATGTTTCCTCAAGTCCCTCTAAATCTCCTGCCTTTCACCTTATAAATGTGTCCCCTTGTCATTGACCCTTCAGTTAAGGGGAACAGCTGCTTTCTATCTACCCTGTTTATGTCCCTCATAATCTTATACACCTCAATGAAGTCATCCTCAACCTTCTCTGCTCCAAAGGAAACAACTTGAACTTTACCAGCTTCCCTTCATAACTAAGGTGCTCCATCTCAGGCACTATCTTGGTGAATCTCCTCTGCACTCCCTCAAGTACAATCACATCCTTCATAGTGTAGTGACCAGAACTGCACACGCTACTCCAGCTGTGGCCTAACTAAAGTTCTGTACAGTTCATGTAAGAGATTCACACCAAAAGTGGGATACATTCTGATAAAATAGTCCTGATGCAGTGATTGATGGAGTGAAGTCCAAACTTAATGATCAGACAAAATAGAAGTCAGCACATATAATTCTAAGGACCAAAGGAGTTACAGAAGAATTATTGATAAACTGGGCAGATGGAATTCAGTATTCTCAAATGTGAAGTCATATATTTTGGTAAAAGCAACAGATATGATAATTTGAATGAAAAAAGCTGGTCAAGGAACAAGAGCAGAGAATTTTGCAGATTTAGGCTTACAATACATTAATAGCAGTATTGAAGTGAACAAAACCATTAAAAGCTCATGGAATACTGGGTTTTATTCAAAAGTTAAACAATATTAAAGTCAAAGTGTATTGGTGAATCTATATAAAATCTTAGTACAACACATTGTCTGTGCTTTGGATACTTCGACCAGCTTATGTATTAAAAACACTTTACCCAAGCACTATTGTGGGTGGGGTGCAGAAAAGGACGCAGAATTTGGCTTGCAGTTCAACTCTATTTTGCTAACAATATATTCCTTATTAAAAACACCATGTGAGTATTTCTCAATTTTCCATGATATTTGCTCTTTGTTGAGCTCTGCTGTCAGAGAAAGGATATTACCCACAACGATCTACGTGTTTGAGCTAAGCCATTGGAATCTCTTTCCACAAAGGTGGGTTAGGGCAGATTTTCTCAGTAATGTGATCAGTCAGCACCCACAGCACACACTAGTGACATTCAAACATTGTCCTTTATACATTGGGACATGGGGCCCTCTGACGCAAAGGCAATGGGATGCATCTACATGGGTCTTTTTATGTTGTAGACCACTTTCAGATGTATGCTACACAAGCCGTACACACACACAGCAGGAGAATGTAAGTATGGTAGGAAGAATGAAAACTTTATCCCTTCAGTCCCTCAATCCCTGCATTGCCTAAGGAAGATAGCACTGCACATAGGACAATGCTGTGCACATTTTATATTCCAAGGTGTGAGGTGAGCAGCACCTTATGCAGGTTCTAAAACCTTGGAATCTGTGAACTGTGGAACTTGCATCGAGTGTTACATCTTGCCTGACATTGCTTCTGCTTTCCAGTCATTGCAATGATTAACTTATAATGTTCAAACAACGTGGTCAAGATTGCTTGTGACCATGATTTTTAGACAGCATAATTAGTCAGTACATGAGGTTCATGTCCAAAATTCAATGATCACAGATGTATTTAACCAGTACTGTGTGAGAGTCTGATTAATACGATTGCCCTTTAAAGGATCTTGCGTCATTCACAGCTCTTTCCCTCAGAAATACTGCATATACTCGAGTAAAAGTCAAATTTTTGGGACTGTTTCTTAAGGTTAAATTTATAGGTTTGGCTATTATATGGCTATTATTTGAGGTGCTGAAATTCATGCTACAGTCCAAAATACCATATCATTAGCGGAAGCCCAACTGATCTCTAAACAAATAAAGAAAGAAAACACAACGAATTATGGTAATTGCTGTAATATTTTATCTTTGAGTTCAACAGGCACCTTTTGTGCAATCTTAGTTCTCTGCCGAAGTACTAAGTCATGCTTTCTCAAGAACCTTGTGCACCGTCCAGCATTTGCCTTAAAATCTGAAATTCCATCCTTCTTTGATTCATTTCGTGCATGGATTCAGATGGCTTCATGAGTAACACGGTTCCCATTTTGATGATTTTCAAAAGTACCCACTCGGCAACTTTTTTCTCCAATTGTGGCCACTTGCTAGGTTTACCTCTGTTGGTACACTTTCTTTTTGGCATTGTCTGAAGTGGGTTTGATGTCTTTCTCCAGTCTCTCACAAGTTTCTCTGGAACACAAAATTCTCTTGCTACATAGTTATTTGCCTTCTCTGCAACTCCAATAACTTTCAGTTGTATATTTTTTGTTTTTTTTCTGGACGGCATTTTTCACGAAATGAAGAAATTTCGAAACATATAATAGCATGAAAAAATTCATTTTCTCATCGTAACATTTATGTACAGGATAATACTTTGACTCACAAATGTTGATCCGTTATCCATGAAGAAATAGGATCAACTTTTATACGAGATATATGGAAAATTCCAGATTTTTTGGCCAAAAATAGGAGGTCAATTTTTATATGAGATCGACTTTTACTTGAGTATATACAACAAAAAAATTCTTTACTCCACCCAGTCCCCAGATGCAGCGACAGCAATTTTTCATTTCCATTGCACATGGATGAGGGTGGAAGGTGACACAGGTGGCAAGCACTTCAGAAAGTGAGTTGCAGCCTTAGCTTGTCAATCTGGGTGACTGCCCCAAATCTTCATTTTCCTTTCTGTCCCATCAGATTTGATCTTGCTCACTTTCCCACTAAACTCTTTTGTTGAACTCTGAATCTCAACTTTACCCCCTGATTCCCAGGCCTACAGCTTAGTTGTGCCAAACATTGCTATGGTCTGTTTCCATCCACCTGCCCCCCATTGAAGCTGGGTGGTGGTGACTGTCAATGCCTTCCGTGCTCGACCAGCTCCTACCCTTATTTGTTGAATTGCCCTTTTCACAATTATGCTCTCTACATCCCAACATGCTGCCTCCAAATCCCATAATTGACTTCTCTGTCACAGCAGTGGTCCCTGATAAATCCCATTGAATTTCAGTGAACAGTCCCCCAGGACTGACTGTGGGCAAAAACACTAACTGACTTGGAAGGACAGCCAGACTAATGACTGAACAGCCTCCTGATTGATATCTGTGTAATTCCTCAACTGACTTGCCACTAATTTCCAAACCAGTGGCACGTGACATGCTCCTGTAACTCACTCTCTGGAGTGTATTGACCTGAAAGACCTAAACATAAACACCCCAAGTGACTGCCTCAAAGAACCTGGACTGAGATAGATGATGTTCTTGACTGGTTATGGATTGATCCCCTGACTGATGACAGACCCCCTTTGACTTGACGGAGGACTCCTCCCCTTAGACTTTGACACATGACAATTTGGTTGAAGCACATGCATTGTGTTTTTTGTGTAAGCTGCTGGAACATTGTGCAGAATTACATTGATGTAGCACAATGCTATACAACAATAATTTCCTGCTATGGTTTAATCATTCCTGGCAAACAGGACAAGTTTCCTGGCTTTGTGTCTGTACTAGAGAGCAAGGGAAGACAGAAATACTGTGAGCCTTAGTTTCTTAATGAGGCTCCAATTTCCTAAAAGGTAAGACAAGGTAAGGCAAAGATGCTGTCAGCATCCAAATAGGTGCAAGATGAAGGAGTGCTAATAATGCAAATAAAGAGCCGGGGATGAACCCTTTACCAATGCATGAGTTGGATGCCAATCTGTGAGCACAATGTGGCAGCATTGCAAGAATGGAGTCTATGAGCTCTAACGTTCAGTAGTGAAGTCATGAATTAAATTTTCTGTAAGTTCCAGATGTGACGTGATGATGTTGGTGCTTGTCTGGCATCGACTGCTGCAGAAGAGAGTTCAGGTGGTCACTGTCCATGGATCCTGCATTTGGATGGAATCCCTACAGTGTGGAAACAGGCCCTTCGGCCCAACAAGTCCACACCGACCCTCAGAGCATCCCACCCAGACCCATCCCCCTATAACCCACCTAATCTACACATCTCTGAACACTATGGGCAATTTAACATGGCCAATCCACCTAACCTGCACATCTTTGGACTGTGGGAGGAAACCGGAGCACCCGGAGGAAACCCACGCAGACATGGAGAGAACGTGCAAACTCCACACAGACAGTGGCCCGAGGGTGGAATCGAACCTGGGTCCCTGGCGGTGTGAGGCAGCAGTGTTAACTACTGAGCCACCGTGCTGCCCCATGTTGGGGAATGCTGGCCAGGATGGATATTCAGGGAACTGCAGCTGCCAGTCACCTGCTCAGACATTCATTGGTACTGCCTAATTTCTGTCTGCTGCCTGGGAAAATAGAAATCTGTGTATAACCGAAGTGAGATTAGGCAATAATAAAATGTTAACACATGCAAATAGGCCCCTTGCCAGTCACTAATGAGATTCTCATCTAGCCATTAAAATTGTATGTGCAAAATTGTACTTCATTTTTTTGCAACTTTGGAAGTTTCAATGCTCCATTTTTGCCATATTTTCTAAACCAACCATTGTCTGAATCCCTCAGGGCCTGGGGAATTTCCACCCCAAATATGTCTACTTGTCACAATGCTTAATTTGTCGCCAAAGCTTACCACATCTGCCTCATTAACTACCTACCCCAGTTCTATGGTGTCCCTCTCATCTGATTCTGGCCCCACCTTATCACACACCATTCCTGGAACAACATACCACTCAGCAGACACCCTGGAACTGATTGGCAGCCCTGCCACCAGTGTTGTTTGGTGCATTTGGACAAGCACTGTCGCCCTGTGCTGCCCTGCATGGTTCCTGACATTTGCTCTAGAAATGGCAGGCAAGGGAAAATTAGTGCCCTACATTGTGGGCAGGGACCTGGACATCTGCTGGGTGAGGTGGTGCAGATGTGGGACGTCCTGGGATCAGCAATGGAGGCCATCACACCAGACAATGCTAGCCCGGTCTGTGCTTGCCACCTGAGTCGGTGTAGTCTTAGCCATCAGGAAAAATGCACAACAATGTAGGAATAAGGTCAATAATCTCATCCGCGCTGCTATTGTAAATACCACCATCTTCTTTCCAATATCTCAAACTCACTCTATTGCCGTTACTATATCTACCTAACACCAAGATTCATGCTCCACTCTCACCATTGATCGCAACATCTTCCCCACTCCCTATCACCCACCTCAACTCTGACACCAAGAACCCTAAAAGGCCTCTGTGCTGCCTACTTGCATGTTCAGGACACTTCCACACCTCTATCAAAATTAACAGCTCTGTCATCAACTTTCATCTTAATACCTGCCTATTCCTCATTCCAGGGGAAAAAACAATCTACAGTTGGGCAGAAAGAGTCAAGATGAGTGGTAAGCTGCCTGACAGTCATCTCCTCACCCTAATGCGGAGATCACCCTGATTCCGACCTCCTGGAGTGACTGACTGACTGTGTCCAAACTTCTGGACTGCCCTTGACTTGGTATGCCGGAATACCCTGACCAAAAGCTGTTTCCTTTGGCTTGAGCGAGGACTACTGATAACCATAAGCCCTTCCTGGCTCTGTGTCTGTGTTAAGTGACAGCAATGCACCAGTACGGTGAGCCTGGTATCTCAGACAAAACGCTAAAAGCCAAGAACTGGAGGAGTGCCATATGTGAAGGGAAATTATCACTTGCCTCAATAAACTAGAAGATCATCTGGTAGCCACATGCAGGTTTAATCAAATGCCAATAAGTTGTACAATGGAAACAGTGAGAGCAGATCTAAAATCAACACAGTCCGCATATATTTCTTTTGGGGGAGTACTGTATCCTGCCGAGCAAAGGGTGCATAGTGATGCAAGGTCATGTCTAATTCAAGAATTAATCTTAGATTAATCTTTCATTTCACCCTGATACCCAAGAGAATTGGGAACAGGGAACTGGTGAATATTTATGCTTATTTTCTTTTTTCTTTATTCATTCACGGGATAAGGGCGTTACTGACCAGGCAGCATTTATTGCCCATCCCTAATTGCCCAGCGGGCAGTTCAGAGTCAACCACATTGCTGTGGGTCTGGAGTCACATGCTTATCATCGAGAGGAAATTAAGGTGGCAAATAGCATTTGACTCCTTTAGCTAAGTGGAACAGTTCAGTTGCAATGTCCCAAGGCTACCATAACAATCAGTGGTACTACGAGAAAATAAAATTAAATTCTAGAAAATACCATTCCACTTGCAGCAACATTATCAAGGCATCTAGAAGGCAACTGCTGAAATTAACTTTATCACTGGGTGAAAGGAATAATGAGATTGGGTTCCTTTAGTTGTAGGTGTTAATCCACGAACTAATGTGGGTTGCATGTTTTGATTATTCTGTAGTATTTGATAGTTTTATATATTATGGTTAATTTGGTGATGGTACTGCTTGCCAGATCAGTCAAAAGCCTTGTTTTCTCAAATTCTGCAAACTTCATAAAGTTTAAACCAATCCTGCCCAGACTCCAACCGCCTCTGTTCAGCCTTGGTAATAGATCCATATCACAGATTAGTTGAGATTTATCTTCTGCTTAACTTGACCTTGCAACTGCTGCCTCACACAAAGGGTCACACACCAATTTAGTCAGAGTAATTCAATTATAATGCAACCACAATCATTTCATGACAATGATTCGTTTAACACTCCTATCTATTTGAAGAAAAGGTGTGTCTTTCAATGATCAATTGTTACACTTGAAATCAAGTTAAAACAAATCTTATGAATTCGAAAAGCTCTATACTGTTACTCTACTCAGATCTGTGCTCCATCCCTGGCTTTTGTTTTGCGCTTTTTTTGCACCTACAACCTTTCTACCTATCACTTTAATTTCGGCCCACCCTCACCTTTCTGGCTTTTCTCTTCTGTTCCATTTATGCTTAGTTTGTTGTTTTCAATCTCTTAACTCAACTTAATATAAGTCATATGCAGATTAAAATAATTGCTGACCAAATAGTTGCTTTGTCATACAGAACTTCAGTATTGCTGAAAAATTAAATGCTTACTGACAACATGGAATACTACAAGTATTAGAAGTAAAGAAAGAGGACCTCCTTCTCAACCCTATCCCCACACCGAAATTTGGATTCTGTTCATCATGAGCTATGTTCTGAAACAATTCTGTGCCAATTTACAGAATACCAGTTTTAAAAATAAACTTTTAAATGGTGACAATGATTAGCATTGAAATACTTTCCATTATTTGTTTGCCAGTAACCTGGGTTAGCTGTAAAGCAAAGCACATTCCATTATCATAACTATCTTGACAACATTATTCAATTCAACCTGGGATGAACACCTCCTTCTCAATACAACTTTCCTAATTATCAGTCAAAATGAAGAAATTATGAATGTAGAAACATAGGAACAAAAGTAAATGAGCGAGGCCTTCAATTCAGTTAGGTAACAGCCCATCTGTATCTTACTTCATTTGCCCACATTGTTTCTGTAATTATTAATACCATTACCTTGCCCCCAAAATTCTCAATCTCCACTCGAAATCACCCTAAACTTAAGAGTATTCTTTAGATGGAGAGGCCAAAATCTTATGGTAGTGATGGGTTATTAGAAGTGGGACCAGAGATGCATGACTCTTTCATTCATCTGACGGATGCCTGGTCATGCCCAATCGCACGATGCCAGCCAAGTATAGGTTCATAGTTGTGGAGCATGGTGAATTATACAGTGGAGTGTACAGGAGTTCAATGTGACAAACATGACAGGTATTCATTTCCTACAAGCCAGGAGCATATCTTTAGCTGTGGGAAGAGCTTGCATCTACTGCATCCTTCTGAATTTGCCACCTTCGTTCAGGAGCTGCAACATTCAATATAGTGAAGTTGTCCTTTAATGATCTTACATAGCTTACATGGCATACAAATTAATTCATATGAGGTTTCCAATGCTTGCTGTCAGTCAGCTTGATGCACTGTCAATCTGCCATCAACTTAATGCTGTAGTTTCATCCTGCCATTAGGAAGCTGATTTTAGGGCTTCTGCTCAATTAGATGACTGCACCAACCTTGTTCCCCACTCACAGGAGTTTCACAAGATTCTGTCCACTGCTGTTTATTTTTATTCATTCATGGGATGTGGGTGCCTCTGGCTAGGCTAGCATTTATTGCCCATCCCTAATTACCCAGAGGGCAGTTAAGAATCAACCACATCACTGTGGATCTGGAGTCACATACAGGCCAGATCAGGTAAAGATGACAGATTTCCTTCCCTAAAGGACATTTGGTGGTTTGTTGATTGCCAAAAATGGTTTCATGGTCATCATCGTAAAATTTCACTATCTGCCACGGCAGGATTTGAACCTGGAACCCAGGTCCCCAGAACATTAGCCAATTTTCTGGATTAATAGTCTAGCAATAATTGCACTAGGCCATTGCCTCCCCACTGGGGAGGTGGGTAATGAAGGGTGATAATGTTGGATGATGAAGTGCTTTTAGCTGTCACCCTGAACATCTTGGCTCTGATTTTAAGATACAGAATCCTTGTTGTGATTAGAACAAAATGAAGAAATAGTTTCTCTTCACCTATCCTGGCAGCTCCTTTACCATCTCTGAATTAATTCACCCATTAACCTCCTATGCTTAAAGAAATTCATGCCTAGTTATGGAGCCTGTATTAATAATTAATATTTTCAGCTTAGTTATGACATCATTGAAACATACAAAATTCTTAAGGGGTAAATGCTGAGAGGATGTTTCCCTTCATGGACCAGAGGGCATAGTCTTAGAATTAAGAGGAGCCAATTTAAGATTGAGATGAGGAGGAATTTGTTCTCTCAAAGGACTGTGAGCCCTTGTGTAGATGAGGCTGAGAGAAATAGATTCTTGATCAGTAGGGGAATCAAGAGTTACAGGGAAAGGGCAGGAAAGTGGATGTGAGGACTATCAGATCAGCATGATCCTATTGAATGGCATAGCAGACTGACCTACTCCTGTTCCTTTTTCTTATGATCTTATGGTCTTATGACTATGTGAAGAGGGGTGAATGGGCTCCCCTGTTTTTCAATCTTGTTAGTTGGCTGCAACAAAGATTTAATGTCTCTTTAGCATGAGACTCCAATTACAATGTGGTTATCCATTTGACCATAAGCAATTAACAGTCCAAGTACAAGATTTTCATGAGTGAAAGGAAAAGCAATTTTATTTCTTGGTAATTCTGAGAAAAATAATAAAGATGCGATACAAACACAAGCGTAGAGTTAAAGATGGAATTGTGTCTAGTACAAAACGTTATTTGAGAGTGACAGATTATAGTTTTAGGCTAAGGGGTGGTAGATTTAAAGTAGAAATGAGGAGAAATTATGTTTCTCAAAGGGTCAGAGCCTGTGGAATTTACTACCTCAAAGTATGGTTAATGCTGGGATGTTGAGTAAATTTAGTGAAGAGATAAATGTTTAAAATTAGTAATGGACTGAAGGGTTACGGAGAGTGGGCAGAAAAGTGAAGTCAAGGCTGAGATGAGATCAGCCATGATCATGTTAAATGACAGAGCAGGCTCAAGGGGATGAAATGCCTACTCCTGCTCTTAGTTCTTATGTAAAAACGAAGGTAAAAGAATACAAGGGCATGAGATGTTAGGTTTTAACTTGAGATCACTGTTGGTTAGGAATGTCCCAGATCAGTGGCAGCCATAAATTTATAGTTAACTAACATTTGTGCTACACAAATGCCTGGCAATGATTATCTCCAATAAGAGACAGATAATCTAACCATGTCCTTGATATTCAATTAAAGTACCTACAACAGGATTAAGTGAGATTGCAACAAATCATAGTAAAGACTAGTTATGAAAAATCCAAATGCTCCAGTTTCCTCCCATTGTCCAAAGATGTGCAGGTTAGGTTGTTTTTTTCTTTATTCATTCATAGGATGAGGGCATCACTGACTAGGCAGCATTTATTGCCCATTTCTAATTGTACAGAGGGCAGTTCAGAGTATACCACATTGCTATGGGTCTGGAGTCACATGTAGGCCAGACCAAGTAAGGATGGCAGTTTCCTTCCCTAAAGAACACTAGTGAACCAGATAGGTTTTTCCTGACAATTGACAATGGATTCATGGTCACCATTAGATTGATAATCCCAGGTATTTTTTGAAGTCAAGTTCTACCATCTTCTGTGATGGGATTTGAACCTGGGTCCCCAGAATGTTATCTGGATCTCTACGTTAACAGTCTAGCAATAATACCATTAGGCCATTACTTTTCCAGATTTGGTTGGCTATGCTAAATTGCCCATAGTGTCCAGGGATGTGTAGGCTAAGTGAATTAGCCATGGAAAATGCAGGGTATGGGTTGGGTCTGGGTGGGATGCTCTTTGGAGTGTTGGTGTGGACTTGATGGACCAAATGGCCTGCTTCCACACTGCAGGGAATCTATGAATTCTTCTTTATGGAAGTCGTGCACCAGATGTTGAGGTGACTAGAAGGTGTAGGTTCAAGTAGAAGATCTGACCTCCCTACCTTCCAAAGAAGATTCCCCAACAATCATAATTGATATAACTTCAAGCAAAAAGGAATCTTCAGGTAACATAGTTGAGGAAGTTACCCAATTGCTTTCACAAATCATTTAGTTACTGAGGATAAACAAGAAAATCCAAATTAATCAATAATATGAAATATCTATTTCAGACAGATCTACAAGCAGATTGAGAAAAATTCACTGCCACAAATTGAGGATATGGTGAATATAACTCCATGAAACACAACACTAAGAAGAGAAAAGCAAAGACTACATTTTCAAGAAATCACAAAGAGAAAAGTGACTTTTAGCGATGAGGTCCTCTGTGAAATAAAGAAAAATGATTAAAAGGTACTGCAGTTCAGAAGAACTATAGAGGTCAAACTGAGAGAAAGACAGTCTCAAATAGCTACATTCCATCCAACAAATATCCATTCTACCAAGTCCAAAGAGAACAGTTTGGGGAGAATAGTGAAACCAACAGATCATCTGAATTTATAAAGTCAAAGACTTGGGGTCAAATGGGTTTGTGGTAAATGTAATTATATTAAAAAATGTTTCATAATAGTCATAAGGGAAGGAGTTATATATTGGTCTGGAAGGATCTGAAAGGATTAATAATTGATTGAGTGCAATAAGCACCACAATAGTTATTAAGAGAACCTGGTAAGACAGTAAAGTAGGACAACTTGTAGGTGGCAGACCCAAAGCTAGGTGCTCCCAGCAGTAACATAGGGTCTACTCATCATATCTAGGCTTGGGCTGATAAGTAGTAAGTAACATTTGTGTCACTCAAATGCCAGGCAATGACCATCTCCAATAATAGACAATCTAACCACTGCCCTTGACATTCAATGGTGTTACCATCACTGAATCCCCCACTATCAAAATCGTTGGGGTTACCATTGACCAGAAACTCAACTGGACTTGCCACATAAACACAGTGGCTATGAGAGCAGGTTAGAAGCTAGGAATACTGCAGTGAGTAACTCACCTCCTGACTCCCCAAAACCTGTCCACTATCTACAAGGTACAAGTCAGGAGTGTGATGGAATGTGCCCTACTTGTCTGGATGGGTGCAGCTCCAAACACAGTTGCTTGACACCATCCAGGACAAAGCAGCCCACTTGATTGGCACTACATGCACAAACGTCCACTCCCTCCATCACTCACGCCTAGGAGCAGCAATGTGTACTATCAACAAGGTGCATTGCAGAAATTTACCAAAGATCCTTAGATAGCACCTTCCAAACTCCATACCATATCCACCCAGAAAGACAAGGGAAGCAGACTAATGGGAAAACCACCACCTGAAAGTTCGTGTCCAAGCCACTCATTGTCTTAACTTGGAAATATATTGCCATTCCTTCATTGTTGCTGGCACAAAATCCTGGAATTCCCTCCTTAAGGACATTGCAGGCCAACCTACAGCTCATGGACTACAGTGGGTCAAGAAGGCAGCTCACTGTCATCTTCTGATGGGCAACTGGGGCCGGTCAATAAATGCTGGCCAGTCAGTGAAGGCCACGTCTCACAAGAGAGTTTTGAATAAATCTACTATTATTTTCTCGTCCAATTATTGTTCAGGTGTGTACTTGTGTTCCAACTGTGGTTGAAAGTGTGCACTATCACTTTGTTACCATTATTTCACAGGTCACACATAACAATGAAAATACTGTTTCAGTTACCAAGATGCCCAAGTGTCTACCCTAACTACATCAGGTCTTAAATAATAAGATCTATCATCCAATATAATTATTAGTTTCTTTATCAAATCAAAACTTCATCAAGAAGGATCTATTGATTGATTAATGTGTACAGTCAATAACATAGAAGTATAAACAATTATCCCTCTAAATATCCCCAAAACACATGTACAAACATATGCGCAAACTCTTTCAGAAAAGAGAAAACAAATGATTTCTCTGCTGAAAAAAAAACTTTGGCTAATGGGTTATTCTTGAAGGCAAAAGAATAAAGAACATAATGTTTTGGACTATGTTGCTGTAATATTCTGGAATGTGTGTTTAAGATCGTAATCATGCATGTTGAATTTGTAGACACGGCTAGCTCACCAATACAGTCTTGAGATATTTCTTCAATCACTCTTTCGAAAGAAATAGGCTTCACCCTGAATGCAACAGGAACTTTCCCCCCTACAGCATTGTGAACAGGACACCTCTGAGCTAACTGCAGCGGTTCAAGGAGGCAATTCACCAATATGTTTGCAAGGACAGCTAGGAATGGGCAATAAATTCTGGCTCAGTTAGTGATGCCCAAATCTCGTCAATGAATAACAAAAAAAGGGGTTTTCTTTCGGCACGGTGGCTCAGTGGTTGGCACTGCTGCCTCACAGCGCCAGGAATCCGGGTTCGATTCCACCCTGGTGTGACTGTCTGTGTGGAGTTTGCGCATTCTCCCCGTCTCTGCGTAGGTTTCCTTTGGGTGCCCCGGTTTCCTCCCACAGTCCAAAGATGTGCAGACTAGGTGGATTGGCCATGCTAAATTGCCCATAGTGTTCAGGGATTTGTAGATTAGGTACATTATAGGGGGCTGGGTCTGGGTGGGATGCTCTGAGGTTCGGTTTGGACTTGTTAGGCCAAAGGGCCTGTTTCCATGTTGTAGGGATTCTATGGATTATCAGAAATGAAAGAAATCAGCTAGGCAGCTTGTTTGTAGCAAACTTTCCTCCAATTCAGCTTGTTCTAGCCAGACTTGCCTCCCAGTCAGTTTCTTCTGAAACCAATTAAACCAAACAAAACAAACACCTTGCCAAGTCATTAGCAGTTCAAAAATAGACACAGCAAGGATCTATAACAAAACAACCAATTATTATCAGCGATGTGATTTATAGGAGGCCTTGTTTTAAAAGAAAAACCTCTCAAGTGTTCATGGTGAATTTTGAATGAATCCTTTTAAAGAAACCACTCCAGGTTTTTCCACAAAACCTGAAGTAAACCCATTTTCCTCAGTCCTTCAAAAACCAAATCCTCCAAGCAATATTAAATATGAAGTGTCTTCATTCTCAAATGTGTTTCATTGTCTGGACAAAACGATAACTTTATTGGAAACTCATATGCATCTTCATTCACTCTTTACACATAACCTATATAATTATCTCTGATACCTTCTTAGTTCTTAGACAATTTAAACAAGGTTACATTCTTGAGAAAACATCAGCAATTACATAGTATTTCCCCATATAATGAACAATTGAAATAACCTGTCATTTTCATTTTTAAATTTGTCCACAAAAACAAGGCCATATAATCAAAATATAGCAAATATCTCTCTGTAGCTGTAGCAGTAATATACCTAAAATGTTTAAGACACAGCAGTAATCTCAGGGTTTTCTTTACTAGTGTATTTCTTTTGGTGTTGATTTGTCTTTTTAGAGAAATATCCTACTGGCTTTTGTATGGTGGATCTATCTTTTTGTAACAGAACTACACACGTTCCTTATAGGAATCATAGTATCAATTGCTACATTGAAGGACTCAGTAAAAACCTAGTGCAGTGAACAGCCTCATGAAATGTTGGCCCTTATTTCAAGGGGATTGGAATATTGGAGCAGAGAAGTCTTATTGCAACTATATAAGGTACAGACGAGACCATATCTGGATTACTGTGAGCAGTTTTAGCCCCTTTATTTACGAAAATATATCATTTTAGTTTGGATGTCATTTAATGGCTGTACAGGACATTGGTAAGATCACATTTGGAGTACTACAAACAATTATGGTCTCCCTGCTGTAGGAAGGATGTTATTAAACTAGAAAGGGTGCAAAAAATATTTACAAGAATGTTACTGAGATTGGAAGGTTTGTAAAGGAGAGGCTAGATAGGCCTGTAGTTTTTTAATGGATTGTAGGAGACTGAGGGATGACCTTATAGAGGTTTATAAACTCATAAGGAGTACACATAAGGTGAATAACCAAGGTCTTTTCCCCAGGATAGGCGAGTCCAAAACTAGAGGGCATAGGTTGAAGGTGGTGCATACACGCACCACCCTCTGCTTGTAAAAAATGCACCTTTGGTCCCTTTTATATCTTTTCCCTCTCACCTTAGACCTACGCCCTCTAGTGTTGGATTCCCCTACTCTGGGAAAAAGACCTTGACTATTCACCCTATTTGCTCCAGGGAGAATAGCCCCAACCTATTCAGCCTCTCCCTATAGCTCAAACCCTCCAACCTGAGTAATGTCCTTTGTAAATATTTTCTGAACCCTTTCAAGTTTAACAACATCTTTCCTACAGCAGGGAGACCAGAATTGAATGCAGTATTAGGTTGGCACAGAGAGCTGTGTGGGTAGATTCCTTTTGTATATTTAAGGCTGAGATAAATAGATAGATTTTTGATCACCAGGGGAATCAAGGGTTATGAAGAAAACACAGGAAAGTGGATGTGAGAAAAGTCATATCAGCCATGATCCTATTGAGTGGCAGAGCAGGCTCAAGGAGCCAAATGGCCTACTCCTGTACCTATTTCTTATGGTCTTAATTGTAGTTCATTGATTAAAATGACTTTGAAGATCTCACAGGCTGCCTGGCACTATCCTCAACATAAAATTTTGGCCTTCTTTTGAAGCAAACCCATCAGTGTAACAATTATAGTACTGAAATTTGGTACAAACCTGTGATAAAAACCACATATTCTCTAAAATCTCATAATATTCATTTTAATATAGGGTAGGTAACTCCAGCAATGCTTGTGCTTCTGTTTATTGCGTCACCTATCCTCAGTTTACTATATTCCCTAGGTAGGCTATTCACAACTTTGCAAATTCACATTTGGCATGCTTTACCATCAAACTAGCTTATTTTATTTTCCTTAACAAAGTTTCCAGTTGTTTCAAGTGGTCCTCCTAAATGTCACTGTAAACCAGTTCAACATCAAATTGAACTTTACATGAGGAATACCAGCTACCATTTCATTCATCAGTGTCTGGAAAGTTGATGGAGCATATTTTTAACCCAAATGGCATCAGTTGGCACTGGAAAAAGCTATCTGGTATGACAAAGGCCGCTATCTCTTTAGCTACAACTGTTAAAAGAACCTGCCTGTATCCTTTTAATAAATCTGTTTTGGGAACATATCTGGTTTCTGCCAATCTATCTATACAGTCTTGCAAGGAAGGAATTGGATAGAACTCTGGCTTTGTTACGGCATTGACCTTTCTGATGCATCAACCAGATTCTGCATTGACTACAGAAAGGTCAATGCCATAACAAAGATGCACTAATATGACTGTCTCTTTATACTTGATTCCATTTAGTGGTTTTCTGATGCATACAGGATTTCTGTTTTATCCTGGATCTGTTTCACTGGACCTAAATGATAAGGGTACTGGTTTATAGGAGAAGGTTTCAGAGTAGATTTGTAGCTCGAGTTGTGATTGTTGTGGTTGGTTGGCTCACTGAGCTGATTCGTTGTTCCGCAGACATTTCATTACCCTGCTAGGTAACATCATCAGTGAAACGCCCGATGAAGCTTCATCAGAGACTGCACTGATGATGTTACGCAGCAGGGTAATGAAACGTCTGCGGAACTGCGGAACAACGAACCAGCTCGGCGAGCCAACCAATCACAACAGGAGAAGGTTCTCCAACATGCACATATAGACTAAAATAGTACACCCTGTTTAGTCCCAGAAGATTCTATTAAATTTGGTGAACTCAGTGTTGGGGATTGAATGCAGCAATTGGGATGCAGTAGAGACAAGGATGGTAAAGGGGGAGAATTTGACTACAAAGTGGGGGTACATGATAGTGCATGAGAGGACATGTGCTATTGTGGGAGAGGGGATTATTAGCAGTCATCACTTTGAGGTGTTGGTGGGTAGACTGTCGAACATGATGATGGGCATGACTAAATGGTAGGGCCATGATGAGAGCTGCAGATCTAATTCCAAGTGGTGTGTGCTGATATGTGGAGGAACAGTGTTGATGCGCTGTTCACGTACTGCAAAATAGAAAGGGACATGGAGATTTTGGGGGAGTGAGGGGAGGCCTTGATTACCAGGCTGAGGCTGAGCCTCACTGTGTCCACCATGACTCACATTTCCTGCCATCTTCAAGCAACTCCTAAATGCAAAATGGGAATAGAAAATGGTTGTGACCACACCCAGAGTCAGTTCTTTGTTTTGTATCTATATGTGGGCTCCACTTGTGAGTGTTGCGAGGCCCTTCAAGGATAATTGCATCAAGCAGACACTTCTCAGTACAGTTTGCTTTCATCTGTAATCACACCATCATGCATATGTAAAGCATGCAGTGTCCAACTATGTAGTCATTGCACAGGAGCATGGAACTGATTCCCTCTCACCTCAACCTACAATTATTCTCCAACATACTTTTATGTGTAGTCTATTCTTTCTTGGTGATGTGGTCTGGGAGGCCAAGGTCTCTGTACTCATGCAGTATACAAACTCCCACTGTCTCTTTGTGACATGCCTGGCATTGCAAGCAATGTGATAAGGTCCAATGTCGAAGTTGCAGGTAGAGGCATCCCAAAGCTTTGCTTGCCAGAGTGCTCCATGCCCCACTGTATGAAAGAATATCATCATTACCGAGTGATGGGAATGCTGACTGCTGTTGTTACTTAATGACTTGTAGGGGCTGTGGGAGCCTAATGGTATTATCACCAGTCTATTAATCCAGTAGACCTAGGTAATGTTCTTGGGTTCGAACCCCACCATTAATTCGATAAAAATCTGAAATTAAGAGTGTATATAAAACCGTTGTCAATTGTGAGGCAAAACCCATCTGGTTCTAGAGTCCTTTAGTGCAGTGCTTACCAGTCTGGTCTGCAGGTGGCTCCAGCACATCAATGTGGTTGACTCTTAAGTACCCTCTAGGCAATTCGGGTTGGACAGGTTCATTGCAAATGTGACAGCTGGATCCAGCCACATCAGGGGTTGTCATCACTGTCACTGTGATGCAATGGAGGAGGAGGAACAGAGGTTCCAGCAGCTCAAGACCAGATTCAACCTCCAGTGGATGGTGAACAGCCTCCACATGAGGAGGACACAGCTGAAGTTCTCTCAGGAAGTGCAGGAGGGACAGAGTCCTCAATGTGATTTCCTCCATGCGAGTGAGGCACAGTGTCAGGCTGAGGATGTCCCAAGACTACACCAGCAACTGGAACAGAACCTGCAGCATGAAGGAATGGGTGCCATCTTATCCCAATGCCATCAAAGTAACAGATGCATTGAACTTTTATGCAATTGGCTTTTCCCAAGAAGCCACGAAGGACCTGTGTGGAATTTCTCAATCATCCATCCACAAATACATCAAAGCTGTTACTGATGGCATCTGGGGCAGATCATACCACTTGAGCTTGGCTCCCTTTAATGAGGTCAGTGCTGCAGCCTGGACAACAGGCTTTGACTTCTCCCAGGTGCAGGGCACAATAGACTGTACATGCGTCATATTGAGCAGACTTTACAATAATGCAGCTGAATTCATCAACAGAAAAAGTTTCCATTCCATGTACAAGTCATCTGTGATCATTAGAACCACATCTTAGAAGTCTGTGTCAGGTACCCTGGGGCATGATGCTCATATCCTTGAGAAGTCTCATGGCGCTGCTATTTTTCAAGGGCCAGATACCTGACAAGAATGGTAACTGGAAGACAAGGGCTACCCTCTATGACCATGGTTGATAATTACATTATGCAACTTCCTGATTGAAGCTGAGCACAGATTCAATACGGACCATTCTTCGACCAAGGCTATGGTGGAGCAATTATAGGCATCCTGAAGATAGGGTTCCTCTGCTAGTGCACTGGGGGAACTTGCAGGCTCCTTGCTGTACATTCCATGTGGAGTGTGCTGCATATTCCTCGCAGTTACATCTGAGCAACTGGAAGAATTGAGGAAGGGATGTGATGGAGTTTGAAGAGCAAGGACAGCTGAAGAGGAAGATGAGGAATTGAACTGGAGAGATATCACTTTCTGTGTGATAAGCAATGCAAGCAGTCTCAAATGGTAGAATTCAGACAGTTAATTGACAAAAGCCATAGAAATACAGATGTTGGAAATCTGAAACAGAAACAGAAATTGCTGGAGAAATTGCTAGAGAAACTCAGCAGGTCTGGCAGCATCTGTGGAGAGAAAGCAGAGTCAATGCTTCAAGTCCAGTGAACCTTCTTCAGGACTCACATGCAAAAAATGTCAGATGTTGACCCTGATTTCTCTCAACAGATGGTGCCAGACCTGCTTTCTCCAGCAATCTATGTTATAGGATTTAATTGACATCTGGTTCTAATAGATGAGAGCTGACCATTCATTTGATTCAAAAATGTTGGTGCTCAAAAGACAAGCAGTCTGTTTCTTCTCTGAGAGCCAAATGCAAGTTCTGTTTGTTTTGTTCAGTTTTGCTGTTGCTGAAGTGTTGCTTAATGGTTTGCAGGCTTTCCTGTACGTGATGGTGTCCCAATAGTCAATAGTAATGTGCTAGGCTAGACTGGTGTAAGAATGGCACTGATTTTGATGGGATTATAAAATGGGATGTGGTTAAGGATGGGTAAAGTTCATAAATTCGTAAGATATAGGAGCAGAATGAGGCTATTCTCCCCATTGAGTCTGCTCCGCCATTCAATTATGACTGATTTATTTCTCAAACCCATTCTCCTGCTTTCTACCGTAACGTTTGATCCCCTTACTAATCTAGAACCTGTCTATTTCTGTCTTAAATACACTCAATGACTTGGCCTCCAAAGTCTTTTGCGGCAATGAGTTCCACAGATTAATCATTTTGGCAGAAGAAATTCCTCCTCATCTCAGGTATAAAGGGTTATTCACTCTGAGACTGTGCCCTTGGTTGCTAATCTTTTCTACTAGTGGAAACATCTTCTCCACATCCACTCTATCCAGGCCTCTCAGTATTCTCTAAGTTTCAATCAGATCCTCCCTCATTCTTCTAAACTCCATTGAGTACAGACTGGGACTCCTCAACTGTCCACATCTGACAAGCCCTTCATCCCTGGGATCATTCTTGTGAATCTCCTCTGGAACCCCTCCAATGGCAGCACATCCTTCCTTAGATATAGGGCCCACAATAGCTCACAGTATTCCAAATATGGTCTCACCAAAGTCTTATACAGCCTGAGCAGTACATCTCTGCACTTGTGTTCTAGCCCTATTGAAATGAATGTGAACATTGCATTTGCCTTCCTAACTGCCAACTGAACCTGCATGTAACCTTAAGAGAATGCCAAACTATGACTCTTTATGCTTCAGATTTCTGAAGCCTTTTCCCATTGAGAAAATAGTCTATGCATCTATTATTCCGACCAAAGTGCATAACCTCACACTTTCCCACATTGTATTCCACCTACCAATTGTTCATCCACTCTCCTCGCCTGTCAAAGTCCTTCTACAGCCTCCCTACTTCCTGTACACTACTTGTCCCTCCACCTATCTTGGTGTCATCTGCAAACTTAGCAACAATACCCTCAGTTCCTTCATCCAGATTGCTAATGTATGATGTGAATATTTGTGGTCCCAACATGGACCCCTGCAGAACCCACTAATCACTGGCTGACATCCCGAAAAAGATCCCTTTATCCCCATTCTGTGCCTACTGCCAGTCAGCCAATCCTCTATCCATGCCAGTACCTTACCCCTAACACCATGGGCTGTTAACTTATTTAGGAGCCTCCTCTGCGGCACCTTGTCAAAGGCCTCTGGAAATTCAAACTGATCACACATCCACTTGCTCTTCTTTTTCTAACTTGCTTTTTAAAATGTTTTAGATTTAAGCTTTATTGAGCTTTGTTACCTCCTTAGGCAATTCTAACAGATTTCAGGCATGACCTCTCCTTGATGAAGCCACACTGACTCTGCACTTTTACCATGTACTTCCAAATACTCCACAATCTCAACCTTAATAATGAACTCTAAAATCTTATTAATGACTGAGCTCAAGCTAACCACTCTATAGTTTCCTGTCTTCTGCCTCCCCTCCTTCTTAAACAAGGGTGCTACATTAACCATTTTCTAGTCCTCTGGTTCCCTCGCTCACTTCAGTGATTTCTGAAAGATCACTACCAATGCCTCCACAATCTGCTCTGTTATCTCCTTCAGAACTCCAGGAAGTAGTCCATCTGGTCCAGGTGATACATCCACCTTCAGACCTTTCAGCTTCCCCAGCACCTGCTGTTTAGTGATGGCCATTACACTGACCTTTGCCCCCGACTTTCTTGAAGTTCTAGAATGCTGTTGGTGTCTTCCACCATGAAGGCTGCAGCAAAATATCTTTTCAGTTCCTCCGCCAATTCTTTGTTTCCCATTACTACTTCTCCAGCCTCATTTTCCAGTGGTCCAATGTACACTCTTGCCTCTCTCTTACCTTTTTATATATCTAAAAAGAGTCTTTTTATCTTATTTTATATTACTAGCTAGCCTATCGTCATATTTCATCTTCTCCAATCTGCCCACCCATTGCATTTTTTGTTATCCTCTGCTGATTTTTAAAGGCTTCTCAATCTCTGGCTTCCCACTAATCTTCACCACATAGTAACCTTTTTCTTTTGCTTTTATGCTGTCCCTGATTTCCTTTGTCAGCCATGGTTGCCTCATCCTCCCCTTGGTATGTTTCTTCTTCCATTGGGTGAATTTCGGCTGGGCCTCCCAAATTATGCCCAAAAACCTCTGCCATTACTGCTGCACTGTCTTCCCTTCTGGGCTCCCCTTCCAATCAACTCTGGCCAACTCCTCCCTCATGTCTTTGTAGTTACTTTTACTCAATTATAATACTGTTACATTTGATTCCAGCTTCTCCCTCTCAAACTGCAGGGATAATTTTATCATATTATGGTCACTGCCCCCAGGGAGCCCTTCATGTTAATTTCTGTAATCAAGTCTGCCTCTATACATCACCAAATTCAGAATGGCATGTTGACTAGTGGGGTCTACCACAAGCTGGTCCAGAAAACCATCTCGTAGATATTCCATGAATTCCTTTACTTGAGATCAGCTACCAACCTGATTTTCTCAGTCCGCCTGCATATTGAAAATCCCCCATGATATTGATTATTCCTTACATGCCTTTTCTGTCTCGTGATTTATTTTTCTTCTTCACATCCAGGCTGAGACCTGTATATAACTCTCATCAGAGTTCTTTTTCCCTTTATTGTTCCCCAACTCTATTCACATAGGTTCTACGCCTTCTGACTCTAAATCCTTTCCTGATATCAATTTAATTTCATTTCTTACTAACAAGGTAATCCTGCCTCTTCTGCTCATCTGCCTGAATGTTTGATAGGATATTTAGTTTCCAACCCCGATTCCCTTGCAGCCACCTCTCTGTGAATCCTGCAACATTGTACTTGCCAATTTCAGCCTGTGCTACAAGTTCATTTGCCATCTTTCATATACTGCATTTAAGTAAACACTCTCAGTCCTGCGTTGACTGTCCCCCTTATCATGATTGTCCCTTTATTATCTGCCATGTCTGAAGTTAGATTGCTGATACTTTCCATACTGTCTGTCCTATTACTTATTCTGGAAACTTTATTAACCTCTGCTAAGCCCTCCTCCCCTTTAACTTCTTCCATAACTTTTTATGCAACTGAACCCACTCCCCATCCAACTTCTCGTTGCTTAGTTCAAAGCCCTATCCACAGTTCTAGTCTTGTGATTCATCAGGACTCTAGTCCCAGCCTGATTCAAATGATTCGGGTGGAGCCCCTCCCATTAGAACAACTCCTTCCTTCCCCACTACTGGTGCCAATGCACCATGAATTTGATGCCATTTCTCCCAGATCAATCTTTCAGCCATAAGTTTACCTCTTTAATTGTGTTGACCTTGTGCCAAATTGCTTGTGGCTCAGCTAGTAATCCAGAGATCGTTACCATTTTGGTCCTGCTTTTTAATTTAGCCTCTAACCACTCGTATTCCCTCAGAGTACCTCTTTCCTCTTTTTTTCCCTTTATCATTGATGTCACGACAACCAGATCTTTCCCCTCCCACTCCAAGTTCCTCTGCAGCCCAGATGAGATGTCCTGAACGTGGGCACCAGGCAGGCAACACAGCCTTTGGGACCCTCCATCCTGGCCACAGCAAACAATGTCTATTCCCCTGACTATACTATCACCGATAACAGCAACGTTTCTCTTTTCTCCCCTCCCTTGAATGGCACCCTGTACCACAGTGCTATGGGCGGTTTGCTCATCCTCCTTACAGCCCTGACTCTCATCCACACAGGGAGCAAGAATCTTAAACCTGTTAGACAACTCAAGGGCTGAGTCTCCTTCAGCTCTACCACCTGGATCCCTCTACCTGCCTTGCTCATAGTGACATCCTCCTGTGCCTGACCACTGACCAAATCTGAGAGTGTTAATCTACGGGATGTGACTGCCTCCTGAAACACAACATCCAGGCAACTCTCCCCCTCCCTGATGTGTTACAGTGTTTGAAGCTCAGACTGCAGTTCATCAGCTCTGAGCCAGATTTCTCCAGACCAACACTTGTAGATGTGGTCACTATGACCCACAATTGGGTCTACCAGCTACCATATCATGCAGGTACACCACATTGCCTGGCTTTGCATCTCTATTTTATTTACTTTAATCTTAATTTCATTAAAAATAATTCTACTGGTCATTTAGTTTGTAGCCTGTAAATATTTCCCCTACTCGCGTTCGATTGGAAAGTAACCTATAATAAATAGTCTCAATAGTAGCTATCGCCCATCAACGAACTTACAGTTTACCTGTGATATCATTCCTTTGTGCTGAGGCCCTGATCCTGGGCTTCAGTTTATGTTCGGATATGTCTCACTCTGGATGTGATCTCTCCTTTCTGACTGTGAGAAGCTTATTGATTGTGTGCTTTCAACAGACCTTTTCTTAATAGAGCTGAGGGGATTTGAGATGACTCACACTAGGAGAATAAATTGTGTGACTTGGTGCATAAACAGCAATAGATTAATGAATATGTTGGTTTGTGGTAGCAGTCCCATTATGTGCACGGTGAAGGGCAGCTCCAGAATGCCAATGTTTAACTAAATGCGTGGCCGGGCTTAAAAGATGATGTTGGTGTCAGGGATCCTTAGATATACTGGCAGTATTGAATACTTCCACCTCGACTAACAGGGAAAATATGATCAGCAGAACACCATAGGGTGTGTTGCATGGTGCCTAGTTAAAGAGGTGAGCTTGGGACGTTAGCATATTAAAAAACCTAACCAGGCTTTATGGCGAGAGATCCTCTGTAAAACCTGCCAAAAGTGACAAGTGGTTGATTTTCAGTAAGATTCAGGCTCTGGTGTCTAACGTCCCTAACAGTTCAGTTGTAGCTAACCAGATAGCTGGGTATAGTCTGCACCTCCTTCTGCCTCATCCTCACTATTCCTTTCATCCTCCACTGTGAATACTACCTGACACACCTATATTTGCCCGATGGTAATAATGCTTCAATATATTACTGTGACACCACCAATTCTTTTACTAGTGATCTAGAGTGTCAATTAGATTATTTACTAATTCTTTTGACTAACCTATGTGGACCACTGAACTGTGCATTCAATAGCATGTGAAGGCAATAATGCAATCATCTTGATCTACTGGGTCAATGGGCTGAGGAGTGACAGGTTGAATTTAATTTGGATAAATGGGAGGTATTGCATTTTGGTAAAACAAACAAGGGCAGGGCTTAAAGTGTTAATGGTAGGGCCCTCAGTAGTATTGTAGAACAGAGACCTAGGGGTTCAAGTTCATAATTCTTTGAAACTTGCATCACTTGTAGACAGGATGGTTAAGAAGGCATTTAGCATTTTTGCCTTCTGAAATAACTGCACAGGTGCCGGTATCCCATTACCAAGTCACTCTTTATTTACCTGTGTACAGTACACTGGCTGTGGTTGACCATCTTGGAGTCAGCCCCCAGGCCTGAGGAGATGCTAATCTCCTGGTAATATTGGTCAGCCAGGGCTTTCCTGATTGGCCCAGATTAACAGCCTCAATCAATGATTTCATAGTCAACAAGATCAACCTGGTTCTAATCACTACACCTTCACTGCTCAGACCTTTGAGTATAGCAGTTGGGATGTTATGTTAAGATTGTACAGGATGTTAGTGGGGCCTCTGGAGTACTGTGTGCAGTTCTGGTTGCCTCGTTATAGGAAGGATACTATTAAATTGAAGAAAGATAACAAAAGATACACTGGGATGTTGCCTGAATGGAGGTTTTGAGTTATAAAAACATGCTGAATAGGCTGGGATTATTTTCACTGGAGCATAGGAGATTGAGGAGTGACCTTTATAGAGGTTTATAAAATCATGAGAGGCATAGATAAGGTGAATAACAAAGATCTTTTCCCTAAGTTGGGGGAATTGAAAACTAGGGGACATATTTTTAAGGTGAGAGGAGAAAAATTAAAAAAAAACATGGGGGGGCAACTTTTTTACACAGAGTGTGGTTAGTGTGTGGAATGAACTGTCAGAGGAAGTGACAGATGCAGGTACAGTTACAACGTTTAAAAGACATTTGGAAAAGTACATGAATAGGAAATGTTTGGAGGGATATGGGCCAAATGCAGACAGGTGAGACTAGTTTAGTTTGGGAGCATGGTTGGCATGGACTAGTTGGACTGAAGGGTCTCTTTCCATGCTGTATGACTGTATGGCCTCATTCCCTGGTTCAAATGCTCAAGTGGTATGCAGTTGGACCATTTCTTCATTGTTGTTTGTGATGTAGTAAGTTATTCGTGTAGGTTCCTGTGAGGTGCTTCCAGAACACAGACACAGAGTCTAACATGATGTCTCCTAAACGCTTTGATGAGTTTTAGAGGGCTCCTTTACTCATGCCATAAAGTAGTTCAAAAGAACTCAAGCCAGTTGTCTCATATGATGAATCCCATGCAGAAATAAAAGGAATTTAAATCATTTTTTTCACTCATGAGGATATTCATAGAATCATAGAATTCATACAATGTGGAAGCAGGTCATTTGGTCTATTGTGTCCACACCAACTATCTGAAGAGCATCCCATCCAGACCCACTCCCCTATCTCATCCCTGTAACCCTGCATTTTCCATGGCTAATCCACATAACCTACACATCCCTGGACACTATGGACAATTTAGCATGGCCAATCCACCTAACCACCATATCTTTGGACTGTGGGAGGAAACCAGAACACTTGGATGAATCCCACATAGACATGAGGAGAATATGGACACTTCACACAGTCGCCTGAGGCTGGAATTGAATCCAGGTCCCTGACGTTGTGAGGCAGCAGTGCTAACCACTGAGCCACTGTCTTGCTCATGACAGTATTCCATGATCATCATTTTGAGGATGTAATAGTTCCTTTCTAAAGATCCTTGCATCTGCATGTGGTATACTGAAAACTTTAACTGTGTAATACCCAGACTATTCATAACTATCCGAAAAATTTTAGACATGAAGTTGAAATTCTGATCCAACTGAACCTTCATCAACAATTCATACCAAGTAAAGAATTTTTCCACCACTACCTGAGCAGTGATTGTTCTGAATGGTGTAAACTTTGGGAATTGAGTAGTCATATCCGTGATAGGAAGGGCATTTTTGTGTCTGGTGTTTCTTTTTGGTAAGGGTCTCAAACAATCCACCAACACCATATTAAATCATTTCTCGAAAACTATTGTGAGAAAAAAAAGATGCCTGTTTGATTGCATGCAGCAGTTTTCCCACAATTTGTCGCAAATAGCACATTTTACAAAACCATATCACAAAAGTATAAACCCCTATCTTTGTACTGAATGCACCTGAACAGTAAAAATGTCAACTGTTACATGTTTGGGTCTTCCAGATTCCAACATGTTCTGTCATAGGAATTCCTTGGGCTATCCTTAATATTTCTTAACAATATTTGAGCAATATCATTACCTGGTGAACCACCAACTACTCTTCACCTACAGGTCTCTGAGGAAGACTCCATTTCATCAGTAGAAATCCATTTACCATTTAGTAGCATTCCAGAATTCCCTTGGCTTCAACTTCAGTTTTACCCCAAAACATCCATGAAGCTGTTTCAGAGATAGTAGGAACTGCAGATGCTGGAGAATCTGAGATAACAAGGTGTAGAGCTGGATGAACACCAGCAGGCCAAGCAGCATCAGAGGAGCAGGAAGGCTGATGTTTTGGGCCTAGACCCTTCTTCAGAAATGGGGGAGGGAAAGGGGGTTCTGAAATAAATAGGGAGAGAGGGGGAGGCAGATAGAAGATGGATAGAGGAGAAGATAGGTGGAGAGGAGACAGACAGGTCAAAGAGGCAGGGATGGAGCCAGTAAAGGTGAGTGTAGGTGGGGAGGTAGGGAGGAGATAGGTCAGTCCAGGAAGGATGGACAGGTCAAGGGGGCGGGATGAGGTTAGTAGGTAGGAGATGGGTGTGGGGCTTGAGGTGGGAGGAGGGGATAGGTGGGAGGAAGGACAGGTTAGGGAGGCGGAGACGAGCTGGGCTGGTTTCGGGATGCGGTGGGGGAGAGGAGATTTTGAAGCTTGTGAAGTCCACATTGATACCATTGGGCTGCAGGGTTCCCAAGCGGAAAATGAGTTGCTGTTCCAGCAACCTTTGGGTAGCGTCGTTGTGGCACTGCAGGAAGCCCAGGATGGACATGTCGTCTGCGGAATGGGAGGGAGAGTTGAAATGGTTCGCGACTGGGAGGTGCAGTTGTTTAGTGCGAACCGAGCGTGGGTGTTCTGCAAAGCGGTCCCCAAGCCTCCGCTTGGTTTCCCCGATGTAGAGGAGGCCACAACGGAAACAGCGGATGCAGTATACCACATTAGCAGATGTGCAGGTGAACATCTGCTTGATGTGGAAAGTCTTCTTGGGGCCTGGGATGGGGGTGAGGAGGGAGGTGTAGGGGCAGGTATAGCACTTCCTGCGGTTGCAGGGAAAAGTGCCAGGTGAGGTGGGGCTGGAGGGGAGTGTGGAGCGGACAAGGGAGTCACGGAGAGAGTGGTCCCTCCGGAAAGCAGATAAGGGTGGGGAGGGAAAAATGTCTTTGGTGTTGGGGTCGGATTGCAGATGGCGGAAGTGTCGGAGGATGATGCGTTGGATCTGGAGGTTGGTGAGATAGTACATGAGGACGTGGGGGATTCTGTTTTCGTTGTTATTGCGGGGAGGGGGTGTGAGGGATGAGTTGCGGGAAATGCAGTAGACACAGTTGAGGGCATTCTCGACCACTGAGGGGGGGAAGTTGCGGTCCTTGAAAAACGAGGACATCTGAGATGTACGGGAGTGGAAAGCCTCATCCTGGGAGTCCCAATTCCTTCGCCTCCGCCGCATCTGCTCCCAGGATGAGGCATTCCACTCCCGCAGGAAGTGCGACACCTGCCCCTACACCTCCCCCCTCACCCCCATCCCAGGCCCCAAGAAGACTTTCCACATTAAGCTGATGTTCACCTGCACATCTCCCAGTCGCGAACCATTTCAACTCCCCCTCCCATTCCGCAGACGACATGTCCATCCTGGGCCTTCTGCAGTGCCACAATGATGCTACCCGAAGGTTGCAGGAACAGCAACTCATATTCCGCTTGGGAACCCTGCAGCCCAATGGTATCAATGTGGACTTCACAAGCTTCAAAATCTCCCCTCCCCCTACCGCATCCCAAAACCAGCCCAGCTCGTCCCCGCCTCCCTAACCTGTCCTTCCTCCCACCTATCCCCTCCTCCCACCCACATCTCCTACTTACTAGCCTCATCCCGCCCCCTTGACCTGTCCGTCCTCCCTGGACTGACCTATCTCCTCCCTACCTCCCCACCTACACTCAACTTTACTGGCTCCATCCCCGCCTCTTTGACCTGTCTGTCTCCTCTCCACCTATCTTCTCGTCTATCCATCTTCTATCTGCCTCCCCCTCTCTCCCTATTTATTTCAGAACCCCCTTCCCCTCGCCCATTTCTGAAGAAAGGTCTAGGCCCGAAACGTCAGCCTTCCTGCTCCTCTGATGCTGCTTGGTCTGCTCTGTTCATCCAGCTCTACACCTTGTTATCCATGAAGCTGTCTCATCTTTAGACTGTGGAAGCACTTAGACATTCAGGAATAACTTCCACTATCCTTTCTGGCCCAAGGAAAAGCTATTGGGGCAAATTCAGCTGTCCCATTGCATCCTTGACTTTTTGTCTTTGTTTCACCTTCTTACTTTCTATCCTTCTTCGGTTTGTTGGGGTGATGGAGAAAAGTGTTTGGATTTGTAGTCTAGTCATACTTGTCAGCCATCTCAGCTGCTTGTCTTGCTGTTACAACCCTATGGTTATCAATGTGAGTTTGTGCTAATGGAGAAAATAAACTTTACTATTCTTTTAGGAGAATTACTTTCTTAAGATGCTCATACAAAGTTTCTACCACGTACAGTGCTGGTCAAGAGTTTAAGGATTTAGAAGCAGTTCAGAGAAAGTCTGCTGGACTAATTATCTGGAATGAGTGGATTGCCTTATGAAGAAAGGCTAGACAGGATAGACCTGTATCCTCTAAGTTTAGAAGAGTCAGAGGAGACTTAATTGAAACATAATGTGGAGGTGCCGGTGTTGGACTGGGATGGACAAATTCAGAAATCACACGACACCAAGTTGGTTTATTTGAAATTGCAAGCTTTTAGAGCGCTGCTGCTTTGTTAGGTGAAGTAGAGGGAAGTGCACAAACAGAGAATTTATAGGTGGATGAGATAATTGCGAGATAATTCCAGGTACTTAAGGTAATCCGCCTATAAATTCTATGCCTGTGTGCTTCCCTACATTTTACCTGATGAAGGAGTACTGCTCCAAAAGCTTGTGATTTCAAATAAATCTTTTGGACTATAACCTGTTGTCATGTGATAATTGAAACATACAAGACTCAGAGAGGGCTTGACCGGACGATGCGGAAAAGATGTTTCCTCTTGTGGGAGAATTTAGAACTAGTGCTCATTGTTTAAATATAAGGGATCACCTATTTAAGGCAGGTGAGGAATTTTTTTCACTCAGTGGGTTGTGAGTCTTTGAAATTTTCTTCCTCAAAAGGCAGTGAATGCAGAATTTTAAAATATTTTTAACGTGGAGGTAAATAGATTCTTGATTACCAAGGGGACGTAAGATTATTGGGGGTATGCAGATATGTAAAATTGAGGTTAATGAACTGCTATGATATTATTGAATGGCAGAGCAGGCTCGAAGAGCTGAATGGCCTACGCTTGTTTCTTGTCCGTGTATTCATATCCCCAGGCTACTTCACATTTGTAATTGAATTTTCACTAACTCAATTGACTCAGCATCTGGTTTACATTACATTTTATCCAATTTCACCTGTGCTGTTACCTCAACTATGTTTGCATTCCTGGCCTTTACATTTAACTATAACCCTAACTTCTCAGCCAATTCAGTAAGCTTAACCTTGGTTATTCTTTGCACATCAGTCAGGGATAAATATTCCTCCTTGGAAAGTTAAAGGAACTGCCAAAGTGATTTTGTTATATATTACTGCACAAAAAAAACCTAGTATATTTCCTTTCATTCTTTTCCATTTGTTAGTACCCCACATCCAATTAAACATTATCTGTTGAGTATCCTGCTGTTAACCTCCACTTTTCTGTTGCAATTGATGCTGGAGGAGTGCATCATTGCTCTAACCCCACTCTTCTAAGAGTCACAAAATAAAGTAACAATACTTATTACGGTTACCAAGATGACTGGTTTTGAACAATGAGATCAATCAACCACGTCGTTGAATAAATGCAATTATTGGTTTATTATTAAAACAAAGTTATCCAGTAAAGGCATAGTAATTTATTAATATGCACAGTTAGTACAATAGAAAATATAAATGCTCATTCCTCTATATATTCCAGAAACCACACACACACACACACACAAGCTGCTTGGTGGAATGATGGAATTTGAACTCTTTATTCATTCACAGGATGAGGGCATTGCTGGCTAGGCCAGCATTTATTGCCCAGAGGGCAGTCTAGAGTCAACCACATTGCTGTGGGTCTGGAGTCACATGTAGGCCAGACCAGGTAAGGATGGCAGTTTCCTTCCCCAAAGGACATTAGTGGACCAGATGGGTTTTTCCTGACAAGGGATTCATAATCATCACTAGATTCTTAATTCCAGATATGATTTATTGAATTCAAATTTCACCATCTGCCATGGCAGGATTCAAACCCTGGTCCCTGGACCATTATCTGGGTCTCTGGATTAACAGTCCAGTCATAATACCACTAGGCCATCACCTCAGGTCTCTAAAGATGAAATGAGGCTTTTGGATTACATAGATGCTTGTGGACAAAGGAGGCAGGAAATAACAGAAAATATGATTTTGTATTAAAACTATAGGAAGCTAACAAAATAGGATTGGTACGGATTCTGTGATACTGTAATATGAATTAAATGGTAATTTTCAAACTTTATGTTGCTGATGGAGAGAACTGTACCTTGCCTTGAACATAAATTCAGATGTACACAGAGTATAATTTCCGACTATTTATGTCAATGTTTTGGCAATCAAATATAATACCTGCTTGCCTTCTGTTAGTGCTTCTGGAGGGTAAGGCTCCCACTGTCAGCATGAATTTGGATAACTATTCCTTTATTCTATTCATTGAGTTACCTTCCACATTCTTTTCTTCCTGAAGATGTTTTTTGAATGCTGTGCAGTGATTGACAGTCGCACTGAAATACCTCACATTAATAATTATTCTTTACACTTAAGCCTTCATGCTGAAAGTCAATGGACAAATTGACTTGGATACCAGCCCTGAGTCTATTCTTCACATGTGTAAACTGCTTGCACAGGTTGCTGGAGAGTGAACAGAAATTTAAAATTTCACCTTTGGTATGGTTTACTGACTGCAGTTTTCCATGTGATATTGGATATAATTTTATGTTTAATGGGAAAAATTTGTAAATTTGCAATGCACATAAACCATCTTTATCTACTGATTTCCACATTTATCAATTTTCCAAAATTTGTTCTTCCTACAAATGCATAGTGAAAGATAAATATCATGTCAACCAATTGCCACATGTTTCAATAAGTTACTAGAGACTATAATTCTAAAATATTTTCCTCTCGCTTCAAAGAATAAATTAGAAAACTTGCTAAAATCACACAAATATAAACAAAAATTAGATGGCCTTTTTTTTCGGGTTACTGCATGTGTATCAGGCTGCACTGTGCTGGTAAAGTCTATGAATCTTCTACATCTTGGATTCCAATAATTTAATTATGGCTATGTTTTGAATCCTGAAACATACGGTTGATATTTAGTCAATAATGCATGCATAAAAACAAATCAATAGTCGGTATGTGGTCTCATGTAAAATTCTTCAAAACTGAACTCACAATTACCAGATGACGGTGGCTTTATCTAAATCTGCATTGTAGTGGTTTCCCAATTTCGTTGAGTCTTTGACCTCCTTTCTCCCGCTGTGCTGAACGCTTTCGGCCTGTTGTTTGGCGTGTCACATCTGTCCGCCTCCATGTCTAGTTACCACCTCCGGGCTGCCAATCTGTCCCATAGGCACCAATGACACTTTTTTCCTGCCTTTTTACTTTTCATGAAGCTTTGCATTTTATTTTAAAGCAAACAGCTTGCTCGTTGGCATGAAATTGCTGTGGATCTATTGCAATGACCTATAATTTGAAAATATAAACAAAAAATTATGACATAATCTTATGTATTTACCTTAGATATTCTCAATGGCTAAAACAAAACTGAAATATCCACCCTACTCAAAAATAATTTAAAGCAAGCCTTTTGCAAATGATGTAAATTATCAAAATGTGAATGGAGCAATTGTATGGTCAAATGCAAATTACATTATATATAAAAATAACATTCATCTTGGAAAAGGGATTGGTTCTGCGTCCCCTTTTTGTTTATCATTTATATAAACGGTTTAGATGAGAATACAGAAGGCGTGGTTAGTAAGTTTGCAGTTGCACCAAAATTGGTGGCCTACTAGACAGTGAAGAAGGTTTTCTAAGATAACAAAGGGATCGTTATCAAATGGGTCAATGGGCTGAAAAATGGCAGATGGAGTTCAAACTGGATAAATGTGAGGTATTGCGTTTTGGTACAACAAATAAGGGTAGAATCTCTACAATTGATGGTAGGGGCTTGGGTAATGTCTTAGAACAGAGGGACCTAGAGGCTCAGGGGTTCATAATTCTTTGAAGTTTGTGTCACATTTGACAAGGTAGTTAAAAAGGCAGTTTTCATGTTTGCCTGCATTGCTCAGACCTTTGAGTATAGGAGTTGGGACGACATGTTGAAGTTGTACAGGACATTGGTGAGGCCTCTTCTGGAGAATTGCGTCCAGTCCTGGTTGCCCAGTTATAGGAAGAATATTAATGAGCTGGAGAGGGTTCATAAGAGATTTACCAGGATGTTTCTGGGTATGGAAGGTTTGAGTTAGGCTGGATAGGCTGGGACTTTTTTTCACAGGAGCATAAGAAGTCGAGAGGCGACCTTATAGAAGTTTATAAAATTATGAAGGGTATAGATAAGGTTAATGGTAGGTGTCTTTTCCCTAGGTTGGGGGATTTCAAGACTTTGGGGCATGTTGTTAAGGTGAGAGGAGAGAGATTTAAAAAAGACATGAGGGTCAAATTTTTTACACAGAGGGTGGTTCGCATGTGGAATGAACTTCCTGAGGAAGTGGTAGATGTGGGTACAATTACAACGTTTAAAAGAAATTTGGATGGATACATGAATAGGGAAGGTTTGGAGGGATATGGGCCAGGAGCAGGCAGATGGGACTAGTTTAGTTTGGGATTACGTTTGACATGGACTAGTTGGACTGAAGGGTCTATTTCTATGCTGTATGACTTTATGACTCTGTACACAAAAAACATGAGAACCATTGGACATTAGCACAGGAAAAAACAATCAAAAAGAAAGTGTAATTTGTTGCACACGAGAACAAGGGTACAAAGCCAGAAACAGGCAAATCTATGTATGATCCTTTAGTAAAAGATCTTTAAAATGAAATCTTAACATAAATAAATATTTATCATGTTCCACATATATACAAAAACCAATGGTAAATAACAAACAGAGAGTGTAGATGTTAATAAGTACAGAAAATCTCACACATTATTGGGGGTTTTCCCCATAAATTCACATCTGCTGAACATAATAACAATTTCAACAGAAGATCTAAGAACATAGGAGCAGGCCATTGAGTTCCTTGAACCTGTTCCACGATTTAGATCATGGTTAACTTATAAACATATATTGTAATAATGTGGAATCTTCTGAGATCAGACCACATGAAGAATTGAAAGTGAGTTCTAACATTTAGTCAGCAATGGTTGATTAAGTGCTGTGGAATATTAAGTATTGCTGCAGGCCTTTGAAGATGAGATTGCCTTTACGGTGAGAAAGGTTTAGTAACTTAGTTATATAGTCTGAAGGAATGCTTGAGACCTAATGGAATGAGGGAACAGATAATGGTATATTAATTGAGTTAATTGGGTTGTAATTGATTGAATAGTAATCAGTGAAGTGTGAGTTTTATGGACTATGGCTAACTGAAATCAGCGTAATGTAAAAGTGTTGACTTGAATTCTGTTTAAATACAGTTATCTTTTGGAATATAACATTGGTAACCGAGTATGGTTGAACCAAAATGTAAAGTTTTGTGATATAATTACCCACCTCTGCTTTCTGAAAATGAGTCTTATGACAAGTGGAAGAATAAGGTAATGATGTGGACTGAGGTTACTCCTTTACAAAAGGGGAAGCCAGGTGTGCTCTTTGCACTATTGTTGCCAGAGAGATGCAAGATAAGCAGCAAAGGTTTTTTGTTTCAATATTGGAGATTGATGATTTGAACATGGCTGTAGGTTTAGACAGATTGTTAACTTTCATGGATAAAATTTATCACAACAGATCTATTTACTGCTTATGAGAAGATCACAGATTCTGACCAATTTAGAAAGACAGAAGACGGTACAATGGAAGATTACATATTGTAATTTAATGGCATGTGTGCAAGACTGCAGAAATTTTATTTAGAACTTCCCCAGTCTGTTCTAGTGTTTAAGTAAGTGTTTAAGACTGTGCCAAAGTGTCAAGTCTGGATGAACCTTTAGTCTTAACTGGAGTCAAATTTGTGGATAAACATACACTATGAGTACAGGGGAGGCGATGACCTAGTGGTATTATCACTGGACTGTTAATCCAGAGACTTACATAATGTTTTGGTTTGAATCCCGCCCCAGCAGATGGTGGAATTTGAATTTAATAAATCATATTTGGAATTAAGAGTCTAATGATGACCATAAATCCATTGCTGATTGTTGGGAAAATCTCATCTGGTTCCCTAATGTCCTTTAGGGAAGGAAACTGCCATCCTTACCTGGTCTGGCCTACATGTGACTCCAGACCCACAGCAATCTGGTTGACTCTTAACTGCCCTCTGGGCAACTAGGGATGGGCAATAAATGCTGCCTAGCCAGCGATGGCCTCATCCCATGAATGATAAAGATATTAAAAAAAGAATAAAATGTCAGAACAACTGAAAGAAATCTTTCCCATCATCATTGTAGCACAAAGAGGACAATTGGTGACACAACAGAAAATGGAGGACACAGTATCAACAATTGGCGTGACTGTCTAGATACAGATCGAAGTTAACGGTATGAAAGGAGAGCAGTAACTAATAGAAATACGATTTAAATGCTATTGATATTTTTGAGAAACACAAAGAGAACTTGACATTTGTAATATGTAAATGAACTGTAGAAATATTCAGGGTGTAGTCAATTGATCTTTGGGTGTGATTCAATGTACCTTTATGCCATAAACTGTCCCAAACACACTGAAACAAAGTATTTGAAACTAAACATGAAATGGAGGATTTAGAGTGGGGATCAAAGTGAGGACATTGTATTGGCCGGAAAGAATTTCTTTCCAGTGCTGGATATATTGGTTGCAGAGTCTTTCAGCTGGTATATTCAACAATGGTTGCACATCTAGTATGTTTGGAACATACTGGCTAAAATGTTATCTAGACTCTGAGTAAAAAAGATCAGGACAAAGTTAAGGAATTTGAATTCCACCAGTTCTGGGGATAATATGACACTAAAATCAATGAAAAGAGTAGTTATTCCTTGTAAAATTCCTGGAATCACACACTTATCTGAATGCATGTAGTGGCTGGTGAAATATTCCTATTATTAAGTAGTGTAAGTTATAGGCTACAATTTAAATTCAAACCCCAATATTAATTTGTTTATCTGGGACTTTAGCAATAAGGCAGCAGGAGTCAGTCTGATGTACTAACTCAGGAAACTTTAATTATGTTGTAAGTAATACCAATTAAGACAACCACTTTATGCATGTACTGTAGCTCTTGCTTTATGGTTCAGCTTAGGGCACAAGTCAACACTCTATCTCTGGCCTCTATACAACATCTCCAAGGTCTTCTGCTTCAGATTGGACAGCAGAGTAACTCCACTTTCAAACTTGATACAAATTTTGTCACTGAAACTTATTGCGTATTAGGTCTTTCCAAGCCACAACCCACGGAATGATTAAATACATTATTGCATTGTGATTGGCCTAGGTTATGTGAGACTTATTGCCAGTTGGTTTAAGGAATGCATGATCAATTTCTAATTGGTCTTCAGGGTAATTAGCAGTGAGTGATGTCACCTCCCACTATTTCTTGACTGGTTTCTTAAGTTGTCTATTATCTATGGGCCCACCCGTTTCATAAATTTCATGTACTACCTCCTAATGACTTTTGATAGCTCAAAATGTTCTTTACCTCCTTGTTTGGGAAAAGGGATACATATGCAGTCTGGACAATGATTGATATCTTTGAGCTCATATTCTCATTTCTTGCTTAATTGACAAAGTTCCCATTAAATCAAAAACTTACTTTCCACTGACCATTTGCTCTTCATGACCCTTTTGTGAAATGATGTTTTGCTTCGTGTGGTGTTTGAATATATACATTGGATTGGAAAACAGGCAGAATGGATTGAATGTTACTTTACATCAGCAATCGTATTTGGAAAATGTTAGCCCTATTGTTAGTTAAAGTGGGTTTCCAAGAAAGTTGCAACGGATTTCAAATCTGAAATTGGGCAATTGTAAAGTGTAATTGGACAGCTGAATTGACTGAGCACTCAAACAAGGTCAGATGCCAGTTTTGAAGTATTGTGGTTGAGTGCAACTATGAAAAATCCCAAGATGTAAGGTACTATTTGGGCAAACAAAAGATAAACAAAAAGGAGCATTTGTTTTGAAAGCCCCACCATTGGGAAATGCAAGGAACATGAAACCTATTGTTTTTGATGATGCTTCTAAAGCAAATCTCTGTGATGGGTTCTTGAGTGCCAGAAAGTTTATGGGAAAGTGAGATAAATGTTGCTGTTTAGCTTGGGATGCTTAAAAGATCACAACAGCAGTAAGAAGTATGTTAATGACAGAGACTCTGTCTTGGTGAGGCAGTAAATATTGAGGTGGATTTAGCAGCAACTTCCATTGATTGCTACATTGATAATAAATCACAATGGGATAACATGCACTCGTCAAAATGTGTGAGTGAAAAACAACTAAAGGATTGCTATTGCAATTTTAAAAACATGGTGAAGAAAGGAGAGATATCCAAATTGAAATGTGTGGGTAGAAGCAGTCTGCCATCTGATTACTTTGCAAAGAAAGCAGCGAATTTGAAGAAACTGTTGGACACATTGGAAAAAGGATGCTTGGAATGCGACTGGGCAAAGAATAGTAATAAAATCTATTGTCATTTTGTATTTTATAAAATATTTATAGGTTGATTTATCTAAAAAGAGAAATAGAAATCTGTTGTCATCCAATATGACCTGAAGGAATGCCTGAGACCGAATGGAATAAGGGAACAGGTGGTAGATATATGAATTAAGAGTTAATTTGTTATAATTGGTTGTAAAAATGTGGAAAACTACTCATCAGTGGGGTTGAATTTTATGGACTGCAGCTAACTGAATATAGTTCTCACATAGTGGTGTGGATTTTTATTCTGTTATCTTTTGGATTATATCATTAACATGTGTTCAGTATTACGCAGGGTTAGATTCTACAGGGTGACATTGTGTGACCCATTGGCTGAAAGATCCAGTTTCGGTTGAAAAATTGGAGCCAGATTTCTCTATACACTTTAACGTGACAAGAGGCTCATAGAACATAGAACATAGAACAGTACAGCACAGTCCAGGCCCTTCAGCCCATGATGTTGTGCTGACCTATTATCCTACTCTACGATCAAACTAACCTGCAAACCCCACATTTTACTATCATCCATGTGCCTATCCAAGAGTCGCTTAAATGTCCCTAATGTATCTGACACTACTACCACCACTGGCTGTGCATTCCACGCGCCCACCACTCTCTGTGTAAAGAACCTACCTCTGACATCTCCCCTATACCTTCCTCCAATCACCTTTAAATTATGCCCTTTCATAATAGTCATTTCCGCCCTGGGAAAGAGTCTCTGGCTATCCACTCTATCTATGCCTCTCATCATCTTGTACACCTCTATCAAGTCACCTCTCATCCTTCTTTGCTCCAATGAGAAAAGCCCTAGCTCCCTCAACCTTTCCTCATAAGACCTGCCCTCCAGTCCAGGCAGCATCCTGGTAAATTTCCTCTGTACCCTTTCTAAAGCTTCCACACCCTTCCTATAATGAGGCAACCAGAACCGAGCACAATATTCCAAGTATGGTCTAACCAGGGTTTTATAGAGCTGCAGCTAACCTCGTGGCTCTTAAACTTAATTCCCCTGCCAATGAAAGCCAATACAGCCTACACCTTCTTAACAACCCTATCAACTTGGGTCGCAAATTTGAGGAATCAATGGATGTGGACCCCAAGATCCCTCTGTTCCTCCACACTGCCAAGAATCCTGCCATTAACCATGTATTCTGCATTCAAATTTGACCTTCCAAATGAATCACTTCACACTTTTCTGGTTTGAATTCCATCTGCCACTTCTTTGCCCATCTCTGTATCCTGTCAATGTCCTGTTGCACTTTACATCAGCCCTCCACACTATCCACAACTCCACCAACCTCTCTGTCATCAGCAAACTTACTAACCCACCCTTCTACTTCCTTATCCAAGTCATTTATAAAGATCACAAAGAGCAGAGGTCCCAGAACAGATCCCTGCGGAACACCACTGGTCACCGAGCTCCAGGCTGAATATTTTCCATCTACTACCACCCTCTATCTTCTATTGGGCAGCCAGTTCTATATCCAGACAGCCAAATTTCCCTGAATCCCATGCCTCCTTACTTTCTGAATGAGCCTACCATGGGGAACCTTATCAAATGCCTTGCTAAAATCCATATACATCACATCCACTGCTCTACCTTCATCAATGTGTTTTGTCACATCCTCAAAGAATTCGATAAGGCTTGTGAGGCATGACCTACCCCTCACAAAGCTATGCTGACTATTTCTAATCAAACTATGGTTTTCCAAATAATCCTAAATACTATCTCTCAGAATCCTCTCCAATAATTTGCCTACCACAGAAGTAAGACTGACTGCTCTATAATTCCCAGGATTATCCCTATTCCCTTTCTTGAACAATGGAATAACATTTGCCACCCTCCAATCATCTGGTACTACTCCAGTGAACAGTGATGATGTGAAGACAATCACCAAAGGCACAGCAATTTCTTCCCTTGCTTCCTGTAGCAACCTTGGGTATATCCCATCTGGTCCAGCGGACTTATCTATCCTCATATTTTTCAAATACTGCAGCAGAACTCTTTCAACAACAGCAAAATACTGCAGATGCTGGAAATCTGAAATAAAAAGAAACTCCAAATAAGAGTCATACTGGACTTGTTAGCTCTGTTTTTGATTGTAGCAATATCATTTGTGTAGGATTGAGCAAAAATCCCCATTACCTAAAGTACTGGACTTTTCTAATATCTAAAACACTGGACAAAATACTAAGCTCAGGCTGCAACAAACACACACTGAGCCAGAAGGATTTCAGTCTGAGACTATTTTCAGCCCGGAAGTTCAATTTACACCTCCACTATAAAAGAACAATCAAGCAAACCTAACACTCTACACTGAAACTAACTTTTACTCTTCAGGCTACACAGCACAGGCAGTATGAATTCTACACAGTTACCAAACATTCAACCTCAATCAAAATCTATTCACATATACTCTAGCCATCAGGAAACCAATTGACTTCAGAAGGAAACACCAGAAACACAATGGATGAAACAGATTCAAGAGGAGATAACAGGGCACACATTCTGTATAGCAGCCAGGCACAATTTCACCTGAGGGAGAGCTTTTCTAAACATCTAGCTTCTGCAAATAGGCTTCCAGCCCCAACAGGCAGCTTTGGAACCAAGAACCACAGAAGCCAAATGTATAAGCTGAATCGGGAAGCCAAACAAAGGGCATTGTCAGAATAAAGGACATTCAGGAGGGTGCTATTTGAACAAGAGCTTCCTGACACGGGCCTGTTCCGAACCAAAAGAACCGACATCAAAAACGTCAACAGCCAGTTGTACTTCAAAATGGCATTTCCCCATGTGGTGAGCTTAAATTCCTGAGACCCCAAAATTTCTGATCTAGCTAGCAGGGAGGGTAAGATGGGTAGTGACAGTGCATGGCATCCCAAGGGTAGGAAGCCTGATTTGTTTCTGTGATTAAAACTGCTGTTTAGGTTCTAGTAGGGCTGAATCTGTGTTTAATTTAATAGTGTATTTAATTACTGTCCTTTTGTATAATTGATAATGTTAATTTCACTGTTTATCGCATTTATCTTTATTTCTTGTATTATACTTAACTTTCTCGTATTTAAATAAACACAGAGATTCTTTTGCCCTGAAACATCTGTCTACTGCCTTCTTCACTTCACATTCCCTAAATAAGTCCAGTGTCAAGAACCAGGGATCTGGGGGTGATTCGAACCACTTAAAATCAGCAAATTTCTGATTGCAAATCAGAACCTACATTCACCAACAACTTTTCAACAGGTAGTGAGATAAATGTTGGACAAATTAGAAAAGGATATAAATGAAACAGAAAATCCATTTCATTAGGCACAGTGCATAAATAACTGTGTTTTCATACAATCTACCCTCCCAGTGTCTTTTCTTGGTCTCTAGAAATGTCACAAACGTTATGTAAAGTATTTACTGGAACCGGCTCAAGGTTCTGAATGGCCTGTTCCAATGTAAAAATAAAATGTCTTTAATTTAGTTTGCTATTTAATTCCCCTATCTCAATAAATGTATCAAAATAAAATAAATTATACTTGCTCTGATACCTTAAGGCTTATGAGAATAAAAGCATACATTGAATCCTATTGCCTGAATTTTGTCACAAAGCATACACTGCCAGTGAAGCTGGAATGATCTAAATATCAATCTGCAGTAAGAACAAGTGGTAACAATCAATACAATGTGTTCTGAAAAACATCAATTTGTTATCGCATGAATCTACAAGCTAGAACTTGTCTGTCAGTGTATGTACTCCAAGAAACCAGAATAATACACCATAAGAATTAATGCCAAGATTTTACAATTGAAAAATAAATGGCTACACTGATTTTCATTTAAGGCATAGCATTATTTTTTGTGGAAATAATGTAAGCCTATACTTCTGGCTGATTAATTCAACAACTGCAAGTTTTGTCTATGTTTCAGTTTAATTTTTGATGAATAATTATCAGTTAACTGTTGTACATCAGGCTCACAGGATGTGGTTTGAAGCACTAACAGCACATTAAACAGGTTGTCTGGCTTTCTGAATCTGAAATGTAACACAATGTGGTGGGGTCATTTCTGACTGGGTTTGTTAATAAGTGCTATATTTTAACTTATAATCCAAATACAATTAAAACAATAAACTTCTTTTCAAACTTTCAGGAAGAATGTGAGGGTTTGTCTTATAAATAACTTATGGTCCCCCCCACTCCCCCAGTCAATTACATTATTTTCAGATTTTCAATGTAACCCTTAAACTAATGCCTAAAACTTATTCAGCAAGTATGTTAAGACAACATCTCAGACACCACCATCGCTATCCTTGGATATGTCTTGACCCATTGGCAGGACAGACCCGGCAGATGCACAGTGGTATACAGTCAATAGTGAGTTGCCCTGCAAGTCTACAACATTAACTTTGAACCTCATAAAGTCTCATGGCTTCAGGTTAAATATAGGCAAGGAAATCTCCTGCTAGTCACCACGTACTGTACTCCCTCAGCTGATGAATCCATGAGGTGCTGTGGACAATTGAAAAACTCACTGGGAGATGTAACTTCATAAGTATCCTTCTCGTCAATGTTGGACGAGCCCAGCAAATCAGTGCAAAGATAAGACTGAAACATTTGCAGCAATCTTCAGCCAGAAGTGGCAAGTAGATGATCTATTTTAACCTCCTTTAGTGGTCCTCAGCTTCACAGATACTAGTCTTCAGCCAATTTGATTGATTCCATGCGATATCAAGAAACATTTGCAGGCACTGAATAGTGCAAAGACGATGGGGCTTGACAACATTCTGGCAACAGTACTGAAGACTTGTGTTCCAGAACATGCCACTCCCTTAGCCAAGCCTTCTAGTACAGTTGAAAGACTGGCATCTACCTAACAATGTGGGAAATTTCCCAGGAATGTCCTGTACACAAAAAAGAAAAATTCAATCCAGTCAATTACCTTCCCTTCAGTCTACTCTCAATCATCAGTAAAGAAATGGAAGGTGTCATCAATAGTGCTATTTGGGCTCCGCCAGAGACACTCATCTCCTGACCTCATTACAGCCTTGGTTCAAACATGGACAAGAGCTGAATTCCAGAAGTGAGTTGAGAATGATAGCTTTTGATATCAAGGCTGCATTTGAATGAGTGTGGCATCAAGGAGCCCGAGCAAAACACTGGAATCAATGGTATGGGCAAACTCTCCGGTGGTTGGAGACATACCTGGCACATAGGAAGATGATTATGGCTGTTTGGAGGTCAGACATCTCAGCTTTATGACATTTCTGCAGGAAGTCCTCAGGATAGTGTCCTAGATCCAATTATCTTCAACTGCTTCATTAATGACCTTCCCTTCATGATAAGGTCAGAAGTGGGGATTTTTGCCAATGATTATGTAATAATCAGCACCATTCATGACTCTTCAGATACAGAAGCAGTCCATGTTCAAATGAAACACAATCTGGACAATATTCAGAACTGGGCTGAAAAATGGCAAGTAACATTCGCACCACACAAATTGCAAATGCAATGACCATCTCCAAGAAGCAACAATCTAACCCCTTGGCATTCAATGTTGTCACCATCACTGAATTCCCCACTATCAGCTTCCTGGGGGTTACCATTGACCAGAAACTCAACTGGACTCACCACAAACACAGTGCTACAAGAGCAGGTCAGAGGCTCATAATACCGTGGTGAGTAAATCACCTCCTGACTTCCGAAAGCCTGTTCACCATTTATAAGGCACAAGCCAGGAATGTGATGGAATATTCCCCACATGCTTGGATGGGTGCAACTCCAACAGCACTCAAAAGGTTGACACCATCCAGGACAAAGCAGCCCGCTTGATTGGCAGCACATCCACAAGCATTCAATCCCTCCACCACTGAAGCTCATTAGCAGCAGTGTTTACTATCAACAGGATGCGCTGCAGAAATTCACCAAAGATCCTTAGACTGTACTTTCTGAACCTATGATGACTTCCATCAAGAAGGACAAGAACAGTAGATACATGCAAACGCTACCAGCTGTAAGTTCTCCTCCAAGCCACTCACCATCTTGACTTGGAAATTTTTTAAAATTATTCATTAACAGGATGAGGGCATTGCTGCCTATGCAACATTTATTGTTCATCCCTAATTGCCCAGAGGGCAGTTAAGAATCAACCACATTGTTGTGTGTCTGGAGTCACATGTAGGCCAGACCAGGTAAGGATGGCAATTTCCTTCCCTAAAGAACATTAGTGAACCAGATGAGTTTCTCCAACAATCAACGATGGATCCACAGTCATCATTAGATTCTTAATTCCAGATATTTATTGAATTCAAATTCTACCATCTGTCGTGGTGGGATTCAAACCTGGGTCCCCAGAACATTATCTGGGTGTCTGGATTAACAGCCCAGCAATAATACCACGAGGCCACCATTGCTCCTTCATTGTTGCTGGGTCAACACCCTGGAATTTCGTCCCTAACGGCATTATGGGTCAGCCTAGTGCACGTGGACTGCAACAGTTCAAAAAAGCAACTCACCAACTTTTTCGAGACAACAAGGTGCAGGGCTGGATGAACACAGCAGGCCAAGCAGCTCCTATGATGCTGCTTGGC